>NC_047041.1:61088073-61391287 GCF_011762595.2 Tursiops truncatus | reverse complement strand
TGGAGATTGAGAAGTCCCAAGATCTGCAGTCAACAGGCTAGAGACCCAAGAGGGAAGATGGTGTAAGTACAGTGAGAACCAGAAGGTTTAAGAACCAGGAGAGCTGATAGTGTATGTTCCGGTCTGAAAACTAGCAGGTTTGAGACCCAAGAACTGATGGCTCAGTTTGAGTCTGAAGGAAGGACAAGATTGCTATACAACCTCAGAATAGGAAGAGTTTTCTCATTTGTGGGAGGGTCAGTCCTTTTGGTCTCTCCAGGCCTTCAACTGATTGGGTGAGGCCCACCCACATTAAGGAAGACAATCTGCTTTACTCACTCTACCAATTCAAATCTTAATCTCCAGAAACACTCTCACAGACACACCCAGAATAATGTTTGACCAAATATCTGGGCACCCTATGGCCCAGTCAAGTTGACACATAAAATTAACCATCACATGCTTGTATGACCTTTTTCCTTAGAATAAATTCTTAGAAGTGCTATTTTTATGTCAAAGAAATTATATTTTTAGCTTTGATAGACATTGCCAGATTATTCTCCAGGAAGGTTTTACTCCTACTGTTATGAAAATGCTGTTTCGCCCACAGTCTCACCAGCATTAGTGGTTTTTATTTTAAAATTTTGGCTAAAATGGGTGATGGGTGAGAATGAATATTTCACTATTATTTTGGTTGTATTGTTTTGGTCTGGAATAAAGTTGAACCTCTAATCCTATATGTATTTTCTTTTTTTATGTCATGTCTGTGTTTATATATAAAATAATAAACATGCAATTAAAGTATGTAGATGTATGATATATTTTATATTTTTATATATTTATATTTGTATATAAAATATATAATAAATTGGATACTTATTATTTTATTGGCTTGTGAGTACTTTTTATACAATATGAATAGCAAATTGAATTGCATAGACCAGATATTTTTCACGACTGTTGCCTTATGATTTCTTTATATTATGTCTTATATATATGTAAAACACATAAGTGATTCAAACACGTCATCATTTTCCTTTATGAATTCTAGTCTATGTGTCATCTTAGGAAAAATCATTCCTACCTAAATACATTGAAATATTGAATAAAGCTTTCTTCATTTGCTATGCCCTTAGAACAATTTCCAGAGACTTTAAGTCATTTTTTAAGAAATTATTTTCACCACTTTTGCTGGGGAATGGGCCTTTGGAGCTCCACATGCTGTCATGCAGGAAGTAGAACCCTCTCATTATTGTAGTTTTATTTGCATTTCCTTGATGGCTAATGATACTAAGCATACTTTCATATGCGAATTGTCCATTTGCATACTTTGTCAGATAAATGTCTGTTCAGATCCTTTGCTTATTTTAAAATTGAGTTATTCATCTTTATTTTTCAGTTGTAAGGGTTTTTTTTAATATTTTCTGGATACAAGATCTTTATAAGATACATGATTTGCATGTATTTTCTCCTATTCTTTGGTTGCCTTTTCATTTTACTGATAGTGTCCTTTAATCCTTTAATGCACAAAGGTTTTTAGTTTTGATGATGTCAACTTTATTTATTTATTTATTTTTGGTTGCTTGTGCTTTAGGTGTCACAGCTAAGAAACTGTTGCCTAATCCAAGGTTGCCAAGATTTACACTTACGTTTTCTCCTAAGTTTTCATAGTTTTAGCTCTTGCGTTTAGGTATTTGACTCACTTCAAGTTAATGTTTGTACATGGTGTGAGGTAGAAGTCCTAGTTCATTCTTTTATATGTGAAGATCCAGTTATCTAAGCATCATTTATTGTAATTTTACTAAAATTATTTAAATCTCTAAATAAGAATTATATATTGTAATATTACATTTTCTCATTGTGGAATATGATATGTCGTCTCCATTTGTTCATAGAGAAGAGACAGTAGATAGGGTCTCTTTTTGATAAGTCAAGAAAATAATGATGTAATAAATAGAGTTTTGGGGTGGCCAATAAAAGTACTAAAAGGGATTTATTGCTTTTTAACTTCCTACTCTGTGGTACTTTTGCAACTCTTGAAACCATGTGCTTGGTTTAGTCTTTGAATTAAAATATGAGGCAATACATAAAAGTGTATATGCTCTGTGACTTAGCAATTCTACTTTTAGGAATCTTATTCCAGAACATTCATTATCCAACTATTTACTACAACAATATTTGTAACTGAAAACATGAAAAATTATTATCAATAGGCAAATGATTAAATAAATTGTGGTACTTTCATGTTCTGTCCTGTGTCCTGTGTAGTTGGAATCATTTAGTCCTCCCCACCTTCCTGCCTTGGCCCAAGAAATAAGAATATTCATCCTTTAAGAAATATGGGAAAATGGTTTCCACATTTCCCTCCATCTCCTAATGACATTTGGAGGTATGAGAAGAGGGATGATTTATCTGATTGGTGAGACCAGAAAAGACTGGATTAATCCTTTATTTTTTCTTTCTTAGATCTATGCATGTTCTCCTGTATCTCTGCACTAAGTCTTCTAGGGGAAGCTCTTTCATGGTGGGAAAGAACTGAAGAGGTCTAGTTGGCTGGGTATATTTAGTTGGGCTTCTCTAATTCAGACTTATAAGTAGTTCAGATTCAAATTTGAGTGAAAAAAGCATATGTATGTTTATGTATACATATTTATAGATTATATTAGATATCATATTTAAGAAGGATTATATTTGCATATGAAGTACATATTTATATAAAGCAGGAGAGATTTGGAAGTATGAGTATCAAATTGTGAACTCGTTTTTTTTTTTTTTTGAAGTATAGTTGATTTACAATGTTGTGTTAATTTCCGGTATAAAGTGATTCCGTTTTATACATAAATATCTTCTTTTTCAGTTTCTTTTCCCATATAAGTTATTACAAAATATTAAGCATAGTTCCCTGTGCTATATAGTAGGTCCTTGTTGTTTATCTACTTTATATATAGTAGTGTGTATATGTTACTCCCAAATTCCTAATTTATCCCTCCACCCCTCACCTTTCCTCTTTGGTAACCATAAGTTCGTTTTCTATGGTGTGATTCTGTTTCTGTTTTGTAGATAAGTTCATTTGTATCATTTTTTTAGATTCCACATATAAGTGACATCATATATTTGTCTTTCTCTGTATGACTTACTTTACTTAGTATGATATAACTAGGTCCATCCACGTTGCTGCTAATGGCATCATTTCATTCTTTTTTATGGCTGAGTAGTATTCCATTGTTTATAAATACCACATCTTTTTTTTTTTTAACATCTTTATTGGAGTATAATTACTTTACAATGGTGTGTTAGTTTCTGCTTTATAACAAAGTGAATCAGTTATACATATACATATGTCCCCATATCTCCTCCCTCTTGCGTCTCCCTCCCTCCCACCCTCCCTATCCCACCCCTCTAGGTGGTCACAAAGCACCGAGCTGATCTCCCTGTGCTATGCGGCTGCTTCCCACTACCTATCTACTTTACATTTGGTAGTGTATATATGTCCATGCCACTCTCTCACTTCATCCCAGCTTACCCTTCCCCCTCCCCGTGTCCTCAAGTCCATTCTCTACGTCTGTGTCTTTATTCCTGTCCTGCCCCTAGGTTCTTCATGAACTTTTTTTTTTTAAGATTCCATATATATGTTTTAGCATATGGTATTTGTTTTTCTCTTTCTGACTTACTTCACTCTGTATGACAGACTCTAGGTCCATCCACCTCACTACAAATAACCCAATTTTGTTTCTTTTTATGGCTGAGTAATATTCCATTGTATATATGTGCCACATCTTCTTTATCCATTCATCCGATGATGGACATTTAGGTTGCTTCTGTGTCTTGGCTATTGTAACTCTTGTAAGTAATGGTAGGAACGAGTAAGAGGAAGTTTTACTTTTTATCTCAATGTATTGTTAGGATATTTTAATTTTTACAACAGTGTATTAATATAATTTTTAGAAAAATTAAAAAATTGAAGAAAAAGCCCTGGAGGAAAATACATGAAGGTTTTTTTTTAACATATTCATTGGAGTATAATTGCTTTACATTGTTGTGTTAGTGTCTGCTGTATAACAAAGTGAATCAGCTATACCTATACATATATCCCCATATCCCCTCTCTCTTGTGCCTCCCTCCCATCTTCCCTATCCCACCCCTCTAGGTGGTCACAAAGCACAGAGCTGATCTCTCTGTGCTTTGCGGCTGCTTCCCACTAGCTATCTATTTTACATTTGGTAGTGTATATATGTCAATGCCACACTCTCACTTCTTCCCAGCTTACCATTCCCCCTCCCTGGTCCTCAAGTCCATTCTCTACGTCTGCATCTTTATTCCTGTCCTGCCCCTAGGTTCATCAGAACCATTTTTTTTTTAAGATTCCATATATATGTGTTAGCATACGGTATTTGTTTTTCTCTTTCTGACTTACTTCACTCTGTGTGACAGACTCTAGATCTATCCACCTCACTACAAATAACTCAATTTCATTTCTTTTTATGGTGGAGTAATATTCCATTGTATATATGTGCCACATCTTCTTTATCCATTCATCTGTCGATGGACACTTAGGTTGCTTCCATGTCCTGGCTATTGTGAATAGTGCTGCAATGAACATTGTGGTACATGACTCTTTTTGAATTGTGGTTTTCTCAGGGTATAGGCCCCATAGTGGGATTGCTGGGTCATATGGTAGTTCTAGTTTTAGTTTTTTACGGAACCTCCATACTGTTCTCCACAGTGGCTGTATCAATTTACATTCCCACCAACAGTGCAGAAGGGTTCCCTTTTCTCTACACCCTCTCCAGCATTTATTGTTTGTAGATTTTTTGATGATGGCCATTCTGACTGGTGTGAGGTGATACCTCATTGTAGTTTTGATTTGCATTTCTCTAATAATTAGTGATGTTGAGCATCTTTTCATGTGCCTTTTGTCCATCTGTATGTCTTCTTTGGTGAAATGTCTATTTAGGTCTTCCACCCAGTTTTTAATTGGGTTGTTTGTTTTTTTGATATTGAGCTCCATGAGCTGTTTGTATATTTTGGAGATTAATCCTGTCTGTTGCTCCATTGGCAAATATTTTCTCCCATTCTGAGGGTTGTCGTTTCATCTTGTTTATGGTTTCCTTTGCTGTGCAAAAGCTTTGAAGTTTCATTAGGTCCCATTTATTTATTTTTGTTTTTATTTTCATTACTCTAGGAGGTGGGTCAGAAAAGATCTTGCCGTGGTTTATGTCAAAGAGTGTTTTTCCTATGTTTTCCTCTAAGAGTTTTATAGTGTCCAGTCTTAATTTAGGTCTTTAATCCATTTTGAGTTTAATTTTATGTATGGTGTTAGGGAGTGCTCTAATTTCATTCTTTTACATGTTGCTGTCCAGTTCTCCCAGCGCCACTTATTGAAGAGGCTGTCTTTTCTCCATTGTATGTTCTTGCCTCCTTTGTCATAAATTAGGTGACCATATGTGCGTGGATTTATCTCTGAGCTTTCTATCCTGTACCATTGATCTATATTTCTGTTTTTGTGCCAGTACCATACTGTCTTGATTACTGTAGCTTTGTAGTATAGTTTGCAGTCAGGGAGCCTGATTCCTCCAGCTCCATTTTTCTTTCTCAAGATTGCTTTGGCTATTTGGGGTCTTTTGTGTTTCCACACAAATTGTAAAATTTTTTGTTCTAATTCTGTGAAGAATGCCATTGGTAATTTGATGGGATTGCATTGAATCTGTAGATTGCTTTGGGTAGTACAGTCATCTTCACAATGTTGATTCTTCCAATCCAAGACATGGTATATCTCTCCATCTGTTTATGTCATCTTTGATTTCTTTCATCAGTGTTTTATAGTTTTCTGAGTACAGGGCTTTTGCCTCCTTAGGCAGGTTTATTCCTAGGTAGTAAGCTTAACACTTTAAAATAATAACCCTGTGTTACTTTTAGTTATGATTCATAAACAATAATGAAAATATATTAATATTTGTTTCTCATCTTAGGGAATTGCTACCCTCTCTTGACTTGTTTATTACATTTGGGAAAGTTTTAGTGTTTCCATTATAATTAACATGTTGCTGTTTTGGTTTTTGTTCCAATTATATTAACCTAGTTTTTATTTATTTATTTTTTATTTATTTATTTATTTTTTTTCGGTGCGTGGGCCTCTCACTGTTGTGGCCTCTTCCGTTGCGGAGCACAGGCTCTGGACGTGCAGGCCCAGCGGCCATGGCTCACGGGCCCAGCTGTTCCGCGACACGCGGGATCCTCTCAGACCGGGGCATGAACCTGCGTCCCCTGCATCGGTAGGCGGACTCTCAACCACTGCGCCACCAGGGAAGCCCCTAGTTTTTATTTATATTTAACCCACTGAAATAACCTTACCTGATCATGGTGTTGAGTGTTTAATATATTGTTGAATTCAAGTGCCACATATTCAACTTAGGAGTTTTGGGTCTAGCTTGTGTGTGTGTGTGAGTGTGTGTGTGTGTGTGCGCGCGCATGTGTGCGTGTGTGCGCTTGGTAATGCCATCAAGGTTATGATAGTCTCAAAGAATAGATTTGGAAACTATGTAAATGACACTGCTGCACCTCCCACACATCTGCTGTTTTTAACAGTGGGATATGATTAGCATTATGCATTGTTCAAGTGCCAGGCACCGTGTTCTCATATTCCTGTTAAACTGTTAGTTCCTATTATACAGCCTCTTCCTATGTAATAGTGTCTTTTCAATTATAACTTTTTCTTTGATTAGATTTTTTAGAGGTGTTCTTATTTACTGAAGTTTTAAATAAAAAAACCCAGCTTCTAGAATTATTTGTGTATTCTATCATTTTCCTATTTTCTAAATAGTTTCTTCTTTTCTCCTAACTTCTGACTTACACATTTATATATTTTGTTGCTTTTCAAACATTTTGAGTTGAATGTGCAGTTTATTTATTTATTTATTATTTTCTAGGTTTTATAATAATAGCTTAAATAATTATGCAGTTTTTCTGAGTACTGCTCTGATCAGAGGGGACCCTTATTTCCTTATTGTATCCATGATACAACTTTGATTTCACCCCAGTAAGGGGGTAGGAATGGAGTGAGGTGTACATGTATAAACTAGATCTAACTTGTTTGGCTTATACATTTATGGTAAAATTATTTTAAGTATTGCTTTTTTATGTTCTCCATATTGAGATTCTATTTTTCTATTTTATTTTATCTTATTTATTTTATTTTCTTCAAGATTGCACTGTCAGATCCTCTGAGAAGATGAGATACATAAAAAATCTATCACGGGCTTCCCTGGTGGCGCAGTGGTTGAGAGTCTGCCTGCCAATGCAGGGGACACGGGTTCGTGCCCTGGTCTGGGAAGATCCCACGTGCCATGGAGTGGCTGGGCCCGTGAGCCATGACCGCTGAGCCTGCGCGTCCAGAGCCTGTGTTCTGCAACGGGAGAGGCCACAACAGTGAGAGGCCCACGTACCACAAAAAAAAATCTTATCATTTCTGCCTGCATCTATCTAGAGCAGTTTAAATACATGGTGGTTGCCACCATTGTTATGACACTCCTAGCCCCACTTCTTGCAGAAACCAAATACTTTTAATTCTCAAATATTTAAAATAAGTACTAAATGAAATATATTCACTGCACATAAATTAATACACAAATGTTTCCTGCATTTCACAAACTGTGTGTACTTATCTTTGTCTCAGTGTCTGCCTCTAGGGAACCCAACCTTCACTTTATATGAACTAATGGTACAATACAGAGTGAAGATGTAAAAACCATTAATATTGTTCTATTTTTATTATGGAAAAGTTCACAGTGATCCAAAAATAGACAGAATGTGGTAATGAACTGCTATTACACAGCCCTCAGATTCAACAATTACCAAGTTAATAAGCAAGAACACCTGTGGGCCAAAATACATAGAATCAAAGTATATAAAGCAAAATATCAAAAATGGGAAAGAGGGGCTTCCCTGGTGGCACAGTGGTTGAGAGTCTGCCTGCCGATGCAGGGGACGCGGGTTCGTGCCCCGGTCCGGGAAGATCCCACATGCCGCGGAGCGGCTGGGCCCGTGAGCCATGGCCGCTGAGCCTGCGCGTTTGGAGCCTGTGCTCCGCAGCGGGAGAGGCCACAACAGTGAGAGGCCCGCGTATCGCAAAAAAAAAAAAAAAAAAGGGAAAGATGTCAGAATAATGGTGAAAGATTTTAATATAATATTTGACTCATGAATTAGCCAAAACCAAATAAAGATATAAGTATCTTTGAATAATTTAACATTTATTCTTTCAATAATTTTATAAAAGTATTTGCCATTCAAATAGATAACACTCCTTTTTAAATATTTTCCTAAAAATTGGTAATGTAATAGCCATATAGAATATGTAATTAATTCCATGAAGTAGAAGTGTGACACATAACATACTCTCTGACTATAATTCAATAAAGCCAGATTTATTAATAAAATGTTAGTTAAAAACAATCTAACCACTTGGAAATGGAAGAAGATTCTTCTGGTTTATTTTTGGTCAAAAGGGAGATAAAAATCCCAATAAACTATTTTAAAGTTATCATCAATGCTAGAAATACAAATCAAAGTTTATGGGCTGAGGCCAAAAGTATTCTCAGAAAAAGAGTTTGTAGCCATATTTAATAGACACTGGTTATTCTTTTTTGGCCTTTTGGCATCTAAATCCCCTTCCAATGCTTTGGAAATTCTGGTCTTTCTCATTGTACTGGGAGGAAGAATACACCTTCCACTGAAGAGGTGGAAAATGCCAGGTATTTTTGTAACTTCCTATGCTGTTAGAGCCCAGACGTGCATCCTGTGTTTCATCAATCAAACATACCTTATGCAAACTTTGCATCAGAAGTTCTTAATACAAAGACACAGGGTAGCAGAGGATTCATTCACTGCTAGTAGCAGTAGTTGCAGCAAGATCTAGTGGACAGGACAGCCTTCTGAGGGATCTGTTCCGCCTGAGGATGACCACACGATCCCTTCTGCATCTTCTTTCACCTCTTCTTGGAACCATAGTTTGGGTTTGGTGGGCCCCTGAACCAAGGTCATTCCTTCAATAGGGTGGTCTGTGACATGGCATCTGGTTTGACAAAAAGAGTTAGTCCAAATGAACTGAGTCAGACCACACTGGGAACTGAAGTTAAACCAGTGAGGTAAAGAAGGGGCCATGTGGTATCATGCCACCAATCAATCATTAGAAGATGTGGAAATTATTAATATAATGAAGGTGAAAGAGTAGAAGTCATGAAATACGTGAAAGCTATACAAAGTAGATGGAAAAATAAGTGAGTTAATGGTGAAAGGAGGTGGCTTGGGTGTGTAACACGTCGCTAACTGAATCATGTAAATGGCACCCACATACTCACATACTGGACACCCTTTTGCTCAAAACTTTCCAATGGTTTCCCTGCTCACTCAGAATCATTACCATGCTTACAAGGCCTGCATGCTCTGACCTCTGCTATGTCTCTGTCTCATTTCCCGTCACTCTCTTTCCTGCTAACTCCACTTAACCACATCTATTATACATCCTTGTTGTTCCTCCAGTATACCAACCACACTTCTGCCTCTGGGTCTGTGTACTTTCTATTTCCCCACTGCTTGGAGTACTTTCTTCAGATGCTCTCCTGACTCACTTCCTTCAGGTTTGTCTTCAAACACCACCTTTTCAGAGAGGCCTTGCCTGACCATCCTATCTAAAATAGCTGCTCCATCCCCATCACTTTCTGTGATGGGGATGGAATAGCTTTATCCTACTTTATTTTTCTTCTTAGTCCTTATAACCACCTATTTATTTGTTTGTTTATTGTTTGCTTCCCCAATTAGAATGAGATCTTTATTTTTTGTTTTGGGGAGAAGGGGGAGCTGAAACAGAACTGTGCCTGGAATACAGTAGGTACTCAATAAATATTTGTGAAATGAATAAATGGACTGAAAATAGATTAATTACAAGATCTTTTTATCCGCCTTTACAGGTAGCTGATCTCGTTCCCGACTCTTACCATGTTTACAGAATGTTCATTAGCAAGGCTTCCAGGTCCCAGGTAAAATATTGAAAATTTATTAAAGCTTTTAAAAAAGCATTTTCGTTCTGATATTAAAGGTCAATTAGAGAGAAAGTCTTTTCACTAATCACCTTAAAGCAAAGCTTATCTGTTGAAACTCTTCCCTACATACACAGAGTTGCTAAACAACATTGTAGTGCCTTACTTTTCAGGATGGACCAGAGAGGATCATCAGGCATTTGATAAAATCCTCTATGAAAGAGAAGCCAAGAGTAACAAACAGGAAGAAAGTCTTTGGGGAAAGTGGAGATAATACAAAGAACAGAAGAAAGCTGAGACAATATTGTATCTGTAAAATAAGAACAAGGGCTTCCCTGGTGGCGCAGTGGTTGAGAGTCCACCTGCCGATGCAGGGGACACGGGTTTGTGCCCCGGTCCGGGAAGATCCCACATGCCGCGGAGCGGCTGGGCCCCTCAGCCATGGCCGCTGAGCTCGTGCGTCCGGAGCCTGTGCTCCGCAATGGGAGAGGCCACAACAGTGAGAGGTCCGCGTACCGCAAAATAAATAAATAAATAAATAAAATAAAATAAGAACAAAAAACTATTAAAAAGTAATGACTGGAGAATAAGAGTAAACTGCTATAAATTAATAATCATTGGAAAGAATATCAATAGAAAGATTGAAAAATAAAAATGAGTAAATTTTTCAGGAAGAGGGGCAAAAAGACAAAAAGAAAAGAAAAAAGAATAGTGATAGAAAACCAATTGATGTGCCTCACTGGTTTCTCCATCCTCTGCTGTCTGGTTGTGATAGGCAGAATTTTGGCCCCCAGGTTTTTGCTCCCTGATATCACTCCTGTGGTTATGCTATATTAATTGGCCAAAGAGGCTTTGCAGAAGGTGTAATTAAGGTTACTAATCAATTGACCTTAAAATAGGGATACTGTCTGAGTAGGTTCAGTGTAATTATGTGAGCCCTTAAAAGCTGAAGGCAGAAGGGCAACGCAGAGAGATGCCAAGCATGGGAAGGATTTAGTGTGCTGTTGCTGGCTCTGAGATAGAGGGGCCATGTGCAAGGACCAGGGAGAGGCCTTTCAGAGCTAAGGGTAGCTGACAGTCAGCAGAGAAACCTTAGTCCTACAACAGCAAGAGACTGAAAAAAAAAAAAAAAAAAAAAACCAATTGATGAGTTGCCACTTTTTCAATACCAATTTTAGAAACAGAAACGAAAACAAGAAGAAAAATTCTTATGAAAATTATGCAGAAAAATCCCAATGGTAAGAATGTGAGTCTTCAGATTGAAATGATTCTTTAGGTAAGGACCTCATTTAGGAATAAAACTGTAAAATATCAGAACAAAATGTGAATATTATTAACTTTGACAATGCAAGGATAAATTTGGAGATGATTGTTTTTGGGAGGTGGTGGGTGGAAGAACTGGAAGGTAGCACAGGGGGGTTAATGTCTTCATTAAAAAAATGAAGCATTAGAGTATGTGAAGCAAGAAATAAAGTCTTTAGTAGATTACTCAATGTTACAAAAATATCAATGGAGGATGGAGAAAAAGACAGTGATTGTGGAATAAGTGAGCAACATATTTTGTCATCAGAAGTTCATAGAAAATGCTTAAAGTGGATTAATAAATCATAGTATAAGTGTATTATTTAGAAATATGATATTAATCACCAGAAAATGTAGCTAGAAGAGAAATGGTTGCTTCCGAGAAACAGAAAAGTTGTGGCTCAAAGGGACTCTTGCTTATAACCATGTGCATGAGTTACTCTGAAATATGTGTGTGTATCTTCATTACACATATATGTTAATATCTTCATTTTTGGTACACTTATATGCACATTGTAAAGAGTTAGTAGCTATATAAAGAATCAGTATATGATAATGATGGTGCAAATTAATGTGAGAAAAAGTTGGATAATTCAGTAATTGATGCTTGTTCTGTAGGCTTGCAATATAGAAAAAAAAAACTAGAGTGTTAATTTCATAGCATGCTCTAAAATAAATTCTAGCTGATTAACTAGAACTGACGAAGTTAAATGTAAAAAACTAAACTTCATAAATCCCAGCAGTAAAAAACAAAAAAAAAAAGGTAAGTACCTTTTCAGTGGATGAGAAAGGAATTTCCAGGAAAATAATGAAATTATAAACAATGTGGCAGATCACTTTTATTACTTAAAAATGTAAAAATCCCTTGTGCCAAGACATCAGACCCCAAATTAAAAGGCAAACCACAAACTAGGAAATATTGTTATTAAATGTGACATTAAATGGACTAATATCTCTCATAATCAAAGATCTCTTATACATTTTGCAGGTTATTCTGTTTGTCCTACCAGGTCCACCTACCCAGCCTGCTCTGTGTCCTGGGAGGCTAAACTTTATGGACTGTGTCAACCAGGCTCCCTTGACCTCTGTCTTCCATTTGGGTTCAGCCAATGGGAGACATGGCAGGAAACTGGGGAACAGGAGGGGAGAGGGACCAGGATATTTATTCCTCTGGTTCCCTCCCTTCTGGATTACATGGTTTGCAGTGATTGTGTTCTTCTCCCCAAAGTCATGGTTCTTGGTGGTTGTCCCTTCCAGAAAGCTACTCATTTTGCTGGATTCTGGTTCCCTGTCCCCACCCCCATGTCTCTCAGGGTGGTAGTGGCTTTCCAGTGATATTAGCCCCGTGTGCTCCCACATCTCTTGTTGCTTTCCTATGATACTGCCTGCACCACCATTGTAAAAGCTTCCTTCATTAAGCTGTTTTAGCCACTCTCTTGTGTGTCCTTCCAGACCTTGACTGTTATACAAGAAAGAAACTAAAACTGCGAAACAAGATACATGTCGGTAAAACTCTAGAAATTGCTACCCAAAGTTTGGGAAATGTTCAGTCTTTCTAACTACATCATTTCACACAGTAAAAAAAGAAAATGACATACCATTTTTGTTCACCCATCAAATTGAGTCATATTAAGGCAAATGACAATTCTTGAGGCCTGCGAGTTATTCCCAGACTATTTTGTTCAAAATATAAATTGTTATATCCTTTTTGGAAAACAATGTCAGTACGTGTGAAAGATCCTTACAAAATAGCTGTACTTTTTAACCTAGGAATTTTATTTCTAGGAACCCAAACCAAGGATAATAATCAGAAATTACAGAGGACGATCTACATCTAAAATGTTATAAATAACAGTGGAAGAGATGGAAATGAACCAAGTGAACCACAATAATTGGCTATATGAAATTTTTTTAAACTTTACATAATGAATAGATTATGCAGTCATATAGAATTTTTTTCATAATTTGCTAGAATGCTCACAAGATAATATAAAGCAATATAGCAGGATATAAAAGAGTACATAGGGCTTCCCTGGTGGCGCAGTGGTTGAGAGTCTGCCTGCCGATGCAGGGGACACGGGTTCGTGCCCCGGTCCGGGAAGATCCCACATGCCGCAGAGCAGCTGGGCCCATGAGCCATGGTCGCTGAGCCTGCGCGTCCGGAGCCTGTGCTCCGCAACGGGAGAGGCCACAATGGTGAGGGGCCCGCGTACCACAAAAAAAAAAAAAAAAAAAAAGAGTACATAAACTTACATGTCACCCAATCTGCCTCGAGAGCTGACAGTCATTTCCTCTGGTTAAATTGGGCCCTCCCCCTAGGACTATAGCTCTGCTACCTCTTCCTGAGTTTCTCAATAAACTTAAAAATAGAGAACTATACTAAACATAAATAAATGAATAAATCTGTGCTCTACTCACCCTGAAACACATCTAAAAGTTTTGGACTTAAGACAAAACTGCTCCATTGCATGTCAGGATCTGCAGATGCCGGAGAGAATGGTTGTTATGTCTTCAAGATGCTTTCTTACTTTTTGTGAGTCACTCACTCAAAAGTGAATTTTATGTGAACCACACAGTTCATATTTTAAATGAGACCATTCCATCATGTACTACTAATTTTATAAAGCTCCTTTCAGCTGGTTTTATCTAATGTTGTTACCAGAAACGTAAATTTAATTTTATTTATGTTATACACACATTTTAGGAAAAACTGGAAGGAATGAAGCAATATTATTTACAATGGATTCTTCTGGGCTGATGAGGTTACAGGTCATTTATATCATTTAAAATACTTTCTGATATTTTCAAATGAGCATGGTTAACTATTACAATGTGAGATAAAACTTTGAGAAATATAAAAGAGAATGGAAGTCAGAGTAACTGAGAACCTTGGGTGTGGTAAAGCCCAAGCCATTTCTTTAGCCTCAGTCACCACACAAATCCTTGTCTGTCACTTTTAGTCCCACTCAGAGTAATTTTGGGTTCATTTCTCCTCTTTACTCTGTCTTTGTTTTCCTCTGTCTCTTCTATTCCTTTTTCTTTATTTGTTTGATTCTTTTTTCTTTTGCACTGTGATGTTTTCTTTTCATGCCATTTTTTCCCCTCTTCATTTCATTTTCTGACTGTAAAGAGCCCCAGTGGGTGAAAAAAAAGAAACCCATGCATTAAATTGGGCTTTATCTCTCGTTCTGTAATCTGCGAGATTGCAGAGGCCAGCGGTCACACTTATGTGGAGAGTGGGCATTTATTGAGTGCTTACCATGTGCCAGGTGCTGCTGGAAGTGCTTTACACATTTTATCTCATTTAATCCTCCGTACACCTATGAAGTTGGTACTACCATTGATCCTATCAGTATTTTATGAAGTTGAAACAGAGTTGACATGAGTGGTGGACCCAAGATTTGAACCCAGGCTGCCTGATTCTACAGCCTTTAATGACTCTGTGATCCTGCCCCTTGTTCTGGTCAGTGGGCTGCTGGCTGCTGGCCCCGCATCTGACAGGGTGCTATGAACTTCTTCCCAGTGAAGGGGAAAGTTTTGTTGTTTTAGGGGAAAGAATTCTACTTTCTTATTCTGCTGGGTCCCCCATTCACTTAATAAAGGGGGCACCTCAGAATTTAAAGGCTTTTGGAGACTGTACTGTATTTACTACACATAGACCCTGTAAATGCTTTCTGAGGTTTTTAAAGCACTTACTTTCAATCAGTCAGCCTTGTAACAACATTATTTAACCAATAAAGTCAGTCAACCTCAAGGTTCCCTGATATTTTCTTTAGTTACTACCTCTTCCCATCTGCTTTCTAATGAACGTAGTTCCATTCCTAGAGGATGTTTATGGAAACACACCTTTCTCCCAAAACGTACTTGGCTTCTCCCTGACACACAGGTAGAACTGACAGCTCCCTTCTTTTGCTCCTACTGTGCCCATACAGTCTTCTATTGTAGCACACGGGACTACAGTCTCCTCCGCCCTTACCCCCCAACTCTTCTCACTTATTAGGCTGTGAGACTCTTGCAGACAGGGGTCATGTCTAATTCAGCCTATCCATGCAGCACCCAGCCCAGGGCTGAGGAAATGCAAAAGACTGTTTTTGGAGGTAGATGTGTCATCCAAAAGGGGCCATCTTGTGAATTCAGCATCATTCATGCATAGAAACTCTCTCTTTGTCCAAGAGTTTACCTGATTCAGGGATTCTGAGTCACCCACACAAAGCTCATAAGAGACTTATGGATACAGTAAGATGCCACTTTACTCAGTTATTATAAGAAAAATTAGAAATCTAAGTTCAAGTGACCTGGAACCCTCCCTTCCCTGATTATCTAGTGAACCTGGAATTGAGAGCAACAGTGTTTGGCTTTGATGTAGCATTAAATGGCAGGGGGTTCTGGTGTCTTGCTGCGTCCATTCTCCAAATCAGGAGGACCAGATATTTGGGTTGGACCCACAGGACCCCTCTCCCATGGATGGTTTTCAGATGGCACTGCTATCTGTTCTTTTGTCAACTTTCTTGCTTCCTTTGCTGACACATTCTCCTTTTAAATTGTTCTGTGACTATAAAGTATGAAGGATCCTGTGTACTATTCTATAAGAACCAGGACCATAGTATATGAGCAGAAGATGAAATGGACACCAACAAAAATGAGAGAAGCTGAGTATCCAGAGATGATGAAGATGCATTTCCTGCCCTCAAGGAGCTTACAGTCCAGTGGGAGCAAAAGACACCTAAACAACCACTTGCAACATAGGTATTGGTTGCAGTGGAGGAAGCCTGTGGAGGAGAGAGTGGGCGATTTCCTTTGGGCCTGGCCTAATATTTTTGTTTTTGCATTACTTCTACTAGGTTTGTAATTTTAGGCTATCACTGCTTTTATAACTAAAAAAGGTACACAAGTAAAATCACCTATGGAAAGCAGAAATAACACGCGACTTATGTAGAATTTACAAAGGCTGGGCAGCCTAGACCGTGCTGTGACCACAATGCTCATTTTTTTCAAGGGGGTTCAAGTGCTGTAACTTTCCTAATAATATCCTCATAGTTTTCTAAATAGGAGGATTAGTATTAAATCTTGGGGGAGAGTTGCAAGAACCCATTTTCTCAAGTTATTTAAAACTCAGACTTGACAAACTCCCCCTATTTATACCACAGTATGAACCTGGTGACAAGACATTCACAATTGCAAGCACATGCAAGGAAGTGGCTTCTGGCTGCATTGCCTCAGATATTTTTTGAAAAGTTATTTAAAAATGATAATGCATAGGTGTTATATTTGGCTTAAGGAAGTTTAAAAAGTTAGACTTGAAATTGGCAAAAGGCATGTGTAATATATCTGACAGGTTAGTTCAACTTGAATTTTAAATCAATATTTTATCATTATATGCTTGAATTCTGCAAAGTTTTTTTTTTTTTTGCGGTTCGCGGGCCTCTGACTGTTGTGGCCTGTCCTGTTGCAGAGCACAGGCTCCGGAGGCGCAGGCTCAGCGGCCATGGCTCACGGGCCCAGCCGCTCCGCGGCATGTGGGATCTTCCCGGATCGGGGCATGAACCTGTGTGCCCTGCATCGGCAGGCGGACTCTCAACCACTGCGCCACCAGGGAAGCCCTGAAGGCCTGCTTTTAAGGCCATGCTTTTTTTTTTTTGCAAGCGAAATCTTCACCTCCCAGACCATACCTTTTTTCCAGGCCCAGCATGATTGATTTTGTTTGCTTGGCATGCAGGCATCTATTACATAGTTCCCAAATGTGGATTTATAGATGTTATCAGAAGTCAGTTGCAGGTTTAATGAAGTGATCACAAATGCATAGCCTTCTTTTGATAAATTTAACAATTTAATATGCAGGGAAATGTGAATAGGCCAGGAGATAAAAGCTTAGCAGACAGTGTTTTAACACCTGATTCATTAAAATACAGCAGAGAACTGAACTCTTAAAGCCGATAGAGCTGTTATTTTGTGCCTGGAGACACAATGGGACCCATCTGTGATCTGTAAATATAAGAAGGAAAGATAGTCCAATATTTGTGAAAGACATTTTTAACATTTCTTTATAAAAATGATCCGTCCGATATAAAAATATTGATTAGACATTCGTTTCCATTTGCTGCTCCATTATAATTAACATTAATTTAAAATGTGCATCTGAAAGATTTCTAAGGAAAGCTACTCGCTAGTTTTGCTAAGGCAAATGATGGATAAGGAAACATACTATTCATCATATTAGCTTTCAGATGAAAGTATTGATAATGTTAAGGAGAGTTAAAAATTGTTCTTTCTAAGAGGAAAAGCAATGAAAATGGAATAAAAACCTTCTGTGGGAAACCCAGAGATGGACCTAGGAGCTCTCCCTATTCCTGCCCAAGTATGAGAAACCAAGTATGCAGTCCCTCCTGAGGGTGAGCCAGTGGTGGGCTGAAGAGTGCTTGAGCCCGGCTGGCTCATTTTTCTATCCCTTCTGTTTGTACCAAGTCTGGTGTGGTCAGCAAATAGGACTGCCTATAATGAGGGGCAGAAGCTGCAGGGTGGTAGGTGTCCAGCTGCCAGAGTGGTCAACACACCCGAGCAAAGATACTGAGCTTGTAGGAATAAAACATTTTCTTTCAGACCACAGAATAAAACCTTCTGGAAACTGTCTCTGTTAGGATAGTCAAGCTGTTGCAATGGCACTGAGATAATTATTTGATTTTGTAAAATTAAGATGATCTTTTCCTCTCTCCAATTCACCCTTTCTTACCAGAGATGGAATTCCTAGTTATTTGTTAAATGTTTGTATTTTCACAGGAAAAAAAAAACGAGCTTGGAAGAATAGGCTAAATCTGTCACCTTCCCAGGAGCCTAATCTCCCCGCGTTCTGACATCGGTGGCTCCCTCTCTCTCTGGCGGATGCACCACTTAATTGCAGGTGAGAGCCACCCTTAAGCCCTGAATTAACAATTTCTGGTTCCACCTTGCTCTCCAAAGAAGGTTAGGATTATACATCCAGGGCAGAGTTGAAAGTCTGGGGGGCACACCTTTGAGATTTAAAAATTCTTGTTTCTGAAATACATATATACATCAAATAATATGAAAGAAAATGAATAGAATTTTCCCTCTCATGTTTCCTTTCTCATGATCAACATAATAAAAAATCCTTTTGGCATGTTTCTAAGCATGGCAAATAGATAGAGTATTAAATGAGAAGAAATAAGAAATTTTAATTTCAGCTCATTGAAAAATTCAGCATTTTATGTGCAGATGACTATAAATTTATACATACATATGCATATGTCATACGTTTCAGCTATATGTTAGATGTGTTCGTGGAAATTGTCTATGTAGGGAATGCTGGCAATTAACATTCACTTTTAGGATTACCATGAGGGAAATGGATTAACATTTTATTTGTATGTGAGAGCAGTTTTTTTTTTTTTTTTTTTTTTCGGTACGCGGGCCTCTCACTGTTGCGGCCTCTCCCGTTGCGGAGCACAGGCTCCGGATGTGCAGGCTCAGCGGCCATGGCTCACGGGCCCAGCCACTCCACGGCATGTGGGATCTTCCCGGACCGAGGCACGAACCCGTGTACCCTGCATCGGCAGGCGGACTCTCAACCACCGTGCCACCAGGGAAGCCCGTGAGAGCAGTTTTATTTTCACTTTCAATGAAATGTTGGACTTTTAAAATCTGATAAAGTTAAAATTTTTATTATTTTGAAAAAAATTTTTATTATTTTGGTAACATTTACTTTTTCAGAAGATACTTATTTTGGTCTGAAAAATTAGTATAATTATTATGAGTTTTGATTGAAACAACCTCACTGTATAAGTGAACAAAGATGCATAATCATGCTGGTTTCTCTTATGGCTTAAATATTTTCATTTTAATACAATACACATGTATAGTGTGCTATAGATTTAAAAAATGTAAGGAATTTATTGGAGAATTTTCTTACTATAGGGCCCAGATCAGGGGCATAAGTTTGTAAGACTAAGGAGCATCAGCAGGAAAGGAAATAGAAAATATTAGCTCAAAATTTAGGTAATTCAGACATTTCCTCCATCTCTGTGCTTTTTAGGTCTGTGGGAAATTTAGGAAAGCATGGCCTTATATCCTTTTTTATTGTTTTTTTAAAAGATTTAATTAATTAATTTATACAGCAGGTTCTTACTAGTGATCCATTTTATACACATCAGTGTATACATGTCAACCCCAATCTCCCAATTCATCACACACACACCTGCCCCCCGCTTTCCCGGCTTGATGTCCATATGTTTGTTCTCCACATCTGTGTCTCTATTTCTGCCTTGCAAACCGGTCCATCTGTACCATTTTTCTAGAGTCCACATATATGCGTTAATATACGATATTTGTTTTTCTCTTTCTAACTTACTTCACTCTGTATGACAGTCTCTAGGTCCATCCACATCTCTACAAATGACCCAATTTCGTTCCTTTTTATGGCTGAGTAATATTCCATTGTATGTATGTGCCACATCTTCTTTATCCATTCATCTGTTGATGGGCATTTAGGTTGCTTCCATGGCCTGGCTATTGTAAGTGCTGGAATGAACATTGGAGTGCCTGTGTCTTTTTGAATTACGGTTTTCTCTGGGTATATGCCCAATAGCAGGATTGCTGGGTCATATGGTAGTTATATTTTTAGTTTTTTTTTTTTTAACGTCTTTACTGGAGTATAATTGCTTTACAATGTTGTGTTAGTTTCTGCTGTATAACAAAGTGAATCAGCTATATGTATACATATATCCCCATATCCCCTCTCTCGCGTCTCCCTCCCACTCCCTATCCCACCCCTCTAGGTGGTCACAAAGCATTGAGTTCATCTCCCTATGCGGTGCAGCTGCTTCCCACTAGCTATCTATTATACATTTGGTAGTGTATATATGTCCATGCTACTCTCTCACTTCATCCCAGCTTACCCTTCCCCCTCCCCATGTTCTCAGGCCCATTCGCTACCTCTGTGTCTTTATTCCTGTCCTGACCCTAGGTTCATCAGAACCATTTTTTCTTTTTTTTGTTTCAGCTTCCATATATATGTGTTAGCATACGATATTTGTTTTTCTCTTTCTGACTTACTTCACTCTGCATGACAGACTCTGGGTCCACCCACCTCACTACCAATAACTCAATTTCGTTTCTTTTTATGGCTGAGTAATATTCCATTCTATACATATGCCACATCTTCTTTATCCATCCACCTGTCGATGGACACTTAGGTTGCTTCCATGTCCTGGCTATTGTAAATAGTGCTGCAATGAACATTGTGGTACATGACTCTTTTTGAATTATGGTTTTCTCAGGGTATATGCCCAGTAATGGGATTGCTGGGTCATATAGTAGTTCTATTTTTAGTTTTTTAAGGAAACTCCAGACTGTTCTCCACAGTGGCTGTATCAATGTACATTCCCACCAACAGTGCAAGAAGGTTCCCTTTTCTCCACACCCTCTCCAGCATTTATTGTTTGTAGATTTTTTGATGATGGCCATTCTTACCAGTGTGAGGTGATACCTCACTGTAGTTTTGATTTGCATTTCTCTAATGATTAGTGATGTTGAGCATCCTTTCATGTGTTTGTTGACAGTCTGTATATCTTCTTTGGAGAAATGTCTATTTAGATCTTCTGCCCATTTTTGGAGTGGGTTGTTTGTTTTTTTGATATTGAGCTGCATGAGCTACTTGTATATTTAGGAGATTAATCCTTTGTCAATTGCTTCGTTTGTGAACATTTTCTCTAATTCTGAGGATTGTCTTTTCATCTTATTTATGGTTTCCTTTGCTGTGCAAAAGCTTTTAAGTTTCATTAGGTCCCATTTGTTTATTTTTATTTTTATTTCTATTTCTCTAGGAGATGGGTCAAAAAGGAACTTGCTGTGATACATGTCATAGAGTGTTCTGCCTGTGTTTTCCTCTGAGAATTTTATAGTGTCTGGCCTTACATTTAGGTCTTTAATCCATTTTGAGTTTATTTTTGTGTATCGTGCTAGGGAGTGTTCTAATTTCATTCTTTTGCATGTAGCTGTCCAGTTTTCCCAGCACCACTTATTTTCTCCATTGTATATTCTTGCCTCCTTTATCAAAAATAAGGTGACCATATGTGCGTGGGTTTATCTCTGGGCTTTCTATCCTGTTCCATTGATCTATATTTCTGTTTTTGTGCCAGTACCATGCTGTCTTGATTACTGTAGCTTCATAGTGTAATCTGAAGTCAGGGAGCCTGATTCCTCCAGCTCCGTTTTTCTTTCTCAAGACTGCTTTGACTATTCAGGGTCTTTTGTGTTTCCATACAAATTTTGATATTTTTTATTCTAGTTCTGTGAAAAATGCCATTAGTAGTTTGATAGGGATTGCACTGAATCTGTAGATTGCTTTGGGTAGTATAGTCTTTTTCACAATATTGATTCTTCCAATCCAAGAACATGGTGTATCTCTCCATCTGTTTGTATCATCTTTAATTTCTTTCATCACTGTCTTATAGTTTTCTGCATACATGTCTTTTGTCTCCTTACGTAGGTTTATTCCCAGGTATTTTATTCTTTTTTTTGCAGTGGTAAATGGGAGTGCTTCCTTAATTTCTCTTTCAGATTTTTCAGCATTAGTGTATAGGAATGCAAGAGATTTCTGTGCATTAATTTTGTGACCTGCAACTTTACCAAATTCATTGATTAGCCCTAGTAGTTTTCTAGTAGCATCTCTAGGATTCTCTATAGATAGTATCATGTCATTTGCAAACAGTGACAGCTTTACTTCTTCTTTTCCCATTTGGATTCCTTTTTTTTTTTTTTTTTTTTTGAAGTACGCGGGCCTCTCACTGCTGTGGCCTCTCCCGTTGCGGAGCACAGGCTCCGGACACACAGGCTCAGCAGCCATGGCTAACAGGCCCAACCGCTCCATGGCATATGGGATCTTCCCGGACCGGGGCACGAACCCGTGTCCCCTGCATTGGCAGGTGGACTCTCAACCACTGCGCCACCAGGGAAGCCCTGGATTCCTTTTATTTCTTTTTCTTCTCTGATTGGTGTGGCTAAAACTTCCAAATCTATGTTGAATAATAGTGGTGAGAGTGGGCATCCTTGTCTTCTTGATTTTAGAGGGAATGGTTTCAGTTTTTCACCATTGTGAATGATGTTGGCTGTGGGTTTGTCATATATGGCCTTTATTTTGCTGAGGTATGTTCCCTCTATGCCTATCTTCTGGAGAGTTTTTATAATAAATGGGTGTTGAATTTTGTCAACAGCATTTTCTGTATCTATGGAGTTTACCATATGGTTTTTATCTTTCAGTTTGTTAATATGGTGTATCACGTTGATTGATTTGCATATATTGAAGAATCCTTTCTTTCCTGGGTTAAACCCCACTTGATCATGGTGTATGATCTTTTTAATGTGCTGTTGGATTCTGTTTGCTAGTGTTTTGTTGAGAATTTTTGCGTATATGTTCATCAGAGATATTGGTCTGTAGTTTTCTTTTTTTTGTAACATCTTTGTCTGGTTTTGGTATCAGGGTGATGGTGGCCTTGTAGAATGAGTTTGGGAGTGTTCCACCCTCTGCTATATTTTGGAAGAGTCTGGGAAGGATAGGTATTAGCGCTTCTCTAAATGTTTGATAGAATTCACTTGTGAAGCTCTTCTCTAAAAGTTTGATAGAATTCACCTGTGAAGCCATCTGGTCCTAGGCTGTTTGTTGGAATATTTTTAGTCACAGTTTCAATGTCAGTGCTTGTGATTGGTCTGTTTTTATTTTCTATTTCTTCCTGGTTCCGTCTTGGAAGGTTGTGCTTTTCTAAGATTTTGTCCATTTCTTCCAGGTTGTCCATTTTATTGGCATATAGTTGCTTGTAGTAATTCCTCATGATTCTTTGTATTTCTGCAGTGTCAGGTGTTACTTCTCCTTTTCATTTCTAATTCTATTGATTTGAGTCTTCTCCCTTTTTCCTCTTGATGAGTCTGGCTAGTGGTTTGTCAATTTTGTTTATCTTCTCAAAGAGCCAGCTTTTAGTTTTATTGATCTTTGCTATTGTTTCCTTCATTTCTTTTTCATTTATTTCTGATCTGATCTTTATGATTTCTTTCCTTCTGCTAACTTTGGGTTTTTTTGGTTCTTTCTCTAATTGCTTTAGGTGTAAGGTTAGGTTGTTTATTTGAGATTTTTCTTGTTTCTTGAGGTAACATTGTATTGCTATAAACTTCCCTCTTAAAACAGCTTTTGCAGCATCCCATAGGTTTTGAGTTATCGTGTTTTCATTGTCATTTGTTTCTAGGTATTTTTTAATTTTCTCTTTGATTTCTTCAGTGATCTCTTGGTTATTTAGTAGTGTACTGTTTAGCCTTCATGTGTTTGTATTTTTTACAGTTTTTTTCCTGTAATTGATGTCTAGTCTCACAGCACTGTGGTCAGAAAAGATACTTGATATGGTTTCAATTTTCTTAAATTTACCAAGGCTTGATTTGTGACCCAAGATATGATCTGTCCTGGAGAATGTTCCATGAGCACTTGAGAAGAAAGTGTAATCTGCTATTTTTGGATAGTATGTCCTATAAATATTAATAAAGTCCATCTTGTTTAATGTGTCATTTAAAGCTTGTGTTTTCTTATTTATTTTCATTTTGGATGATCAGTCCACTGGTGAAAGAGTGGTGTTAAAGTGCCATACTGTTACTGTGTTACTGTTGATTTCCCCCTTTATGGCTGTTAGCATCTGATTTATATATTGAGGTGCTCCTATGTTGGGTGCATAAATATTTACAATTTTTATATCTTCTTCTTGGATTGATCCCTTGACCATTATGTAGTGTCCTTCTTTGTCTCTAGTAATAGTCTGTATTTTAAAGTCTTTTTTGTCTGATATGAGAAGTGCTACTCCAGCTTTCTTCTGATTTCCATTTGCATGGAATGTCTTTTTCCATCCCCTCACTTTCAGTCTGTATGTCCCTAGGTCTGAAGTGGGTCTCTTGTGGGTCCCCCACAATGTTTTTGTATCCATTCAGCCAGTCTATGTCTTTTGGTTGGAGCACTAATCCATTTACATTTAAGGTAATTATTGATATATGTTCCTATTACCATTTTTTAAATTGGTTTGGCTCTGTTTTTTAGGTCTTTTCCTACTCTTGTGTTTCTGGCTTAGAGAAGTTCCTTTAGCATTTGTTGTAAAGCTGGTTTGGTGGTGCTGAATTCTCTTAACTTTTGCTTATCTGTAAAGGTTTTAATTTCTCCATCGAATGTGAATGAGATCCTTGCTGGGTAGAGTAATCTTGGTTGAAGGTTTTTCCCTTTCATCACTTTAAATATGTCCTACCTCTCCCTTCTGGCTTGCAGAGTTTCTGCTGAAAGATCAGCTGTTAACCTTATGGGAATTCCCTTATATGTTATTTGTTGGTTTTCCCTTGCTGCTTTTAATATTTTTTCTTTGTATTTAGTTTTTGGTAGTTTGATTAATATGTGTCTTTGTGTGTTTCTCCTTGTATTTATGCTGTATGGGACTCTCTGTGCTTCCTGGACTTGACTGACTATTTCCATTCCCATATTAGGGAAGTTTTCAACTATAATCTATTCAAATATTTTCTCAGACCCTTTCTTTTTCTCTTCTTCTGTGACTCCTATTATTCGAATGTTGGTGTGTTTAATATTGTCCCAGAGGTCTCTGGGACTGTCCTCAATTCTTTTCATTCTTTTTTCTTTATTCTGCTCTGTGGTAGTTATTTCCACAATTTTATCTTCCAGGTCACTTATCTGTTCTTCTGCCTCAGTTATTCTGCTATTGATTGTTTCTAGAGAATTTTTAATTTCATTTATTGTGTTGTTCATCATTGTTTGTTTGCTGTTTAGTTCTTCTAGCTGTTTGTTAAGCATTTCTTATTTTCTCCATTCTGTTTCCAAGATTTTGGATCATGTTTACTATCATTACTCTGAATTCTTTTTCAGGTAGACTTCCTATATCCTCTTGATTTGTTTCGTCTGGTGGATTTTTACCTTGCCCCTTCATCAGCTGTGTATTTCTCTGTCTTCCCATTTTGCTTAACTTACTGTGTTTGGGGGTCTCCTTTTCGCAGGCTGCAGGCTCGTAGTTCCCATTGTTTTTTGTGTCTGCCCCCAGTGGGTAAGTTGGTTCAGTGGGTTGTGTAGTCTTCCTGGTGGAGGTGACTGGTGCATGTGTTCTGGTGGATGAAGCTGGATCTTGTCTTTCTGGTGGGCAGGACTGCGTCCAGTGGTGTGTTTTGGGGTTCTGTGACCTTATTATAGTTTTAGGCAGCCTCTCTGCTAATGGGTGGGGTAGTGTTCCTGTCTTGCTAGTTGTTTGGCATGGGGTGTTCAGCACTGGAACTTCCTGGCTGTTGGGTGGAGCTGGGTCTTAGCCTTGAGATGGAGATCTCTGGGAGAGCCCTTGCCGATTAATATTATGTGCGGCCAGGAGGTCTCTGCTGGTCCAATGTCCTGAACTCGTCTCTCCCACCTCAGAGGCTCAGGCCTGACACCTGGCTGGAGCACCAAGACCCTGTCAGCCACACAGCCTGGTACGTGGGGAGTTTCTTGTCTTTTGGGAAGTCTGAGGTCTTCTGCCTGCATTCAGTAGTTGTTCTGTAGGAGTTGTTCCACTTGTAGATGTATTTTTGATGTATTTGTGGGGAGGAAGGTGATCTCCATGTCTTACTCCTCTGCCATCTTGAAAGTCCTTTCCAGCAATCTTTTTATGTGAGGTTAAAAATGCCTTCTTTAGCCTCATTCATGTTCTTCTAGGTTCATTATAAGTCAGATTCTATTTGCTGAAAACCTGGGCCCCTACCATTCCTATAATCTTTCTGATCTCTTGGTCAGTGTGCACACACTAGCTCAGAATGCAACTGATTTAGGAGATTATTTTGAAACCTGTTGATTCCTTAATGAAACCTATCCAGCTGGCCCTCTCAGTGATGGGGCAAGCTACAGATTCAGATGGTACACACCAGTCATCCATAAAGCAGTTAGCAGAGATTTTAGAAATTTTATTTAAAATGCCAGTTTTGTTAAATTTCAAAGAGTCAGGTAGTTTCAGGCCCCAAAGGGGCAAAAGGTGTATTTATCTAGTATTTGTATTGCTGTTTGAATACATACATACATACATATATATATATATATATATATATATATATATATATATATATATATATATGTAAGAATTAATGACCTTTCCTGTGCTCTAATGCCCCCATTATCTGGGGATGTGCCGTGATTTGCAGATGTATCTGCTGGGGAGGCAGGGATAGGCAGAGATGGTGTCTCACCTATGAGTCCTCTGGGCCTAGTCTTCAATTCTGCTCCTCAGCTTCAATTCCAAATATAGGAGATGTGAATCCCTGGACTAATCCTCAGACTTACTATGGTCTCTAAAATTGTCTATGAGCAGAGGTGCTCTGCTCCCCAGGGAGTCATTAAAACCATCTACTCTGAGCCAACTAATCCAAACCCAAGTCTAATTTCAGGAAATCAACTTTCACATCAAAGGCATGTAATTGGGGACTTCCCTGGCGGTCCAGTGGTCAGGACTCTGTGCTTTCACTGCCAAGAGCCTGCGTTTGATCCCTGGTCAGGGAGCTAAGATCCCACAAGCTGTGCAATGCTCCCCCCACCCCCGGCAAAAAAAGCCAAAACAAAACAAAAACAAAAACAAAAAACGAAAAACGGCAAGTAATTGTTCTAATGAGCTTGAAAATATATTTGCTTATTATTGCAATAAGATAAGTCAGCCTTGGTTCAGATCAGAGCCAGCATGTTAGTAGGACTAAATAATAATGATAAAAAAAAATAAGACTAGCAGGTAGTAGTAGTAGTAGTAAATTAATTCTGGTTTTGTGATTAGGGGTGAAAACTCTGGAGGCACACCACTCAGGATTGGAATCCAAGCTCATCCACTTACTAATCATATGACCGTAGGCAAGTTACTTAACATTCCTGTGCTTCTGTTTCCTCAGCTGTCAAGTGGGGATAATAGCAATACTTTTCAGTGGGTGTTGAAAGGATAAAACTAATTAAAACATTAAAATTTCTTTCTTGTGTTACTGTTACTGTTTTCATGATGTTAATGGTATCTCATATTTACTGAGTACTTGCCACATGCTAGACATTATTCTAAGCCTTTTACACATATAGTCTCACTTAATCTCCAACAGTTCTATTATCTTCAGTGCATAGATGAGGAACATGAGTACTTCAAGTTAAGTAACTTGGCCAAGATCACAAAGCTAGTAGATGACGGAGGTGGGATTTGAAACAAGCAAACAAGCCCAGAGTTTAGATCTTTCTCCTTAATGCTATTCTTTTTTTTTTTTTCTTTTTTTTTTTGTTTGCGGTACGTGGGCCTCTCATTGTTGTGGCCTCTCCCGTTGTGGAGCACAGGCTCCGGACGCGCAGGCTCAGGGGCCATGGCTCACGGGCCCAGCCGCTCTGCGGCTTGTGGGATCTTCCCGGACCAGGGCACGAACCCGTGTCCCCTGCATCGGCAGGCGGACTCCCAACCACTGCGCCACCAGGGAAGCCCTCCTTAACGCTATTCTGCCTTCTGTCAATTATAAGGTGCTATTAAAATGATGTCGTCTGCATTATATTCATTTATATTGTCATATTTAATCATATAAATACCTGATTCTATATGTAATGGTGTTATTTCAATGAATGCCGTCTAAATAACAAATCTTATCCAAATTGATTTTATTCTAGTGAACAATGTTGTTGCTATTCTCATGCATTTCTAACTTATAAAAAACATTGCTAATAGTGTATGCATATGAACCAGTGAGAGTCTTCAATTGCAAGCAACATACATAGACTCCGGATATTTTCAGCAGACCAAGAGCCAGCAGGAAGACTGTAGAGTCAGGTTGAAAGCTATGCCCCAAACCCCTGCAAGGAACTGGGCAAGTGAGGGCCCCACTGAAGTTGCTGCTCAACACCAGGAGCTGCAGCATGTATTATAAGTGCAACCACTGCGGCATGCTGGGCACTAAGGACACTAACATCAGCCCTGCTGCCCCAGAAACTGGATCTTGCTGCCTCAGCAGTGCTTCCAGGGTCTTACGCTGCAACTTTGATGGATGTGCTTATCTCTTATTTCCGCGAAGAAAGGAATGTTCCTTTGATTTACCATATCGGCTGGGAGGAGTGGATTTCAGGAGCCTCCACTTGGACCTCCCAGTGAGATAGCCTGTGTCCATGGCTCAGAAAACTACGTGGGGTGAGGGGGAGATTCTGGCAGTTGTCGCCCAGAGGTATTTCATTTATAAATCAGGGTGCTGTTGGGCCCACAGTGAGGTGAAACTAGGTCAGCATTCCACTTTTAGCATGAATCCTATAAGCACCCTCTCTGATTGATGGACTGCAGTGCAGTCCATGATGGACTGAAATATTAGTGTAGTTCAGTGCCTGTCTGTAATAACCCCTGAAAGGTCTGGGTATCTCCCTTTTCTCATGAAAAATTACCTTTAAATGGCCTTAAATCTACTTTGGAGTAGATGAGGAATGAGAGTCACAGAATAGATAATGTGATATTATTGCAAATTTTTTCCTCAAGGGTACTCAGCCTCTTCCTAATTCAAGGGACTCTGGGTCTCTGAATTGATTCTACTCTGGGAATTACATGAATAACTCTTACCACAGTTCCCGGTATTTCAAATCAGGCCCCTGTTCTCTGACCCTAGAGTGTTTGGGGTCATACATATCAAGTATAGAAGCTTACTGGGCTGTCTCTCCATGGTTTTAAGAATGCCGTGCTTAATTAGCTACCCCTAAAGATCCCAGAAGTTTTGGATACCATATTATGAATGATTGCCCTGCCAAACTTGGCATGGTGCTAACACATGCATATATGTGGTTGCTGCCACTTCAGGGTTTTGGTATTATTGAAATTTGATCTCATTTCAGATTTGGTCTCTCCCACCCACATCTCTGGGCTACAGACAATATCTGTTTCAGTTCTTCTTAAAAATAATTATGGTCCTTCACCAATGAATTTCTCAGTGCCATGGAGTAGAAGATGCTTCTGAGCTCTCCTTGGAAGGTGCATACATTGGCAAAGGACTGCACATGGTAAGCTCGTGTCACCATTCCACATCTTTCCAAACATTCGATTACGTCTGAATATACCAAGGAATTTTGTCTGGCTTCTAAATTCACTTTACACAGGGAATCCTTCATTTTAGGTTTTAGTTAACCAACTAAACAAGCAATTAGAACCATGTCCATATGTTCTAGCTAACGTATGATATCTAGAATGTCTGGTGGTTGCAACTACGGTTGACCCTTGAAAAACCCAGGTTTGAGTTGTGGGAGTTCACTTATATGCAGATTTTTTTCAGTTGTAAATACAATACCAAGTGATTTATGGTTGGTTGAATCCGCAGATATGGAACTGCAGAATCAAGGAATCCAACCGCATATAGGGAGTGCCAACTATAACTTAAAAGTGGATTTTTACTGTATGGAGGATCAGCGCCCCCAAGACCCGCTTTGTTTAAGGGTCAACTATACATCATAAATTCAAACGACCTAATAGTATATTCTTCTCTCCTTAGTTTAGTACCTTCATACCATTCCTATACACAGGTATGAAATAAATTGTGAAAATACTAAAATTCTTTGATATACAAATCTTATATTCTCAGCTTTGACTTAATGTCTCCTGGAGTATGCTGGGAGCTTAAAGAAAAACCTAAGGGTAAGGCATGAGGAGTTTTGATTTATCTTTTAAAGTAATTTTCTCAGGTGAAGTCATTGAAGGGTCCTCAAGGTAGGAGCAGCTTCATCATACAGGCAAAGAGGAGCTTCTTTGGCTGGCGTGCTCTCCAGGAGAGTTTGAGGTTCAGGGTAATTTGAGTCATCCAAATTTTCCAGTATATCCTCATTTCCATTATTTTCTGATCAATGTTTAAATTCCACATGATAGACCTATGGAGCCTCTGAACTCAAGTGATACAATATATCAACTGACAGAATCAATGTTTGCCCTAGGAATTATGGCTTAGTCATCGATAGTCCTTGGTTTCACTCCGTTACTTAGGCAAAGAATTTACAAATATGAATCTGTAATTCTCTTTGAGGTTTCTAGACTGATTAGAAGAGATGATCCAACTCCACAGTAAATGAATTTCTAAAGCTTTTCATTCTGATCTAGGGCATTATGTCATCAAAAGACTTGCCTTTGGTGGGCACTTTATTTTAGGGGATCACAGGTGATATTTAGTTAACGATTTTAAACCATGTGCCATGAGAATCCCAAGTCTCTTCTTTTCATATTAGTTTGATATTTACTGCCTTTAGTCACAATCAACCCATACACACACACTCGTACACACACGTGTGCGTGCACACGCAAGCACTTATTTTTCCCAGAAGGATTTCTATTTTGGATTGAAGTTACGCCTGCTACACTGTATCTTTGTTTCTTCTTGCGTGCCCCAATACAATTAGAATTAGTTTAGAAATCCATCAAAAGTTTTCATTAAAAATTCGAATGTACACACAAAAGTAAGTTTGTAGATATTCTTGAGATGACACATATTTATATGAGCACGTATACCTATAATTTTCTCTGTCCTGACGGATTTTCAGTGGAATTTTCACAAACAAGTAATGTACTCAAGGACCTACATCCCCAAAGACCCTGAATCTCATAAATACAGCCTTGCTTTACAATGACAATTCTTTGACATTTGTCCTTATCGTTGACATATAAACATCTGCAGGGAATAATTTTCCCTTTCTACTGATACAAGAATGTTTGTTTTTCATTTTTGTATTAGAACTTAAGGTTTGGGTATTTCAAAGAAATAATCATTTGTTGAGCATCCACTTATTTCTATGAACAGTATATTATCATGTACGTCATCTTATTCAACACACGAACCCTGTGAGGTATTTTTTAAAAAAACAAATAAATAATGAAGGGTTGAAGAATTATATAAATCATCTAAGATTCCATAGATAATCAGTGGCAAAGCTAGAATCTGATTCCAGGCCTATATGGCTGCAAAAGCTCATGGCATTACCCTTTGCTTCCATGCCATTATTGCCACTCAGAACAGGCTCTGTATTTCCCCGTCATCCTTCCTCCACAATTTTGGGAGTAGCCTTCATCCTCCTTTTTGTTCATTCAGCTGTTAACCACAACATAACAATACATATTCAATATTTTTGTGTATTCTTTACTCTGTCTTTGAACGTTATCTCCATTCTACTGGAGCTAAGAATGGTTATTTTCAAGTCTTCTTATTTTCTCTTGAATCAAGAAGTCCTGATTCCATCTCTCTTTAACTCCCGAAGCCTTTTTCCTCTGTTCTTTGGCACTCACAATTATCAACAAAATCTCATGTCCTCAGAATCTCTTTAGAACATTCCATTCTCTTCACTGTCCTTTCAGTGGATACTTTGCTACCCCGAGGACATTTTTTTCTCTGCAGTCTTCTCAAGTGATGTATGTTTTTTCTCTTACTCTTCATAGCCCTGGGCCTGGTAGTGGATAGTATTCCTTCTCCCCCATTGCCACTTGTAGACATTTTCTCTCTCCTACCTGCAAACACTTATAGTTGAGTTTACATCATCAGACTCGACTAACCAATCCTCCTTATCTTCCTCCACCTTTTGCAATCACCTGCTACTGGCATTATGTCTCCTCATCCTTGGAAGTTTTTGGCTTTGGCTTGCTCTTTCTCTCTTAACGGTATTCCTGTCACAATTCCTGATGAACGAGAATTGGGTTTTAATATCTCCACATAGAAGATCCTTTGAACATCACAGCCTCTTAGTTTCTTGATCTCTCCTCCAAACATCTTTTTTTCCCTCCTACCATATCCAGTCACTCTCATCATCAGAGTTTAGACTTTTAAATATTGTCATTTGCCAACAACTGTAGCTTTTAATCTCATTTTAAGCATCCCAAATTGTGACTATCACCACCTCCTGTCATTCTAGCTCATTCTCCCTAGTAGAATAATTAAAGCAAATCTTCAGTTCCCTGGGGGCCTGGCACTTTTTTGCAGGCTTTACTCATCTCATGTACTCACTTCACCTTTGCTCAGCTTACATGCACCTACTCTCAAACACCATACCTATCCCCTTTGTTGCTCTGCAAAAAGAAAATCCTAGTTAAATTTGATTCCTTATCTACTAAGGACCCATAATGGTTCAGTTGAAAACAGGGGCACATCAATTTCCTGGGTCAGGGCACTGAAGGAGGCCCTTTATCATCGGCCTCACAGAATTGTCATTACCGTGTAGCCATTTATTTATATGAATTACTAGATTGCAAAATCATCCTTTAAGAGTAAAGATATTACTTATATATTAACATAATTGAAAAACTTTTTGAACATATAAATGAACCAAATATATGTTCCGATATTCTATATTCTTTTTACAAATTACAGAAAACATCTGTGTTATATAAATATGGTAATGAATTGGCTCCAGGAATGAGCTTTGATCTCAGCTCAGTTGTCAGAAAGCCATTTAACCTAAAATTAGTCACCTAACTTCTTTAGATCTCAGTTTATAACTTTGTAAAATGAGAGAGATGGAATGGATGGAGTGGCTTTTTGAAGCCTGGCATTCTGTGACTATATGAGAAAGCTCTCATGATTTTCTTGCTTTTACATGATTTTTCTCAAACTAGTTGATATGGGAAAGAACTTTCCAGAAGCTGACCTAAAGGTGTGGTTTTTCTCAGACAGGGGCTATTCACATGGGCTGGGTACCTGTGGGAAGTAGGAGGCTGGAACCTTTTGCTAACAGCCCAGCTCCAGTTTATGCAAAGTCTCAGGCACCACTGGAGGCTTTCAGGAGTAACCTGATCAATGTGTCTGGTTTCCTTTCCCGGGTTGGCTCACTATTATGAATCAGATAGCTTGATCCTAAGATGATGCCATCTCCTTTTCCAAACTGCAGTCTCTCCAGGTTAACTTGTTCATGATTTGAGCACCTTTTTCTACACTCTGCCTCTGTTCAAACTTCCTGGATATTGGTTCATCTTTTCTCTAACCGTGATACCTGTTTAAATTCAGGATTCATATGACTGCTCAGCCTCTTTCATACAAGAAGTGATACCTCAGGTATCATTTTAAACAGTTGTTCTTTTCCATGGGAGCTGGCCCATTCTGACATTTCTGCTCCCTTTCATCATGTCTTTGGCTCAGAAGATAGTTACTGGGTCCCTCATACCATCTAGTGGCTGTCTCTAGGATATGCTCATGTGAGTCTATTCCTTACAGACCACCTAAACTAATTATATAAGGCAAATGTGACTTGAATGTGTTAAGTTGAAAAAAAACAAAAAAGATTTTTCTGAGTATTCCTGGCCTTCTGTCAATGCACATTTATATTTTTAAGCCTTATGCAAGGTATTGTGTGTGAAAATATTTTCCCCAAATATTTACTTGTGAGTGTGTATGATGGGATTTTGTTATTATATAGCTATTGTAAAAATAAATATGCAGATTATACTATTTTCTTCTATTCTAATATCCACTTGTTTTTCTTTCAGTGGATCTCATTCTCAGTATAGATGGGGACTGGAAACTACACAACTGTAACAGAGTTCATTATTTTGGGGTTAGCAGAGGATACTACAGCTTGTGCCATTTTATTTATTGTGTTTCTAGGAATCCACGTGGTCACCTTAATGGGCAATGTCAGCATAATCACGTTAATCAGAAGCAGACCTCAGCTTCATACCCCAAAGTACCTTTTCCTCTGCCATTTGGCCTTTGTAGACATTGGGTACTCCTCATCAGCCACACCTGTCATGCTCATGGGCTTCCTCAGGGAAGGAACCTCTATCCGTGTTGCTGGTTGTGTCGCTCAGCTCTGTTCTTCGGTCACATTTGGGACGGCTGAGTGCTTCTCGCTGGCTGCCATGGCCTATGACTGCCATGTGGCCATCTGCTTGCCCCTGCTCTACGCCACCCACATGTCCCCCAGAGCCTGCATTCTCCTAGTGGGGGCTTCCTATTAAGGTGGGTGTGTGAATGCTTGGATATTACTGGCTGTTTGTTAAGCCTGTCCTTCTGTGGACCATATGAAGTCAATCACTTTTTCCGTGATTATTCACCACTTCTGAAGCTTTCTTGTTCTCATGATTTTACTTCTGAAATAATTCCAGCCATTCTTCTGGCTCCATCATTGTAGTTACTGTGTTTATCATCGCTTTCTCTTACATCTACATCCTTTTCTCAATCCTGAAGATATGCTCTACTAAGGGGCGGCATAAAGCCTTCTCCACTTGCACCTCCCACCTCACAGCAGTCACTCTGTTCTATGGGACCATTACCTTCATTTATGTGATGCCCAAGTCCAGCTACTCAACTGAACAAAACAAAGTGGTGTCTGTGATCCCCTGTTGAACCCCCTCATTTACAGTCTCAGGAACAAGGAGGTTAAAGAGGCCATGAGAAAATCAATGGCTAGAACACACTGGTAGTCCTACTAAAGTAATCTGATTTTTAATAATAAGCACTGTGTAATGAAGGCCTCTCCTGCAGATGAATAAATAATGTACTAAGTAAATTTCAGTGTATTCATAGTATTCTAGACTCACAAATTTCATTTCTTGTTATTCTCAAGAAAATTTTCAGTGTAAAAAAACAAATGTGCATTCACCAAGATAGGAACATTAGCAAAAAAAAAATTTTATTCTCAGTTTACCCACCATTTCTTGCATCTACAAGTACAAATCTTTTCAAATAAGTTCTGTGCTCTTTGAATGCAGTCTTTGGAAATAACTTCTGGAAGCACCTGAAACTCCTTGAGTGGGAAATAAAGAGTAGTGTTGCCATCCATGATCTTGTCATCTGACAGAGATGGTGTCCATGATGTACAGATAATCTAAGGATTGAAATCAGTGATGCTGGCAGTTGTAAAGCTTCTGCTGCCTTGGGGTCTGAGGCTGAGCAACAGGATTCCTCCCACAATACTTCTGCAGGTGAGCCTCAGCAAGCCAAATCAGAAGATACCTGAAAGCTCCATTTATCTTAGCTCTTCCCTTTCAGGGATCTGTTCTACAAAATACGTTCAAGAGTTTCCAGAAGAAAGACTATTGGGGGCTAATTGGCATGACCTGGCTCCTTTCTAGATAAAAAAAGTAAGGTTCCTTTTTTTTTTTTTTTTTTTGCGGTACGCGGGCCTCTCACTGTTGTGGCCTCTCCCATTGCGGAGCACAGGCTCCGGACGCGCAGGCTCAGCGGCCATGGCTCACGGGCCCAGCTGCTCCGTGGCATGTGGGATTTTCCCGGACCGGGGCACGAACCCGTGTCCCCCGCATTGGCAGGCAGACTCTCAACCACTGCGCCACCAGGGAAGCCCAGTAAGGTTCCTTTTTTAAAGGTTATTTCAATCTTATCAAATATGCGCTACATATTTCTGTAATGTGTGTTAAACCATTTCTTTCCCTCCTGTTCCTGTTGCCTCTGATACTGAAATTCTCAGATTTCTTGCACATGATTTCACTGGAACTTCTGTATTGGCCCTGAAAACTCTCTCTTTAAACCAGACGGTTTCACTTACAGAATTTAAAATTATTTGTATTCTTATAGACCCCTTTGTGTTTTTTCTCCCAGTTGTTTTATTCTGAGTGGATATTTTTTAATACAATGCGATAATATTTTTAAGGATCTCGTTTTTCCTTTAATAAATGTAAATACCAGATTAATCTTAATATAATTATATCATGTGATCTTTCTATTTCGTCATCAGCAATGATTCTACTGTCCACAATATTAAGTCCAGAGTGAGATTAACTTCATGGCAGTGTGAGACATCTCTCCTTTCTGTTCCCGCTTTTAAACAACTAATTAGGCATCCATACATGAACAAAAGTGCCTCAGTGGGAATTGTGGGATCCAGACCACACACTAAGGGATCCAGGAGGAGTCTTGCCCACCTGTGCATCTAGTAATAGGCAGAAAGACCTTAGTATGGGCATCAACATCAGCAGGAACCAGTGAACCTGCCCCAATTCCTCTCGGCCCTGGCCAAGGAAAACCTGGAGAGTGCATACTTGGGCAGAAACCTATGGATTAGAGAGACTTTGTAGAAATTCAACCTTCCAGAGAAGTGATTCCAGCATGCTGTTGGAGCAAAATAATAATAATAATAGTAATAATAAAACATGAGTTTGGATGCAGTGAAGACTGTAACTTTGCCAGTGCCGTTGCTTCCCCAAGGAAACACTGCCTGGGGCAGAACTAGCAGGCGGTGTCCTCTCCTGCATAGGAAAAGGATAGCAGTGAGTGAGTGCTTGGGTCCCCTGGCATTTCAAGACACTGCTGGAGAAGCCCATTTAAAAAAATATTACTGAGGCAGGACCTTCATGATGGGCAGGGGAGGGAAAAGATCAGAAAAGAAGCAGATAAGAATGTTAAAGGGCATTAAAAGGATGCAATTAAGCTGACTGTAATTCAGCAAGAAGTCCACCCATCAGCCTCTGGGAGCAGGTGTGTCCATAGAAGGTCAGGGAAAAAATCCCAGATATAATAGGACCAATGAAGACTATACCCCACTTAAAGGCAAATAGTAAAGGTGTGAGGGGGTGTCTGCTCCTTCAAATGCAAAACTATCACTGTAACATTAAAAGGAATGTGAAGAATCAAGAAAATATACCATCACCAAAAGATAACAATAATACTCCAGTAACTGAACTCAATGGCACAAAATATTGCAATCTGACAAAGAATTCAAATTAGCTGTTTTGGGGAAACTCAACAAGCTACAAGAAAACACAGAAGGACAATATATGAAAAGATGAGAAATTTAACAAAGAGATAGAAATTATAAAAAAAGGAATCCAACAGAATTTCTGGAGCTGAAGAATGCAATAAATGAAATGAAAAATGCTATGGAGGGCATCTGTAGTAGAGTAGACCAAATGAGAAATAGAATAAGTGATCTAGATAACAGAACTTTGAAATAACCCATTCAGAGGAGAAGAAAGAAAAAAGCATGAAAAAGAACAAAGAAAGACTATATGATCTTTGGGGTGTCATCAAATGTACAAATATTAAAATAATTGGTGTTCCAGAAGGAGAACAGAGGGAGAAGGGGGCAGAAGCTTAGCTAAGAACTTCCCAAATCTGAGGAGAGACATGGACATCCAAGTTGACAAAGCTAATAGATCACCCTATTATCTCAATGCAAAAAGACCTTTTCCAAGGCGTATTATAATGAAATTGTCAAAAATCAAAGATAAAAAGAGAATGCTAAAAACAGAGAAAAAAGATTGTAACCTACAAAGGAACCTTCATTCCAATAGATTTCTCGGCAGAAACTGTACAGTCCAGGAGAGAATGGAATGATATATTCAAGGTGTTGAAAAAATTGCCAGTCAAGAATACTCTATCCACTGAAGTTATCCTTCAGAAATGAAGGAGAGGGACTTCCCTGGTGGCGCAGTGGTTAAGAATCTGCCTGTCAATGCAAGGGACATGGGTTCGAGCCCTGGTCTGGTAAGATTCCACATGCCGCGGAGCAACTAAACCCGCTGCACCATACGACTGAGCCTGTGCTCTAGAGCCCGCAAGCCATAACTACTGAGCCCGCGTGCCACAACTACTGAAGCCCACGTGCCTGAGCCTGTGCTCTGCAACAAAGAGAAGCCACCGCAATGAGAAGCCTGTGCACCACAACAAAGAGTAGCACCTGCTCGCAGCAACTAGAGAAAGCCTGCGTGCAGTAACAAAGAACCACACAGCCAAAAAAAAAAAAAAAAAAAACTGTTCTGAGATTAAAAGTTTATTTAAAAAACAAAAAAAGAAATGAAGGAGAGACAATTCCCCAAACAGAAGATGAATGAGTTCATAACCACTAGATGTGCCTTGCAAGTAATGCCAAAAGGAGTTCTTCAAGCTAAAATGAAAAAGTATTAACCAATGACATGAAAATATACAAAGGTAAATATACAGTCATATTTAGAAAACTCTACCTCTGTAATATGATAGTGTGTTAACCATTCAACTATAGGATAAAGGTTAAAGGAGAAGAGTATTAAAAATAAATATAGTACGACCACCAACCCCATTCTCTTGATTGGCTCCTGGGTTTCTGGAAGCCAGGCCTCTGCCTAACACCCTGGTAGGAGATTGGAAAGTTCCTTTCAAGGGAAACTGACCTAAGAGAAAAGACCTAAATATTTGGATATTTGGGGTATTTTCTAGTGGAAGAGCAGCTCTGCATCATCCTACAGGGATGCCTGTGGTGGATGAGCACTATACCTGCATGCAGACATTCATTCAGCAGTAAAGCACCTCACTGTAGAAAGCTTTAAGCTGTAGTGTTGCTGAAACTGGATCTTTCCTTGTTATCAAACAACCATATGCTAAATATATCCTTATGTATGACATTATTATAATGGAATGCACCTATAAAGATATAACTATTTACAGGTGAGATCTATTATAAGCTTCTCCATTTCTATTCTGTTGGTACATGTGCCCAACAAAGAATGTGTCACTTTTCCTTAGGAATAAAATCATATTATTTGTAAAAAAAATAATAAATATAGCACTATAATTTGTTAGTGAATACACAATATAAAAAGAGGTAAACTGTAACATCAAAAAAGGAGGGAATAAATGATGGAGCTTATGTATGTGAAAAAATTTAAGTTGCTAACAGCTTAAAAAGGATTGTTATATCTATAAGATGTTTTATTAAGCCTCATGATAACCTAAAAAGCAGAAACCTAGAGTAGGTTCACAAAAGATAAAGAAAGGGGGAATAGAGCATACCATCATGGAAAACCACCAATTTATAAGTGTAAGCAGAAACAAAGGAAAAAAGTAATAACTGAACTACAAGACTGCCAGTAAACAATAAGATGGCATTACTAAGTCCTTATGTATCAATAATTGCTCTAAATGTAAATGGATTGAATTCACCAATGAAAGGCACAGAGTGACTAGATGGATAAAAAAAAAAACAAGAGCCAACTATAGGCTGCCTATAAGAGACATTACAGATTTAAGGACACACATAGGCTCAAAGTGAAGGGATGAAAAAAGATATTCCATGCAAGAAGAAGCAGGGGTAGCTATGCTTATATCAGACAAAATAGACTTCAAGCCAAAATGGTAACAAGAGACAAAGTCATTATATAGTGATAATGGCGTCAATTCATCAAGAAGATATAACAATCATAAGTATATATGTATCCAGCATTGTAGCACCTAAATATATTAAGCAAGTACTAACCGATCTGAAGGGAGAAATAGACAACCATACAATACTAGTACAAGACCAGTACTCCACTTAAGCAATGGATGGATCATTCAGACAGAAAATCAACAAGGAAACATTGGACTTGAACCATATGTTAGACCAGACAGACATATATAGACCAACAGACATATATAGAATATTCCATCCTACAGTAGCAGAATAACATTCTTCTCAAATGCACACAGAATATTTTGCAGGATAGATAATTTGGTGGGCCACAAAACAATTCCCAGCAAATTTAGGAAGACTGATCATACCAAGTATCTTTTCTGACTACAATGGTGTAAAACTAGAAATCAACAAGAGGAAAGCTAGAAAATCTATAAGCATATGAAAACTAAATAACATACTCCAGAACAAACAATGGCTCAAAGAAGAAATTCAAAGAGAAATTTCAAAATCTCATAACAAATGAAAATAGAAACAAAACCCACCCAAACCAATGGGATACTGCAAAAGCAGTTCTGAGAGGAAATTTTACAGCAATATATGCATTTATAAGAAAATAGAAAGCGCTCTATAAAGTAGATAACTAATAAGAACCTGCTGTATAGTACAGGGAACTCTACTTCTCTTTGCTGTACAGTAGAAACTAACACAACATTGTAAAACAACTATACCCCAATAAAAAAATTTAAAAAAAGAAAGAAAATAGAAACCTCTCAAATAAAAAACTTAATATTAAACCTCAAGGAACTAGCAAAAGAAGAGCAAACTAAACCAAAAGTTAATAGAATAAAGGAAATAACAAAGATCAGACTGGAAATAAATGAAATAGAGAACAGGAATGCAATACAAAATATTAACAAAACTAAGAGCTGATTTTACAAAAAGATAAACAAAATTGACAAACCTTCAGCTAGACCAACTAAGAAAAAGGAGAGAAGGCTCAAATAAATAAAATCAGAAATTAAAGGGGAAACATTACAACTGATACCACAGAAATACATAGGATCATGAGAGACTTACTAGAAACAATTATATGCCAATGAATTGGATAACCTAGAAGAAATGGATAAATTCCTAGAAAAGCCCAACATGCTAAGACTGAATCAGGGAGACATATTAAATCTGAATAGACCAAAAACAAGTGTAAGGAGATTGAATCAGTAATCAAAAGCCTGCCAACAAAGAAAAGCCCAGGACCAGATGACTTCATTTGTGAATTCTACCGAATATTTAAAGGCGATTTAATGCCGATCTTTTCCAAACTCTTCCTCCAAAAATGAAGAGGAGGGAACACTTTCAAATTCATTTTATGAGGTCAGCTTTACTCTGATACCAAAGCCGGATAAGGACACTGAAAGAAAAGAAAACTTAGACCAATATCCCTGATGAACATAGGTACAAAAATTCTCAAAAAATATTAGCAAATTGAATTCCACAATGCATTAAAAGATCATACATCCTGCACAAGTGAGAGTTATCCCTGGAATGCAAGGATGTTTCAACATAGGCAAATTAATAAATGTGATACACCACATTAATAGAATGAAAAATAATTATCATATAATCATCTCAGTAGATGCAGAAAAAGCATTTGACAAAACGCAACATCCTCTCATGATTAAAAAAAACCCTCAATAAACTGGGTATAGAAAGAATATACCTCAACATAATAAAGACTATATTCGGCAAACACACAACTAACATCATACTCAACAGTGAAAGATTGAAAGCTTTCCCTCTAAAATCAGGTATAAGATAAGGGCGCCCACTCTCACCACTCATATTTAACATGGTACTGGAAGCCCTAGCTAGAGCAGTTAAGCAATACAAACAAATAAAAGGCATCCAAATCAGAAAGGAAGAAGTAAAAATTGTCATTTGCAGATTATATGATCTTATATACAGGAAATTTTAAAGAAAAATAACAAAAACACTGTTAGAACTAATAAATGGATTTAGTATAGTTGCTGGATATAAAATCAACATACAGAAATCAGCTGTATTTCTATACACTAACAACAAAATATCTGAAAATGAAATAAAACTATCTTATTCTCTATAGCAATCCTGAGAATGAATAACAAAGCTGATGCATCACACTTCCTGATTTCAAACTATACTACAAATCTATAGTAATTGAAACAGTATGGTACTGGCATAAAAATAAACACAAAGACCAATGGAATAGAATAGGGAGCCCAGAAATAAACCCCCATATATACGGTAAACTAATATTTGACAAGGGAGCCAAAAAGATGCAATGGGGAAAGGATGATCTCTTCAACAAATTGTGTTAGGAAAACTGGATAATCACAAACAGAAAAGTGAAATTGGACCCCTAATTTATACCACACAGAAAATTAACTTAAAATGGATTAAAGACTTAAACATAAAATCTGAAACTGTAAAACTCCTACAATAAAACAGGGAATAAACTTCTTAACACTGGTCTTGGTGGTGAGTTTTTGGATATGACACCAAAAGCATAAGCAACAAAAGCAAAAATCAACAAATGAGACTACATCAAACTAAAAAGCTTCTGCACGGTAAAAGAAACAACAAGTGAAAAGGCAACCTACAAAATGGAAAAAAAAATTTGCAAACCATATATCTGATAAGGGGTTAATATCCAAAATATATAAATAACTCATACAAATCAATAACAAACAGACAAACAGAAAGACCCTCCAGAAACAATCTCTTAAAAAATGAGTAGAGGATTTTCCAAATGTCTTGCAGTACATAAACATGGGATATCTTTCCATTTATTTGTGTTGTCTTCACTTTCCTTCATCAGTGTCTTTTAGTTTTCAGACTATAGATCTTTCACTTCCTTGGTTAAGTTTATTCCAGGTATTTTTTTCTTTTTGATGCAATTGTAAATTGGATTGTTTTCTTGATTTCTCTTTCTGGTAGTTCATTATAAGTTTATAAAATAACAGATTTCTGTAAATTAATTTTGTATCCTGCAACTTTATTGAATTTATTTATTAGTTCTAATAGTTTTTTTCAGCAGACTCTTTAGGATTTTCTATATAGAGTATCATGTCATCTGAAAACAGTGAGTGTTCTACTTCTTCCCCTTCCAATTTGGATGCCTCCCCCCCACTTCTTTTTCTTGTCAGATTGCTGTGGCTAGTACTTCTAATGCTATGTTAAATAGAAGTGGCAAGAGTGGGCATCACTGTGTTGCTCCTGAGTATGATGTTAGCTGTGAGTTTGTCATAAATGGCCTTTATGTTTTTAGGTATGTTCCCTCTATAACAAATTTGTTGGGAGTTTTAATCATGAATGGATGTTGAATCTTGTCAAATGCTTTTTCTACATCTGAGACGATCGTGTGATTTTTATCCTTCATTTTGTTAATGTGGTGTATTATGCTGTTTGATTTGCAGATACTGAGCCAATCTTGCATCTGTGGATAAATCCTACTTGATCGTGAAGCATGATCCTTTTTATGTATTGTTGAATTCATTTTGCTAATATTTTGTTGTGAATTTTTGCATCTATCTTCATCAGAGATATTGGCCTGTAATTTTCTTTCTTTGTAATATCATTGTCTGGTTTTGGTGTCAGGGCAATCTTGGCCTTGTAGAATGAATTTAGAAATGTTCCCTTTTCAATTTTTTGGAATAGTTTGAGTAAGATTGGTATTAACTCTTCATTAAGTGTTTAGTAGAATTCCTCTGTTAAGTTGTCTGGTCCTGGATGTTCGATTGTTGGGAGTTTTTTGATTACTGATTCAATTTCATTACTAGTAATCATTCTTTTTGGATTTTCTGTTTCTTCCTGATTCACTCTTAGAAGACTGTATGTTTCTAGGAATTTATCCATTTCTCCTAGGTTGTCCAATTTTGGGTGTATAAATGTTTGTGGTATTCTATTATGAGTGTATTTCTGTAATATTGGTTGTAACTTCTTTTTCAAATCCAATTTTATTTATTTTGGCTCTTTTGTTTCTTGATGAGCCTGGCTAAATTAGGTTTATCAATTTAGATTATCTTTTCAAAAACCAACTCTTAGTTTCATTGATCTTTTCTGTTTTTTGTCTCTATTTTATTTATTTCCAGTTGTTTCCTTCCTTCCATTTACTTTGAGCTCTGTTTCTTCTGCTTTTTCTAATTTCTTTAGGCAGAAAGTTAGATTGTTCATTTGAGGTTTTTATTGTTTCTTGATGTATGCCTGTATCGCTATAAATTCCCTCTTAGAACTGCTTTTACTGTGTCCCATAGATTTTGGAAAGTTGTGTGTCTATTTTCAGTTGTCTCAGGGTATTTTTTGATGTCCTCTTTGATTTCTTCATTGACCCATTGGTTTTTCAGTAGTATGTTGTTTAACCTTCACTTGTTCATGTTTTTTGCAGTTTTGTTCTTATAGTTGATTTCTAATCTCATAGTGTCGTTGTTGGAAAAGATGCTTGATATGATTTCAGTCTTCTAAAATATTGAGACTCGTTTTGTAGCCTAGCATGTGATCTATTCTGGAGAAAGTTCCATGTGCACTTGAGAAGAACGCTATTTTTGGATGAAATGTTCTGTAGGTATCTATCAAGTCCATCTGATCCAGCCTATCATTTGGCCACTCTTTTCTGATTGATTTTCTGTCTGGATGATCTATCCATTGATGTAAGTGGGGTATTAAAGTCCTCTACTACTATTGTATTACTGTCAACTTCTTTCTTTATGTCATGTCTCTTAATACTTGCTTTGTATGTTTAGGTGTTCCTATATTAGGTGCATATATGTTTATGAATGTTGTATCTTTGTCTTTTGCTATAGACTTTATTTTAAAGTCTATTTTGTCTGATATAAGTATTGCTTCCCCAGTTTTTTTTTCATTTTTATTTGCATAGACTATCTTTTTCCATCCTTTCACTTTCAACCTTTGCATGTCTTCAGCTGTAAAGTTTTGAAAAGTTTTTTCCTTTTTTGTTCTGATTGGCTGATTCCAACCATTCTGTCTTCCAGGTTGTTTATGTGTTCTGTATCACCTAATCTGCCATTAATTCCTTATAGTGTATTTTTCATTTCAGTTATTGTATTCTTCAACTTTCAACAGTTCTTTTTATATTTTCTAGTCCTTTGTTGAAATTCTCACTATGTTCCCCTATTCTTTTCTAAGTTCAGTGATTATTTTAATAACCATTGCTTTGAACTCTTTATCAGGTAAGTTACTTACCTGCATTTCATTAAGTTTTTTTCCTGGTGTTTTATCTCATTCTCTCATTTGGAGCATGTTCCTCTGTCTTCTCATTTTGTCTGACTTTCTCTCTTTGTCTATGAAATTAGGTGAAACAGTTACCTATCCTGGTCTTGAAGGTGTGTGTGCCTGTGGGGAAGCATCCCTTTGCAGTCTGTGTGTGCTCAGTGGCTTTGGTGGGAGATCTAGATCTGAACTGAGCAAGGGTCATGACTTCTCCTGGTTTGAGCTGGCAGCCACCACCTTAGTGGGGATTAGGGCTGGAGACAGAGCCTGGTGTAAACTGTGGATTCTCCTGTGGCATGATGGCAGTTTCTGCCTTGGTGGGGGTATGGCTGGAGCCAGAGGGGCTTGAACTACAGCCTGGAGCAAGCTGCAGCTAGTCTTGAGACATGCTGGCAGTCACACCTTGGTGGGGCTTTGGCAGAGAGGCTGCAGCTGGTGACTGGTGCAGGCTGGGGTGGGGTGTTCTGGGGCAATCCAGAAGGTTAGCCAGAGCACCAGGAACTTTTCAGTCTTCTGCCTCTGCACTGATATTGAGAGCAAGCAAGTCTGTGAGTGTGCTTTTGAAGAACAGAGTCTGTTTCCTACAGCCTTCTGGTAAGCCCCACTGGTTTTCAAAACCAGGAAATGGGGCTTATCTTCCTGGCGCTTGACCCCAGGGTTGGGGTGCCCAATGTGGGGCTGAAACCTCTCTCTTCTTAGGGAGTATCCCTGAGCCTGTGATTTCTCCTCCTCTGGGTTGCCCACTGACGGTGTGGGTCCCAACTCGATCACTTCTCCTCTGCGACTAGACTCGGTGTGGTTCTTTCTTTGGTTGTAGAAGAGTCATTTGTCTAGTTTTCAGGTTATCCTCAGAGAAAGTTGCTATATATATATTTGTAATTTTGATGTGTTTGTAGGAGGTGAGCTCAGGGTCCTCCTAATCTGCTATCTTGATCGCACATTCTTCTAACATTTTATATTTGTAGTGTAGTCCTTAACCTGATGTATTAAACAGAACAGATGTTTAGCTATGAGATAATTTATTATATTATACTTCCAATAATTATCAAATGGAAGTGCACAAACAAGTAGAAAAAGAAAGAAACTGGTCGCTTGAGAATTGACAGACTCCTTAAATATTAGTTATATTTGTGTGAGGTGCACTGCTCAATATTCACTTGAGAATGTGATAATGACCCCTGGTGCTTTTTTTTTTTTTTTTTTTTTGCGGTACGTGGGCCTCTCACTGTTGTGGCCTCTCCTGTTGCGGAGCACAGGCTCCGCACGCGCAGGCTCAGCGGCCATGGCTCACGGGCCCAGCTGCTCCGCGACATGTGGGATCTTCCCGGACCGGGGCACGAACCCGTGTCCCCTGCATCGGCAGGCGGACTCTCAACCACTGCGCCACCAGGGAAGCCCCCCCTGGTGCTTTTTAATTCACATTTGAATCTCAAGAATCTTCAGAGATTTATCCTCAAAGGCAAACAATAAAATAGCACAGCTCTTATATTACAACAATGACTTTGAATTTATTACTGTAAGATGAATGAATTCTCATTTTTAGAGGTAAGATATTTGGCTTTTGTGAGTTAATCAGTTGTCCTGATTTTCAGTAACCATTTGAGAACACTTTACTCTCTAAAGTTGCATCTGTTCTCACAAGCCAGGAGAAACAGGGCAGATGCTATCCAGCAGTCAGCTAGCAAGTAACCTTAGCTGAATTAACCTGTTTCTATAGTCTACTTAGTGTATAAATAGGCATAATTCAAGTTACCATGATTCCTCATTTTTCCACCCATAAGACCAGAAACTCACATGGTCTTTCAACGATATTAAACTTGGTACTCAGCCAATAAGTATTATACTATAAAATTCGCTACATTTAAGGTGCTTTGGGGACTTACTGTTTGTAAATATCTTGGAAAGACTTCCTTTGTTTATTGTTCTGAAGGCTTAGGCTTACAGGCAACCAGAGGCTTTTGGGCAAAGTTGAGAATACAAAGCCAGAAAACTTGCAGATGAGTTTCAACCTGGCAACTTGCTGGGTGAACCTGGGTACACTTCTTCACTTTTTAAGCTGGAACTTTATTCACCTGTATATTATGTTGAAACGAATACTATTTTGTTCTATATTACTCCAATTTGAAAACATAATTACATTAGGAAATGATCAGATTTGAGTGAATGTAGTTTAATTATGTCCTAGATATTAAACATGTAAGATTTTGCACAGTAATTATATTGATATTTCAAACTAATTGAGAAAACAATATTTAATTGTAAATGTTAAATAAACATAATACATTTATAATAGCTGACTTCATTTATAACCTTAATTCGAACTTTCTTTCCCTTTCTTCTTTGTCCAATTAAGAAAATTGTATTTCTCCTTTTAAAAACATGGTCTTGTTTTATTGAGAGAATTTGTAATCTTTGTGATTAACTAGGCACCTCTTTTATACTTTAGCTGTCAGAAAGTAGCAATGTAATTTGTTATCCACCCATTTCCAAGAGACTTGACTTCATCATAAGTATTCTTTAATTTCATTTATAGCATAGTTACTAAAGGAATGGACTGTATTCAAACTACCTGAGATTCACATCTTGATTCTATAATTTGCTATGTAAACTTAGCTCAGTTACATTGCCAAATTCAGTTTCATTGTCTACAAATGAGATAAAATACTTAATATTATTTCATACAAATTAAAATAGAACTATATAGAAAATTCTTAACCCAAGGCTTGCCATTTAGTAAATATTCAATAACCATTAGGTATTATATAATATAAAGAGGAAAAGATATACATTATTTGAAGCAGGTTTTCCCGTGTTCGTGCTGAAAACAATTTTTAAAATATAGAATACTCATTATATAAATAAATAAAATTTTCTACTCTAAAATATATATAAAAATAAAAGAATTTAAGTTTTTTACTCTAAAGTAAAAAAAATTAGTCCAAACCTAACTTGAATAATTTACTTGTTTATAATAAACTCTATGTGTATTAATAAAAAGAAAACCATCAAATTCAAAACTTCTTTAATGTAATGTCTCATCACAGGTTCATTTTGGTAGCAGCTACCCGATCTCATGGATTCCCAGGGGCATTGGAACAATACTGCAATGACAGGGTTCATTTTACTGGGCTTAACAAATGATCCAATTCTTCGAGTCATCCTCTTCACGATCATCCTTTGTATCTACCTGGTGACCATATGTGGCAATCTCAGCACAGTCATTCTTATCAGAATCTCTTCTCAGCTCCATCATCCTATGTATTTTTTTCTGAGCCACCTGTCCTTTGCTGACATAGGCTATTCATCTTCTGTTACACCCAATATGCTTGCAAATTTCCTGGTGGAGAGAAATACCATCTCCTATCTTGGATGTGCCATTCAACTTGGTTCAGTTGTTTTCTTTGGGTCAACTGAGTGCTTCCTTCTGGCTGCCATGGCATATGATCGCTTCGTGGCAATCTGCAGCCCACTGCTTTATTCCACCAAAATGTCCACACGAGTTTATGTTCAGTTACTCACAGTGGCTTATGTAGGTGGTTTTCTCAATGCTTGCTCTTTTACTATTTGCTTCTATTATTTACTTTTCTGTGGACCAAATCAAGTCAATCATGTTTTCTGTGATTTTGCTCCTTTGGTTGAACTCTCCTGTTCTGATATCAGTATCCCCGCAGTTGTCCCCTCATTTACAGCTGGCTCCATCATTGTGGTCACGGTGATTGTCATAGCCATCTCCTACATCTACATCCTCATCACCATTCTGAAGATGCGCTCCACCGAGGGGCACCACAAGGCCTTCTCCACCTGCACGTCTCACCTCACAGCAGTCACTCTGTTCTATGGGACCATCACATTCATTGATGTGATGCCCAAGTCCAGCTTCTCCACTGATCAGAACAAGGTGGTGTGTGTGTTCTACACGGTGGTGATCCCCATGTTGAACCCCCTCATCTACAGCCTGAGAAACAGTGAGATTAATGAGGCTCTGAAGAGAGAGCTTTGTTAAAAACTTAACTTCTTGATCTGTGCATCCATTCTCCTCCTAAGTTCTTTGATCATCTTTACGATCGCTACTCTGAACTCTTTCTCAAGTGGATTGCCTATCTCCATACCTCTTAGTTCTTCTGGGGTTTTACCTTGTTCCTTTTTCTGGAACATGTTCCTCTGCAGCCTCGTTTTTTCTAAGTTGCTATTTTTATTTTTATATCTGCGGTAGGTTAGTTGTATTTCTCAACCTTGGAGAAGTGGCCCTCTGTAGAAGGCATCCTGTGCATCCCAGCAGTGCACTCCCCTCTCATCACCCAAGCTATATGTTCTAGGGGTTCCCCCTAAAAGGGCTGCATGGGTCCTTCTGTTGTGGTGGGCATGTGGCTGGTCTGGTGGGCTTGGATGGCCCCTAGTCTGGTTGGCTGCCAGGCCCTCCCTGCTGCTTAGCAGGGCCTGGTCACGAGGTGGCTGGTCGCGGAACTCTAGGGGGTCCCGGGACTCATGCTGGCTAGTGGTGGGTGGAGTCAGGGCCCCAAAGATTCTGAGGCTGCTGCCCACCCCCTGGCAGTTGAAGATACGTCCTGGGGTTAGTGCCAGATACTGGCAGGAAGAGCTGATTCCTGGAGCTGGCTGCAGGGCTCAGAGATCCTGGAGCTCGTTTCAGATCATCGGTGTGGGGGCTGGTTCCTGACACAGTTGGGTATGGGGTCCGGGAGGTCCTGAAGGTTGCATTGGCCTGCTAGTGGGCGGGGCCAGGGCCCAGCTGGTCCCAGGGTAGGGTCTGGCCTCCGTTCTGGTGTCTACTTCTGGTGTTTCCCCCCTGGTGGGTGAGGCTGGTCTAGAGGCAGGCTTCCTGGTGGGACTTGCTGGTGTCTGTCCCCTGGTGGGTAGAGCTGGGGTTTGGCCCTCTGGTGGGCAGGGCGTTGTCTAGGGCTGCGTCTAAAGGCAGCTGTGGGCTCTTTAGTCTTTAGGCAGCCTGTCTGCAGAAGGCTGGGGCTGTGTCCTCGCCCAGTTAGCTGCTTGGCCTCAGGCGTCCCAGCGCCGGCACCTGCAGGCTGTTGGGCTAATGAGCTGGAGGAAGACTTTAAAAATGGCGCCCGCCAGCAGCGGCGTCCACGCAGCAGAAGTAGCTCCTGAGAAGAGCTGCTGCCAGTGACTTTGTCCCCAGGGCGAGCCGCAGCCGTGCCCCCTGCCTCTCCGGGAGACTCTCCAAGACCGGCAGGTAGGTCTGGCCCAGGCGCCTATCAAATTATTGCTTTTGCCCAGGTGTGCGTGGGACTTCGTGTGCGCCCTCTAAGAGTGGAGTGTCTATTTTCCCCGGTCCTGAGGGGCTCCTGCAGTTAAGCCCCACTGGCCTTCCATGCCAAATGCTCGGGGGGTCGTCTTCATGGTGCTGAACCCCCGCCTGGGCTGGGGGCCTGACGTGGGGCTCAGAACTCTCGCTCCTGTGGGAGGACCTCTGCACTATAATTATTCTCCAGTCTGAGGGTCGCCCACCCGGGGGTAATAGGGTTTGATTATATCGCGAGTCCGCCCTTTTCACCTGTTTTTTTGTGGTTCCTTCTTTGTATATTTAGTTGTAGAAGATCTTTTCTGGTAGGTTCCAGTCTTTTTCATCGATGGTTGTTGTGCATATACTTGTGATTTTGGTGTGCTCCCTAGAGGAGGTGAGCTCAGTGTCCTTGTACTCCGACGTCTTGGCCACTCTCCCTAATCTTGCAATGACCTTTAAAATCGCCTCTTCCCATTCGATGAAGACTGCTTTGTTTTTCCTTTGTGCTTAGTCTAGCTTCACCTGCTCACCTCAGCTTGGGAGTAAAGAGAGAGCTTGCTAGAAAAATATTTTCTTAATTAATTTGTAATTTTTTTAGTATTTGATCTAATGATAGACCATAAAATAACAATAAAAGGACAAAGAGTGTCTGTGGTCAAAATATATTGGTCTGTATGTTATTAGACCATGGGAAGGCTCTTAGTAAAGGTCAGGGTTAGATTTTCTGATATGAGAAAGTAAATTAGAAGCCCATAGTGAGCTACCATTAATAAAATGAAATTTAATTATTAATTAGTAACACAAATTGGTTAACATGAAAAAATAATCTGTAGAAAATTCTATAAAATTTTATTCACATCTTTTCCAAAGTTGTACTCTGCTATAAGTTAAGGTTTTTGGACCTCCAAACTTTTGAGACTGTGTCCATTTCAACAGCAGCTTGTCCTGGAATGAGTGTGATAATTATAGTTATGACTGAGTACGTTCTGAGGGGAGATGACCAAGTGGAACCAGACAGTAAAATTACTGGACACCTTCTTTTTGCATGGTTATCTGTAGATGATGGGCTTTTTGGACGTATAAATGCTGGCCTGTGTTCCTAGTCTGGCTCTAGCCTAGTTACAGGAGACTTCATAAAAGAACAGGATGAGAGGCCCCTGACCAAACCAGCTGTGAATGCTTATGTCAGGTCAAAACTGGTGGCTTCTCTGTGGAAATAAGCAGGGTTCCTGAATTCCTAGGGAGTGAGTAAACAAGCTCTTTAAGTGATTTTTCGTGGTCAGATGCAGCCTGTTAAGGAAGATTGAGGGAACTAGATTGTGTTTCCCCTGTGAAGTTTAATTTAATTGTATCTGATGACTACCATATTTATTTGTTTCCCTGTCCTGTATTTAGTGCTTTAGACAAAAATATTTTTGTCTATTGAGTCTCAAGCACAAATTGTCTAAATTATCTCCTTCCACCCGCAACTTGCTCCCCTCCGGTGTTCCATAGCCTAATAAGAGGCACCATCATTCAATCAACATGTTGATTAGAAACCTGAGGGTAATTTATTTTTCTCCCTCCACATGTTTGCACTCAGTGACAAAGTCTTGTACATTCTGAGTACAATATTTATCTCCCATTGCTCTTCATTTTCATTGTCAGCACTTTTTTTTCCCAGCTACCACCTTATGTATTTATTTTACAGTAGTACTCCTGTAATATTTGATTTTGTGTGTCAGTTTGGCTAGGCTACAGTGACCAGGTGTTTGGTCAAACATGAGTCTAGATGTTGCTGCGAAGGTGTTTTTTAAGATGTGATTAACATTTAAATCGGTAGACTTTGAATAAAGCAGATTACTGTCCATAATGTGGGTGGCCCTCATCCAATCAGTTGAAAGCCTTAGGAGAAAAGGCTTAAGTCCCCTTAAAAAGAAGGATTCTGTCTCCAGGATGCCTTTGGACTCAAAACTGTGACATCAACTCTTACTGGAATTTCCAATCTCCTGGGCTGCCCTGTGCATTTTGGCATTGCCGGCTCCCATAAATGTGTGAGCCAATTCCTTTAAAATAAAAACAACAACAACATTATAGTGGTTCTGTTTCTCTGGAGAATCCTAGCTAATAGAACTCTAACCAGCTTTCCTCTCCCCTCTCTTACTGTCTTACAACTCATTCTCCATATACCAACCATGGCATAAATCTAAATAGATTGCTTTCCGGGCGGCGGGGACGGAGGTGGGCCTGGCGGGTCCGCGCGGCCTCGGGGCCGGAGCCCGGGTCCCCGCCCACTCCAGCGCCCGCCGCCGGCCGAGCCCCGCGCCCCGTGCCTCCGTCCTGGGTCGCGGAGGTCGGAGATGCGCCCAGGTCCACGGGACAGGCGAGCGCACAGTGGGAGGTTCCGACGCCTCCGCGGAGCATCGCGGGTCCGGGGCTGGGGGCGCTGCGGCTTGCTATGCTCTCCGCTCTTTCCCGGCTCTGAAGCCTCGAGAACAAGGCTAGGCAGCAGTAGTTTAATGGGGAGTTTGCCTGCTGGGAACTAGGGGCCTGCTGGGGTCTCAGTTCTTGGCTGGCCCCGAACACGAGGTTGCCAGGCGCGTGAGGGCAGCAGGTAGGAGTGAGCCGCTGGTGCAGTGATGAACAGGGAAGGAAGGACACTGGCTGTTGGCCTGTGAACCTAGGCAAGAAGGACCAGCCAACACAATCCAGACCAAGGTCCGTGGGCCCAGCTCGGTCCTGGGCGGCTGGTCAGTGGAATCAACCTGCAGGTGTGGCTCTTTTCACTCCTGGCTTCAGGACAGATCCTGCTCATGAGCCCAGGGCAGCGTCCTCAGTCCTCCAGGAGAGTGCGCCTGAGTGGAGGGTTGGGGGGTGCCCGACTCAGCATGGCGGCCACGCATGTCTAGTGTGCCTACGAGGGCAGTGGGGAGCCTGGGGAAGTCATGGCCTTGGGAATGTCCTCTGGTGAAAAAAGAACCCGCAGGCTTATAAAATAACTTTTGTGTGGAACGTTGGTGTGTTGAAAAGCAGTTGTGTGTGCTTTTCCCCCTTGGTGTGGATCAGCAGTGCTGAGGCAGCAGGCGTGATACAGAAGTGTGAGCAGAGACCGCCTGGAATCACCAAACTCCAGGGAAACTAGAGGTGGCAGCAAGCCAGTGAAGAGGACAGGAGCTGGGGGCGGTGGCACTGGTGGCAGCCCAGTAGGCGCCCCTCTTCTCAGGGCCCTAATCCTGGCTCCAGCCGGGTGGTCAGGGCAGCTGCAAGGTCTGCGCGAGCAGAGCCCACAGTCCTGAGTGGTTCTTCGCTGTGTTTGGGTCCTCTCCCCCCATCCAAGGGGAGAAATCTAGATGAGGTTTAAGAATTAGTGCTTTAGGGCTTCCCTGGTGGCACAGTGGTTGAGAGTACGCCTGCCAATGCAGGGGACACGGGTTCATGCCCCGGTCTGGGCGGATCCCGCATGTCGCGGAGCGGCTGGGCCCGTGAGCCATGGCCGCTGAGCCTGCGCGTCCGGAGCCTGTGCTCCGCAACGGGAGAGGCCACAATAGTGAGAGGCCCACATACCGCAAAAAAAAAAAAAAAAAAAAAAAGAATTAGTGCTTTAAGAATGTGGATCTCATAGTTGAAACCTCGGAACACGTGTTTTCAGCACAAGGTGTTAAAGTGAAGGTATGCCTTTTCAAGGAGGGTGTCTCCATGTGGGCAGAACTAGAGAATAAATGGGTCTTGAATAAACAAAACAAAACAAACAAAAAAATCTAAATAGATTAATTGCTTTGTTAATATCCCCCAGACTTTGAATAAAGGCAACAATTCTTAACATGTTTACAAAGTCCTGAATGTGTCCCTATTATGTTTCTATCTCTCAGCACTCTTCCCTCATTCCCCAAACATTCAAACTCTAGGTATCATTGGTATTCTTTTAAAACCACAGTATGTCCATATTCTTTGCCGCCTTAGGACACTCTCACATGCAGTACCTCTGCCTGAATGCATTTTCCCTCTCACCTTTGTAACACCAACTTATGCTATATGTATGCACTTAAGTGTTGTTTTCCATCCTCTTGGAAGCCTTCTTCAGGCGCCAGACCAAATTAAGTACACCTGTTATCCCCCGTAGACACCCCCCCCACACACACACATTATTTTTCAGAACACTCAGTGCACTTGCAACTACAGATTCAGTATTTGTTTTCTCCAGAATGCTGGGCTCTTCACATTTAATGTCTTTCTTTTCCTGTGTGTCTAATTTTTACACACTTCCTGCAACACAGTAAGCATAAATGTATATTTAAAATGTATGAATGACAAATTAATAAATGAGTGGATGTATGAAGGTTTTGCTCTAGCATGAACCACTGACTTGGCGGCCTTTGAATCTGTTGAATGTCAGCCTGATTCAAGTGGTGGAACGTTTGTGTCAGATCCTGCTACACCTGTGATAGGCTTTTACACAAACCCATGCTCACCACAGTTACACCACTGCCATGACACTGTTTAACTCAGATTGGTAAATAGCATCTCAGCCTGGTTTAGTAAAAGCTATGTAATCACTCTCTGCTGAATAATGTGTCCCTTATGCCTTGGAATGGTTGGAGAGTTAGAACACGTACAAGTCAAATGTTAGTAAGAGTAGTAGTAGCAGTAGCAAGAGAATTAGCAAAGGAGCTAACAATAGGAGATAGTTTACTACCTTCCAGTTACTGTTCCCAGTAATTACAAGTAGTGACCCAATTAATCCTCAGAATAAGCCCAGAAGGTGTATTGTAATTCGTACTTTACAGAAGATGTAACTGAGGCATATAAAGGTTAAGCAAAAGTTCAAGGTCACAAATATCCTCTTAATACTCTGACTTCTTTTAAGGCACATCCTCTCTGTGGAGGGGCAGAATGAGGGGCTCTTTCATACTTCACCACCTGAGGACTTCCATTTGTCTGTGACACATTTCTTTCTAGCCAGCCCTTTCTGTTCAGAGTAAGTATGCAGACTCCTACATCTGGATATGTCAGGCAAACTTGTATTAGATCAACTTTCTGTCACAAAGTAAATAAGAAGCAGGAAAAATATTGTTAAATGTTTGAAGGCATAGACTTCTGGTTTCATTGAAGATGAAGTTGCTCCATACCCTTCAGGTCCTCCCTCTTATTACTAAAAACATGCCTAGATGAAGCAACAAACAAGCATAGGAAGATTCTAAACGGGACAGAGAAGAAGGCAAACCCCTAGGGACTTTGGACCTGAGGAAATCACATAGTGCTGAGTCCCTGCATTTTCTTATTGCTTCCATATATCCTGTACGGATTGCTGCACGAACCTCTAACTCAGAACCATCAAGAGACACAGACCAAAAACAGCTTTAAGAAAAGTCTGTTCTTGCTAGCCAAAGAACTGGGAAGAGGGTGACCTTAACAGAATAGAAAACATTTTTGCAATACCTGTCTTACTCCAGACAAATACCAGTGGAAAAATCGTACCTGTCTCCCACTGGCAGGATTCACTGGGGCCAAGCAGGGAGGTATTCTTCACCCCACCCACCCTTTGATTCTCCTGCCAGGGTATTGTCAGTGGAGTCCAGCAGGGAAATGAACCTCCTCTGTCATCTGGCAGCAATGAGACAATGAGGAAGTGTGAGGTGGTACTAGTTGGTACTCTGCTCCCCTGTAACCGCACCCCCCTTGTGAGTAGGGGTCCAGTGGGGACCTGAGCTTCCACCTCCACCTGCAACAACAGAGCAGTGTGAGCCAGCTCTGCAGGTCTCCCCTCCCTAGTGGCAGTGGAACCCAACAAGGAACTGACCTTACTTGGAAGAAAGGAGGTGTGCTAATTGGCATCACACTATAACTGGGAAGGAGATGACAAGGTGGTGGCGGGAGCTGCATTTCCATCTCGTTCATCTGCAAGGAGGCAGTGGGTGTCAGCACTCCATTTTCCCAGAGCTGTGTCACTAGTGCTCAGCAGGAAGCTGAAGAGATACACATACACCTAGTAGTTGCAGTGACAGGGGCCATCCTCCTAAAAAAGGATTGAATCTGATCCAGAGTCTCAAAATATCCTAAATGTCTCTGCTGCAGTAAAAATCGCTGTCATACCGAGAACCAGAAAAATTACAATTCAATGAGAAAAGACAATATATGTGTAGATCAAGATGAAAAGGATGTTAAAATTATCTGGTAAGGATTTTAAGGCAGACATCAAACAAATGCTTCAATGAGCAATCATTGAAATTCTATTTCTTTGAAATAGAAAAGTTACAGCAAAGAAATAGAATTATGAAGTATAACCAAGGGGAATTTCTAGATCTGAAAAATATAATCACTGAAGTTCAAAAGAAGCAATGGGATTAAGCAGAGGTGTTGGCACCGTATGTGTCACAGCCATCGGCATATCTTCAGGGAATGAGTTGCTGTGCTTGGGCCTCAAATAGACATAGCGAGCAAATCCAATAGTGTATGCACACTACAGTGAGGTGGAAGGAGCAAGCTGAGAAGGCCTTATACCTCCCCTGGGCAGAGGGTATCCTCATAACTATGGACCCATTGAAGACACAGGAAATCATAATGAAAATAAAGCTGCCCGCCAACACAATGGCAGAGAACAGAAAAATAGCCGTTTCATGCTAGGGAGTATAGTCACAGGCAAGGCAGACCACAGGTGAGATGCCGCAAAAGAAGTGTTGGAAGGTGTTGGAGTCACAGAAAGACAAGTTGAATACTATGAGGACAGTGCACACAGAAACCAGGAACCCAGCCACCCAAGCGGCCATCATCCGCTGAAAGCAGATCTTATGGGTCATCAGGATGGAGTAGTGCAGTGGGTTGTGAATAGCAGTGTAACGGTCATAGGACATGGCAGCCATGATGAAGCAGTTATTGCCTGCCAAGCCAAAGAAGAAAAACATCTGTGTGGCACACTCAAGAAGAGAAATGGTCTTACTGTCTGATAGCAAGTCCACCAATACGTGGGGGATGATGACCATAGTGGTACAGGTTTCTGAAAAGGAGAGACCACAGAGGAGAAACTACATGGGGATGTGAAGGTTGTGACTGAGGTTGATGGCCACCACTATGGACACATTTGCAGCTAGGATGGTAGCTTGGGAGAAGAAAATCTTCACAAAGAGGAGACTCTGTAGGTCTGGGAAACTGGAAAATCCCCACAGAAGGAATGTGCTCACTGTGGTATAATTGCCTATCTCCTTGGTGCACTTCTTGGTAGCAGCTCTCTTCCAAAGGTGCAGGGTTATTGAAGTCAAGACTCTGAGATGGTTGTAAAATATCCTTGTGCACCAATGTCACCTGGACTTTAATCAGGGGGACCTGAGCTACCAGGCACCTCTTCATGGGGGAGCCTGAGAAAGTGATGCTAAATGCATTTGACTGAAGTAAAGTTCGGGAGTCCGAGTGATGAGAATTAATTCTAGTATGAAAATCTGTATAAATGACATGGAGTGGGCCCAAGCATCTTCTTGGATTATACTCACAAAAGCATTCTTATCTCTCTCTTTTCCAACCTGGATCTGCATGTAAGAGGGAAATATGAATAAAATTGCTTTGTTCTCATCCACCGGATTTTGTGATGCTGCATTTTTCAAATGCTCTTTTAGATATAATGGTAACTTGGTACTCAGGAGTGCTTCATAAACTATTGACTGAATGAATAAAATAATCAAATCATTTAAATCACTTAAAATGAAAATAACATTTTTTTTAAAAATTAGGGAGATCAGTGAAATTTTCCAAAGGAACTTTAACTTTCCTTCAATGAAATCCTCTCTCCATCAGTGTTTCACCATGTACTGGCTCTAAAAGTAATAATTGTGACAGTGACCTGACCACATAAATGAATTTAACTTGTTGTAACTTCTACTGGGTTCCTATTCATGGTAATAATTAAAGCTTGAGATTTAAAATATCATTAGTTCTTAATACATGTCAATAATTTTAAGTTCTTAATAATTTCTCATTGAAGGTCTTTTCAGATGCCTAATATAATGTTAATGGATTAGCTTGGCGTCAAAATGATTTCGAAGGCACTGTCTCATTTAGAGTGGCATATTCTGGTCATGATGTTCTAATCAAATTTTGGACTTTTTAGCAAAACCTCCAGGACATTTTCTAGCAGGTATACTTGTTATGTGGTTTGCTTTGAAGTGCAGAGCTGAATGGAATAAACTCCAATTCCTCAGATCAGTTTTGTAAATCATATTTTTATTTCAACTATTTATTATTCCAATCTTGAAGAGGTAAGGGTGGAAAAATGACATGAAGACATTCCATGGAATTTTAATTTTAACTTCAGTCATTGTTAAAGGTGAAGGGGAAGAAAAATAGTAAGGAATCAGCAGTGGAAAATGAAGGAGTATGCAAGAGAAAGAAACATAGGCTGGAAATTATTCTGTAGGACTAACAAATATATTGTGATGTGAAGGGTTGCTCTTTTCTCTTTGCATTGTAGTTATGGGCAAAGAATACAAGAGGATTCAGGCCAGGTAACCAGCACCCACCTAATACCTATAATGTGCCAGGCAATATGCTGGGGTTAGAGATGTCTCATGTCATCCTCACAAGTCTATGTGCTTGGAATTTCATTTCGATTTTATAAAACATAAAGTGAGTTATAGAGTGCTTAAGTGACTATAGAAGTCGTGAATTTATTCAACACATACTGACTAAATGCATGTGATGGGCCAGGCAATTTTATACATGGGAAACACAAAATGTAACCAGACACATAGGATCTCTGTGATGAAAGAGTGAATGACTGCTTTGGTTTGTGGAGTCAAGGAAGCCCTCTCTGAGGAGGCGATGTGCTTAAATGGAAAACAATGGCAAAAGCAACCAACAGGTGAAGATCAGGGGAGAGAGCATTACTGGCATGTTTCACAGCTAACTCAGAGACCCTAAGGTGGGGCACTCACCTGCCTAAGCAGTCTTCAGGCTAGACCCAAATGGCTTGTCTTTGAGACCACGCCACTCTCTTTCCTCTGGAGGGTTTCCAGTCTATTTCCTCTAAAGGAAACATTTTTCCATTCTTACTGCTTTAGCTATCACTCACCTTGTATAACTCTGCGATCCTAACCTCTACCGTAAAGGAGTCTCTAATTTTCTTTGGCACATTCCTGGGCCAAAATGTCCTCCTAGTATTGAATGTAAGATTTTCAGAACAGAATTGGTCATATTTCCCCCACATGTCAGACTTTTCTCCTGTACTTCCTATTTGAGTTAGTTGCAGTCATTAGAGAGCTACCGTCAGACCCCAATTTTGATTTCTTCCTCACCTTTATATACATAAATTCACTTCCAAAATTCCAGATGTCCTTTTGCCATCACCTTTTTTGTTGTTTGTTTTTTTCTCTCTGCCATTGTCCTCGACCTATCCGATAGGGTGAATATGGTGCCTCTGTAGTTTTCTATTAGTCACAAATCTGTTGCATTTTTATTCACTACATGGTGACCAGATATTGGATTCCTAAACAGTTAAGTCACTAATAGTGTCAAAAACAGTGAATGACTATACACTGCTTATAGGAGGAAATCCAAATACCCCAGCATGATATTTGATGCTCATCGAAAATGGATCCCTAGACGCTGCTCCTGGCTCAGTTTCCACCACATCCCTCTAAGTAACCCTACACTCAAAGCAGACAGTAGTGCGCTCTCTTTTCCAAACACATCATGATCCTTCATGCTGCTGTGCCCTTGCATGTGGGGTTCCCTCTGCCACAACTTCTCCTCCTCCATTTTGTTTCCTGTAGACTTTTACTCATTTTTCAGGACCCAGCTTGGATTACTTTGATTCCTCATCCTCTCTTGTTGTCCACATTTTCTAGATTCCAGGATCCTGAATAAGAAATGTCTCCCGCATTCTACTTCCTCACTCGTGGATTTTTGCCACAGCCTCTACTTTTTCCCTCTCCCAGTCCTTTCCTTCACCTGCTACCAGCTTTTCTACGTCCAATCTACAATCACTGTACATTCCATTTTAGATTTTTAGGTACCTTTTGCTTACAAAGTAGATAATTCTAATAACTTCTAGGCTTCATTGCATGCTTCAGTTACACCATCTCATATATCCTCACGGCTGTCCCAAGAGATAAGTGCCATTATCATGACCATGTTTGTAGTGAGGAACCTATGGCCTGGAGAGTTACTTAATCTGCCAGAAGTGATATAGCTGGTAAGTGTACATGTATAACATATACACAGCAAGGCAGTCAGGGTCTAGAGAGCCACTTGCTTGGCTAGTTGATTATAAGGCTTCCCTCAGTGCAACTGCACTAACCGCATTTCCTGCCTCAAACCTCCCCTATATGGGGACCATCCCACTGTTTGCAAAAAACAGTTTATCCTTTGTGACTCTTCTACTTTGTGCATGTTGTTTTCTATAAGTTGTAGTGTTCTTCTTGCCCTTTTATGACTGCTAAAAACAGCATTCTTAGAAAGACAATTGAAATGTCTTGTCCCTCGGAATTCTCCTCAAACCTCCCTATGTGTGTTAGTCATTTCTTCTTTTAGGTTTACATCATTTTATTGTGAGGAGGTTGGGTTTGTTTTTTTTTTTTTCCTGCCATGTGGCATGTGGGATGTTAGTTCCCAAACCACGGATCGAACCCGTTCCCCCTGCAGTGGAAGCGTGGAGTCCTAACCACTGGACTGCCAGGGAATTCCCAGGAGGTTGGGTTTTTATTGTTGTGGGTTGGGTTGTTTTGTGTGTGTGTGTGTGTGTGTGTGTGTGTGTGTGCGCGCTTGAATCCTGTACTACACAGAGCAGAGACTTTTTAAAAATTTTGTATGCCCCAACTTGCATCCTGAGCCTAGTGATGGTAGAATTTTTACTAAGGTTAGTTGAGAGGCTATAGGGAAAAAATCCATATTCTCCAGAAAGCGTCCATGCTTATACTTCAGTGCATTTGTTAACCCCTCTTCAATATGCCACTTGTTCTCCTTAGTATTTATTTTGTTTGATGTGTACTAAACATAGTTTCTCTCTAAATAGTTTTAAGAATAATGTCACGTAGCATTGCCAACGCATGTATAGATGCTTTCTACATTCTTTTTTATTAAAAAATTTTTTTTTGAATTTATTTTTTTTAATATAGCAGGTTCTTATTAGTTATCCATTTTATACATATTAGTGTATACATGTCAATCCCAATCTCCCAATTCATCACCCCCCCACCCACCGCTGCTTTCCCACCTTGGTGTCCATACGTTTGTTCTCTACATCTGTGTCTCAATTTCTCCCTGCAAACCGGTTCATCTGTACCATTTTTCTAGGTTCCACATATATGCATTAATATACGATATTTGTTTTTCTCTTTTGGACTTACTTCACTCTGTATGACAGTCTCTAGATTCATCCACCTCTCAACAAATGACCCAGTTTTATTCCTTTTTATGGCTGAGTAATAGTCCATCATGTATATGTACCACAACTTCTCAATCCATTCGTCTGTCGATGAGCATTTAGGTTGCTTCCATGACCTGGCTATTGTAAATAGTGCTGTAATGAACATTGGGGTACATGTGTCTTTTTCAATTATGGTTTTCTCTGGGTATATGCCCAGTAGTGTCATATGGTAATTCTATTTTTAGTTTTTTAAGGAACCTCCATACTGTTCTCCATAGTGGCTATATCAGTTTATGTTCCCACGAACAGTGCAAGAGGGTTCCCTCTTCTCCACACCCACTCCAGCATTTGTTGTTTGTAAATTTTCTGATGCTGCCCATTCTAACTGGTGTGAGGTGACACCTCATTGTAGGTTTGATTTGCATTTCTCTAATAATTAGTGATGTTGAGCAGCTTTTCATGTGCTTCTTGGACATATGTATGTCTTTTTGGAGAGATGTCTACTTAGGTTTTTTGCCCATTTTTGGATTGGGTTGTTTGTTTTTTATTTTATTATTTATTTTTTATACAGCAGGTTCTTATTAGTCATCAATTTTATACATATCAGTGTATACATGTCAATCCCAATCACCCAATTAATCACACACACCCCCCACCCCGCCGTGGTTTTCACCCCTTGGTGTCTATACGTTTGTTCTCTACATCTGTGTCTCAATTTCTGCCCTGCAAACCGGTTCATCTGTACCATTTTTCTAAGTTCCACATATATGCATTAATATACAATATTTGTTTTTCTCTTTTGGACTTACTTCACTCTGTATGACAGTCTCTAGATCCATCCATGTCTCAACAAATGACTCAATTTTGTTCCTTTTTATGGCTGGGTAATATTCCATTGTATATATGTACCACAACTTCTTTATCCATTAGTCTGTTGATGGGCATTTAGGTTGCTTCCATGACCTGGCTATTGTAAATAGTGTTGCATTGAACATTGGGGTACATGTATCTTTTTGAATTATGGTTATCTCTGGGTATATGCCCAGTCGTGGGATTGCTGGATCATATAGTAATTCTATTTTTAGTTTTTTAAGGAACCTCCATATTGTTCTCCATAGTGGATGTATCAGTTTACATTCCCACTAACAGTGCAAGAGGGTTCCCTTTTCTCCACACCCTCTCCAGCATTTGTTGTTTGTAGATTTTCTGAATGCCCCTTCTGACTGGTGTGAGGTGATACCTCATTGTAGTTTTCATTTGCATTTCTCTAATAATTAGTGATGTTGAGCAGGTTTTCATGTGCTTCTTGGCCATCTGTATGTCTTCTTTGGAGAAATGTCTATTTAGGTCTTCTCCCCATTTTTGGATTGGGTTGTTTGTTTCTTTAATATTGAGCTGCATGAGCTGTTTATATATTTTGGAGATTAATCCTTTGTCCGTTGATTCGTTCTCCCATTCTGAGGGTTGTCTTTTCGTCTTATTTATGGTTTCCTTTGCTGTGAAAAAGCTTTGAAGTTTCATTAGGTCCCATTTGTTTATTTTTGTTTTTATTTCCATTACTCTAGGAGGTAGATCAAAAAAGATCTTGCTGTGATTTATGTCAAAGAGTGTTCTTCTTATGTTTTCCTCTAAGAGTTTTATAGTGTCCAGTCTTACATTTAGGTCTCGAATCCATGTTGAGTTTATTTTTGTGTATGGTGTTAGGGAGTGTTCTAATTTCATTCTTTTACATGTAGCTGTCCAGTTTTCCCAGCACCACTTATTGAAGAGACTGTCTTTTCTCCATTGTATATCCTTGCCTCCTTTGTCATAGATTAGTTGACCATAGGTGCATGGGTTTATCTCTGGGCTTTCTATCCTGTTCCATTGATCTCTATTTCTGTTTTTGTGCCAGTACCATATTGTCTCGATTACTGTAGGTTTGTAGTATAATCTGAAGTCAGGGAGTCTGATTCTTCCAGCTCCCTTTTTTTCCCTCAAGATTGCTTTGGCTATTCGGGGTCTTTTGTGTCTCCATAAAAATTTTAAGATTTTTTTTGTTCTAGTTCTGTAAAAAATGCCATTGGTAATTTGATAGGGATTGCATTGAATCTGTAGATTGCTTTGGGTAGTATAGTCATTTTCACAATATTGATTCTTCCAGTCCAAGAACATGGTATATCTCTCCATCTGTTTGTGTTATCTTTGATTTCTTTCATCAATGTCTTATAGTTCTGAGTGCAGGTCTTTTACCTCCTTAGGTAGGTTTATTCCTAGGTATTGTATTCTTTTTGTTGCAGTGGTAAATGGGAGTGTTTCCTTAATTTCATTTTCAGATTTTTCATCATTAGTGTATAGGAATGCAAGAGATTTCTTTGCATTAATTTTGTATCCTGCCACTTTACCAAATTCATTGATTAGCTCTATTAGTTTTCTGGTGGCATCTTTAGGATTCTCTATGTATAGTATCATGTCATCTGCAAACAGTGACAGTTTTACTTCTCCTTTTCCAAATTGTATTCCTTTTATTTGTTTTTCTTCTCTGATTGCCGTGGCTAGGACTTCCAAAACTGTGTTGAATAGTAGCGGTGAGAGTGGACATCCTTGTCTTTTTCCTGATCTTAGAGGAAATGCTATCAGTTTTTCACCATTGAGAATGATGTTTGCTGTGGGTTTGTCATATATGGCCTTTATTATGTTGAGGTAGGTTCCCTCTCTGTCCACTTTCTAGATAGTTTTTATGATAAATTGGTGATGAATTTTCTCAAAAGCTTTTTCTGCATCTATTGAGATGATCATATAGTTTTTATTCTTCAATTTGTTAATATGGTGTATCACATTGATTGATTTGTGTATATTGAAGGATCCTTGCATCCCTGGGATAAATCCCACTTGATCATGGTGTATGATCCTTTTAATGTGTTGTTGGATTCTGTTTGCTAGTATTGTGTTGAGGATTTTTGTATCTATATTCATGAGTGATAGTGGTCTGTAATTTTCTTTTTTTGTAGTATCTTTGTCTGGTTTTGGTATCAGGGTGATGGTGGCCTCATAGAATGAGTTTGGGAGTGTTCCTTCCTCTGCAATTTTTTGGAAGAGTTTGAGAAGGATGGGTTTTAGCTCTTCTCTAAATGTTTGATAGAAATCACCTGTGAAGCCATCTGGTCCTGGACTTTAGTTTGTTGGAAGATTTTTTTTTTTTTTTTTTTGCGGTACATGGGCCTCTCACTGTTTTGGCCTCTCCCGTTGCGGAGCACAGGCTCCAGACATGCAGGTTCAGTGGCGATGGCTCACGGGCCTATCCGCTCCATGGCATGTGGGATCTTCCCATACCGGGGCACGAACCTGTGTCCCCTGCATTGGCAGGTGGACTCTCAACCACTGCGCCACCAGGGAAGCCCTGTTGGAAGATTTTTAATCACAGTTTCAATTTCATTACTTGTGATTGGTCTGTTTATATTTTCTGTTTCTTCGTGGTTCAGTCTTGAAGGTTATACCTTTCTAAGAATTTGTCCATTACTTCCAGGTTGTCCATTTTATTGGCATAGAGTTGCTTGTAGTAGTCTCTTATGATGCTTTGTATTTCTGCGGTGTCTGTTGTAACTTCTCCTTTTTCTTTTCTAATTTTATTGATTTGAGTCCTCTCCTTCTTTTTCTTCATGAGTTTGGCTAACCGTTTATCAATTTTGTTTATCTTCTGAAAGAGCCAGCTTTTAGTTTTATTGATTTTGCTATTGTTTTCTTTGTTTCTATTTCAGTTATTCCTGCTCTGATCTTTATGATTTCTTTCCTTCTGCTAACTTTGGGTTTTGTTTGTTGTTCTTTCTCTGGTTCCTTTAGGTGTAAGGTTAGATTATTTATTTGAGATTTTTCTTGTTTCTTGAGGCAGGCTTGTATAGCTGTAAACTTTCTTCTTAGAACTGCTTTTGCTGCATCCCATAGGTTTTGGATTGTAATGTTTTCATTGTCATTTCTTTAGGTATTTTTTGATTTCCTTTTTGATTTCTTTAGTGTTATCTTGGTTATTTAGTAACGTATTGTTTAGCCTCCATGTGTTTGTGTTTTTTACGTTTTTTCCCCCTGTATTTCATTTCTAATCTCATAGCATTGTGGTCAGAAAAGATGCTTGATATGATTTCAATTTTCTTAAATTTACTGAGTCTTGATTTGTGACACAAGATTTGATCTATCCTGGAGAATGTTCCGTGCGCACTTGAGAAGAAAGTGTAATCTGCTGTTTTTGGATGGAATGTTCTATAAATATCAATTAAATCTGTCTGGTCTATTGTGTCATTTAAAGCTTCTCTTTCCTTATTTATTTTCATTTTGGATGATCTGTCCATTGGTGTAAGTGAGGTGTTAAAGTCCCCCACTATTATTGTGTTACTGTCAATTTCCTCTTTTATAGCTGTTAGCAGTTGCCTTATGTATTGAGGTGCTCCTATGTTGGGTGCATATATATTTATAATTGCTATATCTTCTTCTTGGATTGATCCTTTGATCATTATGTAGTGTCCGTCCTTGTCTCTTATAACATTCTTTCTTTTAAAGTCTATTTTATCTGATATGAGTATTGCTACTCCAGCTTTATTTTTATTTCCATTTCCATGGAATCTTTTTCAATCGCCTCACTTTCAGTCTGTATGTGTCCCTAGATCTGAAGTGGGTCTCTTGTAGACAGCATATATATGGATCTTGTTTTTGTATCCATTCAGCAAGCCTGTGGCTTTTGGTTGGAGTGTTTAATCCATTCACGTTTAAGGTAATTAACGATATGTATGTTCCTGTGACCATTTTCTTAATTGTTTTGTGTTTGTTTTTATAGATCCTTTTCTTCTCTTGTGTTTCCCACTTAGAGAAGTTCCTTTAGCATTTGCTGTAGAGCTGGTTTGGTGGTGCTGGATTCTCTTAGCCTTTGTTTGTCTGTAAAGGTTTTTTTGTTTTTTTGTAAAGCTTTTGATTTCTCCATCGAATCTGAATGAGATCCTTGCCGGGTAGAGTAATCTTGGTTGTAGGTTCTTCCCTTTCATCACTTTAATTATATCATGCCACTCCCTTCTGGCTTGTAGAGTTTCTGCTGAGAAATCAGCTGTTAACCTTATGGGAGTTCCCTTGTATGTTATTTGTCATTTTTCCCTTGCTGCTTTCAATAATTTTTGTTTGTCTTTAATTTTTGACAATTCGATTATTATGTGTCTAGGCGTGTTTCTCCTTGGGTTTATCCTATATGGGACTCGCTGCGCTTCCTGGACTTGTGTGGCTATTTCCTTTCCCATATTAGGGAAGTTTTCGACTATAATCTCTTCAAATATTTTCTCAGGTCCTTTCTCTGTCTCTTCTCCTTCCGGGACCCTTATAATGTGAATGTTGTTGCGTTTAATGTTGTCCCAGAGGTCTCTTAGGCTGTCTTCATTTCTTTTCATTCTTTTTTCTTTATTCTGTTCTGCAGCAGTGAATTCCACCATTCTGTCTTTCAGGTCACTTATCCATTCTTTTGCCTCAGTTATTCTGCTATTGATTCCTTCGAGTGTAGTTTTCATTTCAGTTATTGTATTCTTCATCTCTGTTTGTTTGTTCTTTAATTCGTCTAGTTCTTTGTTAAAATTTCTTGCATCTTCTCGATCTTTGCCTCCATTCTTTTTCCGAGGTCCTGGATCATCTTCACTATCATTACTCTGAATTCTTTTTCTGGAAGGTTCCCTATCTCCACTTCATTTTGTTGTTTTTCTGGGGTATTATCTTGTTCCTTCATCTGGTACATAGCCCTCTGCCTTTTCATCTTGTCTGTCTTTCTGTGAATGTGGTTTTTGTTCCACAGGCTGCAGGATTGTAGCTCTTCTTGCTTCTACTCTCTGCCCTCTGGTGGATGAGGCTATCTAAGAGGCTTGATGGGAGGGACTGGTAGTGGGTAGAGCTGAGTGTTGCTCTGGTGGGCAGAGCTCGGTAAAACTTTAATCCACTTGACTCTTGATGGGTGGGGCTGGGTTCCCTCCCCGTTGGTTGTTTGGCCTGAGGCAACCCAACACTGGTGCCTATATGGGCTCTTTGGTGGGGCTAATGACAGACTCTGGGAGTGCTTATGCCAAGGAGTACTTCCCAGAACTTCTGCTGCCGGTGTCCCTGTCCCCATGGTGAGCCACAGCGCCCCCCCGCCCCCGCCTCTGCAGGAGACCCTCCAACACTAGCAGGTAGGTCTGTTTCACTCTCCCCTGGGGTCACTGCTCCTTCCCCTGGGTCCCGATGCGCACACTACTTTGTGTGTGCCCTCCAAGAGTGGAGTCTCTGTTTCCCCCAGTCCTGTGAAAGTCCTGCAATCAGTTCCCACTAGGCTTCGAAGTCTGATTCTCTAGGCATTCCTCCTCTCATTGCCGGACCCCCAGGTTGGGAAGCCTGATGTGGGGCTCAGAACCTTCACTCCAGTGGGTGGACTTCTGTGGTATAAGTGTTCTCCAGTTTGTGAGTCACCCACCCAGCAGCTATGGGATTTGATTTTACTGTGATTGTGCCCCTCCTACCATCTCATTGTGGCTTCTCCTTTGTCTTTGGATGTGGGGTATCTTTTTTGGTGAGTTCCAGTGTCTTCCTGTCAATGATTGTCCAGCAGCTAGTTGTGATTCTGGTGTTCTTGCAAGAGGGAGTGAGAGCACGTCCTTCTACTCCACCATCTTGGTTCCTCCTCTATGCTCCCTATTATAGGAGCAGTTATGGCAATTGTGTCTTATTTGATGCCACAGGAAGTGAAGCATATTGTCCAGGCCGGAAGGTAATAGTCCTCTTTTCTTTGTTCCAAGTTTAGAGGGGGAGAGGGGAAATACACTTTATTCATTAAACAAACATGTATTAAATACTGGTATGTATTTACTTTTTTTCTTTGCTGAGTCATGCATTTATTTATTTAAACTAATTTCATCCCTAGTTTCCTAGTCTTTTGCCTTTTTTTTTATTGTTAAACTATAGTTGATTTACAACATTATGTTAGTTTCAGGTGTACAACTTCAGATTCTTTTCCATTATAGGTTATTACAAGATATTGAATATAGTTCCATGTGCTATAAGGTAAATCCTTGTTGTTTTCTATTTTATATATAGTAGTATGTATCTTTTAACCTCATACTCCTAATTTATCCCTTCCCTTCCCCTTTCCCCTTTGGTAACCATAAGTTTGTTTTCTATGCCTGTGAGTCTGCTTTTGTTTTGCAAATAAGTTGATTTGTATTTTTTTTAGATTCTAAATATGTGATATCATATAATTTGTCTTTCTCTTTCTGACCTACTTCACTTAGTATGATAATCTCTAGGTCCATCCATGTTGCTGCAAATGGTGCTATTTCTTTCTTTTTTATGTCTGAGTAATATTCCATTGTGTGTGTATGTGTGTGTGTATTATATATATATATATATATATAATACACACACATATATATATATATGTCACATTTTCCTTATCCATTCATCTGTTAGTGGACATTTAGATTGCTTCCATGTCTTGGCTGTTGTGAATAGTGCTGCTATGAACATAAGGGTGCATGTATCTTTTCGAATTAGAGTTTTCATCTTTTCCCAATATTGCACAGGACTGGAATTTCTGGATCATATGGTAATTCAATTTTTAGTTTTTTAAGGAACTTCCCAGCTATTTTCCATAGTGGCTGCAGCAATTTACATTCCTACCAACAGTGTAGGAGGGTCCCCTTTTCTCCACCACCTCTCCAGTGTTTATTATTTGTGGACTTTTTAATGACAGCCATTCTGATTGCCGTGAGATGATATCTCATTGTAGTTTTGATTTGCATTTCTTTAATTATTAGTGAATGTGGAGCTATTTTTCATGTGCCTGTTGGCCGTCTGTATGTCTTCTTTGGAGAAATGTCTATTTGGGTCTTCTACCCATTTTTGATTGGGTTATTTGGCTTTTTGATATTGAGTTGCATAAGCTGTCTGTATATTTTGGAAATTAAGCTCTTGTTGGTAGCATCATTTGCAAATATTTTCTCCCATTCCATAGGTTGTCTTTTTTTTTTCATATGTTGTCTTTTCATTTTGTTTGGTTTCTTGCTGTACAAAAGCATAATTTTGATTATGTGCCATTTGTGTTTTTTTTGCTTTTATTTCTATTACCTTGGGAGATTGAACTAAGAAAATATTACTGCAGTTTATGTCTGAGAATGCTTCGCCTTTGTTCTATCTAGGATTTTTATGGTGTCATGTCTTATATTTAAATCTTTAAGCCATTTTGAGTTTGTGTGTGTGTGTATGGTGTGAGAGAGTGTTCTAACTTCAGTGATTTATGTGGGGCTGCCCAGCTTTCCCAATACCACTTGCTGAAGAAACTGTCTTCTCTCCATTGTACCATCTTGCCTCCTTTGTCAAAGATTAATTGATTGTAGGTGTGTGGGTTTATTTTTGGGCTGTCTTTGTTTGTTCCATTGATCATATGGCTGTTTCTGTGCCCAAACCATGTGGTTTTGATTACTGCAGCTTTGTAGTATTGTCTAAAGTCTGGGAGGGATGTGCCTCCAGGTTTGTTCTTTTTCCTCAGAGTTGCTATGTTAATTCTGGGTCTTTTGTGGTTCCATATAAATTTTACGATTATTTGTTCTAGCTCTGTGAAAAATGTCATGGGTAATTTGATAGGGATCACATTAAATCTGTAGATTGCCTTGGTAGTGTGGCCATTTTAACAATATTAATTATTGCAATCCAAGAGCATGGGATATCTTTCCATTTCTTTGTATCATCTTCAATTTCCTTTATCAGTGTTCTAGTTCTCAGCATATAGGTGTTTCATATCCTTGGTTAGGTTTATTCCTAAGTGTTTTTTTGCCGCAATTTTAAATGGGATTTTTTTTTTTTACTTTCTGATATTTCATTGTTAGTATAAAGAAATGCAAGTTTTCTGCATATTAATCTTGTTCCTGCTACCTTGCTGAATTCATTTATTAGTTCTAATAGTTTTTATGTGGAGTCTTTAGGGTTTCTATAGAGTATCATGTCATCTGCATACAGTGACAGTTTTACCTCTTCCCTTCCAATTGGGGTACCTTTTATTTCTTTTTCTAATTGCTGTGGCTAGAACTTCCAATACTATGTTGAATAGAGGAGATGAGAGTGGGCATCGTTGTTTTGTTCTAGAATTTAGTGGGAAGGCTTTCAGCTTTTCAGCCTCGAGTATTATATTAGCTGTGGGTTTGTTGTAAGTTGTGTTGGTATGTATTGATACTATCACATTGCTAGGTGATGTGGCTATATCTTAATGGGTCTTGAAATGTATTGAAAGAGACAGTGAACAACATTTAGTACATGTCCCATTTAACTAAATGACAGAGAAAACAATTTAATTGGAAATAATTAGTCAGTGCATCTAGAAAGAAAACAAGGGAAGCTTCCTGGGGGAAGATGGCACTCCATTTACTCACTGAACTCTCATGACATAAACCTTCATATTTACCGTATTTTGCTGCAGGTAGGATACGAAATGGTAAAGTGGCCCTCTGCTCTGACTAGTATAGAAGTCAGATAGATATGTTAAAATGTCATCCTAATACAATCAGATATGAACACAGAACTCATTAACTCAATCAGAGTGATTGAAGATGATTTTTTAGGAAGATGACTTTTTTTTTTGTAGAATTCCATTTTAATAAAATTCAAAAGCAATCAAGATGAAACTGTATTTTTTCTGTAACATATATATGTGTAATGAAATTATTTTATTGAATGGAAGATTCTTTAAATTCTATAGTGCTTTTCAATTTTAAAAGTTTCACACACGTGATTTCGTATAATCCCATAATAAGCCTTTTTCCCCCCTTATCCCTTTATTGCCCCGCCTCCCTTCTCTCTCTGTACTGGTAACCACTAGTTTGTTCTCTATATCTGTAAGTCAGCTTCTTTTTTGTTTTATTCACTACTGTGTTGTATTTTCAGATTCCACATATAAGTAATATCATACAGTATTTGTCTTTCTCTTCTGAATTATTTCAGTTAACATAACGTTCTCAAAATCCATCCATGTTGCTGCAGATGGCAAAATTTCATTCTTTTTTGTGGATGAGTAGTATTCCATTTGTGTGTGTGTGTGTGTGTGTATATATATATATATGGTGTGTATACATGTGTGTTTCCATTCATCTGTTGATGGATACTTAGCTTTCTTCCATACCTTGGGAATAGTAAATAATACTATGAACACTGGAGTGCATGTGTCTTTTTGAATTAGCGTTTTTGGGGTTTTTTGGGTTTTATACCCAGCAGTGGAATTGTTGGGTCATATGGCTGTTCTAGCTTTAGTTTTTTGAGAAACTTCTATACTGTTTTCCCCAGTGGTTGCACCAATTTACGTTTAGGGAGGTGACATTTAAACTGGGTTTGAAACAAAGACTGTGGTTTAAGAAGCAGGGGGGAAGAACATTGCAAATAGAGAAACAATGTGTGCACAGTAGGAGAGCCACCAAGGGGCCTTCCATGCTTGGGAGATGATGGGATGCTTTCCATGTAGGGGAGGTTGGTGGCAGAAGATGAGATGGACAGGTAAACCTTGAATGCCATGCTAGGGCACTTGAACTTGCAGGGACACTTTAACTTTACTAGTTAAGAAGGTCTTCTCCCAAGTGACTCTGCCTGGGTATAAATACCAGCTCCTCCTTTAACAAACTTTATCACCTTCACAAATTAAGTAACTCCCTAAGCCATAGTTTCCTTATTTCAAACATGAACACAATACTACTATTTATCTCGTAAGGTATTTAAGAGAATAAATGAGAGAGATGGTCTGATTACATTGGCTATCTCGATATTCTTTAAGTATGTCAAGCTCATTCCCACCATGGGGTCTTTGCAGTAGTGTTTCCTGCAAGTGTCATGTTTTACCCCTAGATCTTATATGGTGCATTCTTATCAATTCTAGTCGCAAAGTAAGTATCAGTTCCATAGAAAAGGCTTTCCTGACTCTACAATTGGAAGTAGCCACCTAGTCCCACACTCTCATATCACTTTCCTTTAATTCTCTTCATGGCATTTTTCTCAGTCTGAGATAGGAGAGGTCATATGTGTCTTATCACATGTTATATTTCCCATCAGAGAATTGACTAATACATCATAGACATTAACTAAATATTTTTGGAATTAATTCATTGACTTTGCATAGTCAGTTAAGCAACCTGTACCTTGGTTTCAATGTTTGTAGCATCAGGATCGAAATACCTACCACACAGAATTGTTGGGAGAAACCTAGTGAGAAAATTCTGTCAAACACACAGCGTATTGTCCAGTATATTTCAGATTTTGAATAAATACTGGTTACCTGCATCACCGCCTTGTAAATTTTTTCCAGTGTTTCAGTACATAAAGAACACACAGACTTTCCAGATAAAGGTATATTTTCTCTTTTCTTCAAGCTTTGTGGATCCTACAAAATACTTTCCAGTGTTGTCTCTACCAGTCTTTCCCCACCCTACAACTCCACACCAATGTCTTCTCACTGTTTTCCTTTCATTCCCTAGTGCCTGAAACCAAGCTATGTATTGTTTGGAAACTCTGTATGTTACTTTCATGCTGTCATCTCAAACACAGAGTGGATAATTTTAACAGTGGATGAAAACGACCTGAGGAAGTTGAGTTCTTAAAAGAGCTGTGCTGCAAAGAAGTCCTGTCCACCAGTATATCAGCTAGATTTATCCTGGAAGTTTTCCTGAAAAGCTCAAGAATTGATCAGAACATCATGAACCAGATGAGCCATCCAGGATGAGAATAGTCTATCCATAACCATTTTGCTTCCAAGATCTGCCTGAATGACAGACAATTATTGAAAAACTCCACTTCAACTCATTGTTATGTACAGAAAATAGTACAAATTTCAAAATGGTAAATTCTCTTATTAAGTCATTGGCATAATTGTCAGCCAAGCAGCCACTGCCTTCTGGAGAGCACCTCTGAGGATAGAATTATTTTCCAAGAATGTTTGGAAGCCATTCGAAAAATTTTCCTTACTTCTCCTTAAGTTAGTATTGATTCAGTCAACATTGTTAAGTACGTATGTATGCCAGGCTGTGATTAGACATTGTATGTGATTAGACATAAACATTGTATGCCCTTTACTCCTCATACTCCTGTAGGTGAGAAAATGAACTTTTTTTTTTCATATTTCCCTCATTCATTCAGTTTCTGACTGTAGAAGATAGAAAGGGGTGATAAATTAGGGGGTTCCCAGAATATATTTGGGGCTACTCTATGGCATTTACATACATTCTCCTATGAGAATCTTTTTCTTCATCACTCTGAGTCCTGACCTGGAATTCAGCCAGGTACATTTAACTTCCATTTCTCAGGCTTTCTCATTAAGAGTTGTCTGTCAATGTCCTCGATTAAAGGCCAGGTGGCATCAGTGCTTTCTACAATCTTATCAGAGTCTTGACCCCAAGAACCTCTGCACCTTTGGAGGAGAGTTGTTATGTGCACCAGGAGGATGGACAATCATACCACAGTGAGCACATTCCTTCTGTGGGGATTTTCCAGTTTCCCAGACGGGCAAGATCTCTCCTTCGTGATGATTTTCTTCTCCCATGTGACCATCCTAGTTGCAAATGTGTCCATAATGGTGGCCATCAAGCTCAGTCACAATCTTCACACCCCCACGTACTTTTTCCTCTGTGGTTTGTCCTTTTCAGAAACCTGTACCACTATAGTAATCACCCCCCGCATGCTAGTGGACTTGCTATCAGAAAGCAAGACCATTTCTCTTCTGAGTGTGGCACACAGATGTTTTTCTTCTTTGGCTTGGGAGCTAACAGCTGCTTACTCTTGGCTGCCATGTCCTGTGACCATTACACTGCTATTCACAACCCGCTGCACTACACCATCTTGATGACCCAAAAGATCTGCTTCCAGCTCATGACAGCTTCTTGTGTTACTGGGATTGTGGTGTCACTGTGCGTTGTCCTTGTAGTATTCAACTTGTCGTCCTGTGACTCCAGCACCGTCAAGCACTTTTTTTGTGACATTACGTCTGTAGTCTCCCTTGCTGGGATTACACCTTCTTCCAGAAAATGGTTCTTCTTGCCTTCTCTGCCTTTGTTTTGGTGGGGAGCTTTATTTTCATTATGATTTCCTGTGTCTTCATTGGGTCCATAGTTATGAGGATGCCATCTGCCCAGGGGAGGTATAAGGCCTTCTCAACTTGCTCCTTCCACCTCTCTGTGGTGTGCATACACTATGGATTTGCTGGCTTTGTCTATCTGAGACCCAAGGACAGTGACTCATTCCGTGAAGATATGCTGATGCCTGTGACATATACAGTACTGACACTTCTGCTTAATCCCATCGTTTACAGTCTAAGAAACAAAGAAATGAAAATATCCCTAAAGAAAGTACTAGGCAATATATGTAGGTTTTCCCCTAGATGGTAAATAAAAGAGCTCTGAACACTTTTTAAAATTTTTACAGAGCATTGATAAAGTAGAGAAAGTGGAGAAAGTGGAGTACTTCCAATAAAAATCATCACTTTGTATACAAAGCAATTAAAGTGTGTTCTAACTGCCTGATATGCTCTGGTCTCACTTCTTTCTTACTATGAAACCAGATGTAGTTTTAAAATATTTTAAAAGGAAATAAAATATTCTAAAATATTATTACATATATATGTACATATACAGATATACACATACATGCATACACACATGCACATATGTATGTAGTAAATGTATCAAAAATGTTTTAGAATACTCTATTTTCATAATTTTGGTTTCCTTTGGAGAAGGAAGAAAATTATATTAAAAAGGAAAAGAAGAAAGAAGGAAAGAGAGAGGGAGAGAGAGACAGAGAGAGAAGGCGGGGAAAGAGAAAGATCACTGATTTACTTAATCAAAAAAAGAGAAAGCACAAACACAAATTTAGCGTTGAAATGAGTGAAAGACCACAATGCAGAGAAATTTCAAAACGTTTTTTATTTTTTAATTAAAAAAATTTTTTAACATCTTTATTGGAGTATAATTGCTTTACAATGGTGTGTTAGTTTCTGCTTTATAACAAAGTGAATCAGCTATACATATACATATGTTCCCATATCTCTTCCCTCTTGCGTCTCCCTCCCTCCCACCCTCCCTATCCCACCCTCAAAACATTTTAAGAAAATACCTGTTTAACTCTATTCAAAGAAACATGGAAACTAGATGGGAATGGATGAATTTCTGAAAAAAAAATGATGAAAGTTACTGCAGAAGAAATATGCATTTTTAACATACCAAATTCCAGGAATAATATAGACGTCTGTCAAAGAGCTATTCTTTCCAACCCCCAACAAAGGAGTAGACTAGATGGTTTCAAAATGAACTTCCACAAAAAGCAAATAATTCAAATGCTGTTTGAGTTACAGCATAGACAAAGATAAATAGCTTGGAATTTATGAAAACCACAGAGGTGGAAGGTGCTATAAATAACTGAATCTCATCGAGGCCATTGTCGTAAGGTTCTCACGTGGCTACTTAGGGAGATGCTGTAGGGAGGGCTTGGCATTTTGAGGTCACATTGTCTAATGGCAAATCCATATGGTGAGGGATGTTACCAATGCTGTGGCAGGAGTGAGGGACCGAGATGAGAGAAAGAATCAAGGGGCTGGTGGCAAAGTCTTTAATAAATGAGAAGAAACTGGGTGGTCAGTAAAAGACCCTGAAAGCAACAGTATATTGTTTCATATCTGGATAGTATTTGTGTCAATGAGTAAAATGTTTTGTCATGCAGATTGCCAGTAAATGATTTAGAAATATGGTAAGGAGCTGGGAGAATGTCGACATTGTGTGCAGATATCTGTAGAATAGGAGTGAGCAGCTTCTCTTCAATATTGCTGAGAAGCCTGTGCGCCCTCCTCGGACAACTAGGTTTAGTTAAGATGGAGAGGTGGAGCGTGTACTCTGGGAAAAGTTGATGTGTGGAATAGAAAGGAGATTTCCAGAATGAACGTAAAACATATAGGAGAAACCCCAGCAAACAAAGAGAATTTCAAAGAGATGAAGCTGAGAGTTGTGAATAAGTGAATACTGGCGAAGAGAGCTCCCAAAAGGCTTGCAGCTGAGATTCAGATCATGGCTCCATTGACTATAGGTGGTGTCGGAGCCTATCGGGTCTACAGTTCTCATTCTTGGCTCAACATTGAATTAAAGTTTGGCTAGAGGTTCTCTGACCAACCATTTCATAAACTTCACCATTCCATTTTCACAAATGTCCTTGTTTAGTGTAAAAGTCTCTGCGTCCTCATGTAATTATCTAAACTTTTAATTTCATTCATTATTTTAAGACTCAAAATTTTGACCAAATGGTATTTATCCTTGTGATGCAAGGTTGGTTTAACATATGAAAATCAATCAGTGTGATACACCATATTAATAGAATGAAAAATAACAACCACATGATTGTGTCAGTAGATGTAGAATATATACACTATGAAATATTATTCAGCCATTAAGAAAGAAGGGCTTTCCGGGCTACAGGGACGGTGGGGTTGCGGGCTGGGGTTCCGGGCCCGGGTCCCCGCCCGCCCCAGCGCCCGCCGCCGGCCGAACCCCGACCCCCCGCGTCTCCATCGTGGGTCGCGATGGTAGAATGTGCGCCCGGGTCCGCGGGATAGGCGGGCGCAGAGGTCCCTTGTGTTGGCGGGGGTGGGTGCGGCGAGGTTCCGGCGCCTCCGCGTAGCGTCGTGGGGCCGGGGCTGGGGGAGCCGCGGATTGCTATGCTTTCCGCACCTTCCCGGCTCTGAAGCCTCGAGAACACGGCTATAGGCAGCAGTAGTTTAGTGGGGAGTTTGCCTGCTGGGAACTAGGGGCCTGCTGGGGTCTCAGTTCTTGGCTGGCCCTGGAACACGAGGTTGCCAGGTGTGTGACGGCAGCAGGTGGGAGTGACCCGCTGGTGCAGTGATGAGCAGGAAAGCATGTGGGATCTTCCCGGACCAGGCCTCGAACCCATGTCCCCTGCATCGGCAGGCGGGTTCTTAACCACTGCACCACCAGTACTGGCAACAGTAATAACGGCAGCCAGCTTTTCCTGCGCTGATTCTGGGCCGACCACTTGTTGTTCAGCACAGGAAGGACAGGCTGTTGGCCTATGACCCTAGGCAAGAATGACCAGCCGACACGGTCCAGACCGAGGTCCGTGGGCCCAGCTTGGTCCTCTGCGGCCGGTCAGTGGGACAGACCTGCAGGTGTGGCTCCTGTCACTCTAGGACTGGCTTCCGGACAGATCTGGCCGGAAGAGCCCAGGGCACCGCCCTCAGTTTTCCAGGAGAGTGCGCCGGCGTGGAGCCAGGAGGGATGTGCGCGACTCAGCACGGGGCCGTGCACGTCCAGTCTGCCGCAAGGGCGGTGGGGAGCCGGGGGAAGTCATGGCCTTGCGAATGTCCTCTGATGAAAAGGAACCTGCGGGCTTAATAAACTAACTTGTGTGTGGAACGTCGGTGTGCTGAAAAGCAGTTGTGTGTGCTTTTCCCCCTTGGTGTGGATCAGCGGTGCCGAGGCAGCAGGCGCGATTGTCGTCAGCATCCTTGAACATATCCAGGTGGGCAGTGTTTGGCTACTGCTTCTGTTTGAAAAGATGCTGTGTTTTGGTTGTGGCCCAAAGGTTTGATGTGCTACTTGGCATTTTCTTTCTTCCGTGGAGCTCTTAACGGTTCAGACACAACAGAGTTGGTCAAATACTAGTTAGGTTGAATCTTGCTTGCCTCTACTCAGTCATCTTTGTATGAATCCAGTAGTTTTTTTTATTTTTTAAAACGGTTTTTAGCTGATGTTCCATAAAAAGAAACGAAATTGAGCTATTTGTAATGAGGTGGATAGACCTAGAGTTTGTCATACAGAGTGAAGTAAGTCAGAAAGAAAAAGACAAATACCGTATGCTAACACATATATATGGAATTTAAGAAAAAAATGTCATGAAGAACTTAGGGGTAAAGCAGGAATAAAGACGCAGACCTCCTAGAGAACGGACTTGAGGTTATGGGGAGGGGGAAGGGTGAGCTGTGACAGGGCGAGAGAGAGTCATGGGCATATACACACTAACAAACGTAGTAAGGTAGATAGCTAGTGGGAAGCAGCCGCATGGCACAGGGATATTGGCTCGGTGCTTTGTGACAGCCTGGAGGGGTGGGATAGGGAGGGTGGGAGGGAGGGAGACGCAAGAGGGAAGACATATGGGAACATATGTTTATGTATGACTGATTCACTTTGTTATAAAGCAGAAACTAACACACCATTGTAAAGCAATTATACCCCAATAAAGATGTTAAAAAAAAAAGCCCCTATAAAGAATTAAACAGATTTAAACACCACGTGAAAAAAAAAAAAAGAAAGAAAGAAGGAACTCTTGCCATTTGTGACATCGTAGGTGCACCTGGAGACATTGTGCTAAATGAAGTAAGCCAGACACAGAAGGAAAAATACTGCATGAGCTCACTTATAAGTGAAATCTGAGAAAGTCAGATTCATAGAAGCAGAGAATAGAATGGTAGTTACCAGAGTTGGGGAAATGAAGGGAATGGGGAGATGCTGGTCAAAGGGTACAAAGTTAGTTACATAGGACGAATAAGTTCTAGAGATCGAATGTAGAGCATTATAACTGTAGTTGATAATACTGTATTTTATACTGGATATTTTCTAAGAGTAAACTTAAGTTACTCTTATCACACCTAAAAATGATAGAGATGTGAGTAGATGGGTATGTTAGCTTGGTTATATTTATCACTTCACTATGTATATGTATGTCAAAACATCATGCTGGGGCTTCCCTGGTGGCGCAGTGATTGAGAGTCCGCCTCCTGATGCAGGGGACACGGGTTCGTGACCCGGTCCGGGAAGATCCCACATGCCGCGGAGCAGCTGAGCCCGTGAGCCATGGCCGCTGAGCCTGCGCGTCCGGAGCCTGTGCTCCGCAACGGGAGAGCCGACAACAGTGAGAGGCCCGTGTACTGAAAAAAAAAAAGAAAATCATGCTGAACACTTTAAATCATAAATTTTATTAAAAAAATTAAAACATCTTAAAATTGTTTTAAAGGTTAAAAGAACATGTCAACTAGCACTTTATTCATACCGCTTGAATGGAAACCATTGTATTTTTAAGAAACATTTCTTTGTTGTGAACTTCTTGAAAGAAAAGCACATAACCTATTTAACTTTGTTTCCTCAGTTCATAACCTCATGCTAGAAATAAAAGAGACACTAAATAAATATTCATTGAATTAGAGTTAATGTTTAACCAACAGACATTTGTTGAATGCTTGCTGTGTACCAGACACTGTACTTTGAGCTAAGGATAATTAGTTCAACCTCCCACATCACTACTTTTACCCACCCACCAAAGTTTCTGCAACTGCATTACCAGCTCTCAATGACCAGTTAACTCTTTTTTTCCTTATGTCTCAGTTTAAATGTCATTTCTCTGGTAAAGCTTTTCTTGAGCCTCACTAATAAATGCATTTGCCAAATGATATTATGAGGAATAGAGACTGAGCAAAAAGACACAGCCTGGGGCTTTTGGCAGTGAGGTAGGGTAAATACATAGAACTTTGAGGTCAAAGATACCTAAGACTTGTGAGGCCAAGATCCTGTAGAGGAAAAAGCTATAGAGAAGTGAGCCTGAAATTCTACATATAATTCCTCATTATGGAATTTGACTACTCCCAAGTTGCACTTGGGCTGTTGAGATATCAAACACCAAGTGGAAATCAGCCTATGAGAGCCTGACGATCTTAGCAGAGATTTTGGCATTTTGCATTGCTGGTTTGATAGATAGGCTGTTTAAGGTAGAGGGCCCCACAACACCTTATGCTTTTATTTGAGAGTCCTGCAGTACTACACCTTAGGAGGAATTGCTGCATCCTAGAAATAAAGTCAAACCAGAAATAGATTATCCCCAACAAAGTACAACACCCAACCACCACATTCTATTAGGATGTAAGTTTAGGAGTTATACTGTACATGGAGGCATCAGTTCTTTTTTTATGTGAATGACCCCTTTGGGCACTCTATTTTCATTTCCTCAAAGGGATCAAGCCAGTGCTTTATTTTTCTGCTAGAATAAAATTGAAAACAGTGCGGAAGAAGATAATCTCATCTAGAACCTCTAAAATTTTTTATCCACATTGCTCATCAATTAAAAAAAAGATAAGATATGCCACAAGATAGGACCAAATACATAAAAACCAGGTACTTCAATATTGAATAAATATTACTAATACATCTAAGAAAAATAAGGGAATAATATGAAGAGTCACACTGCAGAAATGAATAAAAAAGAAAAGGAATCAAGTTTAAATCCTAAAAATGAAAAACAAAATAAATTAGGAATTCAGCTGTTGGGTTAATAGTAGATTGGACACAGCAGAAAAGATGATTAGTAAACTGAAAGGTAGGTTAGTAGAAAACATACACATTACAAGACAAAGAAAAAATCATCAAAAATACAAAAAGAGTGTGAGAGCTGTATAAGAAATTATGAAACGATCTAACATGTGTAATGAACTTCTATAAAAAAGTAGAGAAATTTCTGAAGAAATATTCAATGATAATTTTCCAAACTGATGAAGGACCATGAGCTACAAATTCAAGAAACTTTGCAGATTCCAAACATGATAAGTATAAGAAAAACCACACTCAAGGAAATCATAAAAAGACTACAGGAAGCCCAAAACAAAAGAAAAATGTTAAAAGCTTCCAGAGGAGAAGTAAAAGACATATTCCCTTAAAAAAAAATCAAATGACTAATAGCTGAGTTTTGGAAAGTATTGATGGAAGCAAGAAAATTAAATCTTAAAAGTGCTCAAAGATTTTTTTTACTAGTAACCTAGAATTCTACCTAAAATAGAAATATCTCTCAAAATTGAAGGTGCAATAAAGACCTTTTTTGAAGAACCTAGGGGTAAGACGGGAATGGAGACGCAGACCTACTAGAGAATGGACTTGAGGATGTGGGGAGGAACAGAAGGGAAGGAATAGTTTGGGGAGAAATATAAAAACTTCAGTGAGGGCACAACGAGTTCGAGAGTCTTGAGGAAAAGGCCAGTGAAGAAGTTCATCTGTCCTCCAAGGAAGGTTGTATTTGGAGATAGGGATACTGTCACCACACAAGTGGCAGCTGAGCTCATGGGAGAAGATGAGCTCACCCAAGAAGACCATGGGGGATGGAGAGAAAGGCAGAGGGCTAAGGATAAGCTCGTGAAAAGCAAGAAATAGTGGGAAATGTAAAGAGGAAGACTGCTAGAAACAGTCAATAAAAAACATCAACCACCAGAGTGCAGAGCACCCACCAGAACTCTAAGATGGCCCTTTCCAAGACTGAGGTCATACCTTTGAGTTCCTTCTCTTTGCAGGGGACAATGTCTGTGCTGGCTGTTGCCCCAGAATTATTGCACTGGTGGGGTTATAGGCCTGTAATTGATGTAAGAAGTATGAATGGGGAAACAGGACCAGAGAAATCCCACAAAGAGGCTTCCAGGCAGAAAATTTCCTTGATCTGGTCAGTGAAGAGCCCAGGAATAGGAAGTCAGCTTGTAAAGTGATCCTTCCAAACGGTCTCAGAATTTGTCTGACATTATTAATATGCTAGAAATAAAATATACTAGCTAAAATATTAATCATAAGCATTGTGAACGGAGTACAGGAGGAAGGGAATCAATTTAGAGACAATTGCTATAACCAAATTGGATCATAAGCACCTTCAAAAAGGACAGTGGAAGAAGTAGTGACAGTGGACAACTCCTTGAGAAGCAGTACAAAGTGTGTGGTGGATATTCTTTGCCTAAAACAAAATTTCATATTTCCTACCTTTCGACTGTTGTTAAAAGAAAGTCCCAACATCCCAGCCTCCCACTCCAAAGAAATGTCAGTGTCCAAAATCCTACTCTAGTATTCATCTGGTAAGACCACCTATGAGAGGAGTCAGCTGAAATTTATACAGCTTCTTCTGTGTTATCTGTGTTGGATCTTTTAATTGTCAAACAGAGGAATCATAATCTTTGCTTTGGCTTAAATAAAGTAAAAATAAATAAAAGCTTTTCTGACACTAACATCTATGTTTCCAAAAGTTGAAATATCCATTGACCAAGGGAGGGCAGTACCTTTAAAGGAAGTACCCTTAACTGCTGACTTGTCAATATCGTCACCTATTATACATTGTTGGGGAGAAGTTTCTTTCCTGAATGTTATTTTACAAGATGGTATTCAAGTAAATTTGATCTTTGGTTGAGATCTCTCTCCATTTAAATAGGACTCTATCATTGGTAAATGGAATTTTAAGTAGAAATTATTTTCCAAAGGTATTCTTTTTTTTTTTTTTTTTTTTTTTTTTTTCGGTACGCGGGCCTCTCACTATTGTGGCCTCTCCCGTTGCGGAGCACAGGCTCCGGACGCGCAGGCTCAGCGGCCATGGCTCACGGGCCCAGCTGCTCCATGGCATGTGGAATCTTCCCGGACCGGGGCACGAACCCGTGTCCCCTGCATCGGCAGACGGACTCTCAACCACTGCACCACCAGGGAAGCCCTCCAAAGGTATTCTTAACTTGAAAATTCTATATTTAATTTGAACCAAGCAGACATCCATGTTAATGATACACTTTATAAATAGAAGTAAACATTGGATTTTTATATTTATGGGAGCTTATCACTATAAAAGTGATAAAGTTAATGATAAATACCATTAAAATATCCATCAAAAATGTTCCCCAAATTAATGGTTTGTTATTTATAGATTCATATCTGATTTAATTTAGGAAAACCAATATGCTCTAGCCATTAGTTTCTCATAGCCTCTTTCACCTCCTTGTTCCTCAGACTGCAGATGAGGGGGTTCAGCATGGGAACCACCACTATGTAGATTACAGATGCCACTTTGACCTGATCAGCTGAATAGCTCGATTTGGGCATTACATAAACAAACAAAACTGTCCCGTGAAACAAAGTGACTGCAGTGTGGTGGGAAATGCAGGTAGAGAAGGCCTTCTTCCTCCCCTCAGTAAAGTGCATCTTCAGGATTGAGTGGAGGATGTAGCTGTAGGACACGATTATGGTTAGTAGTGTGCTTATGAGGACTGATGCAGAAGAGATGGCAAGGAGATATTTCAGCAATAGAAACATGGCCACAAGAAAGCTTCAAGAGTGGGAAGAGGTCACAGAAAAAATGGTTCATTTTATTTGGTCCTCAGAAGGAGAGACTCATCAAACAGCCTGTAAATGAAGAAGCATTTATGCATCCACCCAAGTAGGAGGCCTCCAACAGGAAGAAGCAGACCACTGGGGACATGTGGGTGGAGTAGAGCAGGCGAGAGCAAATGGACCCATAGTGATTGTAGGCAATGGTGGCCAGCAGGAAGCACTCTGTAGTCCCAAAGGTGACATCAGAGCCAAGCTGAGCTATACAGCCAGTGACTGGGATGGCAGTTCTCTCTCTTCAGAAACTCATCAGCATGATTGGTGTGACTGATGTGGAGTACCCAATGTCTACAAAGGCCAAATGGCTGAGGAAAAGGTACATAGGCATGGGAAGCTGTGGGCTACTTCGGATTAAGATGATTATGCTAATATTTCCCACTACGGTAACTGTATAAACTCCTAGAAAAATCTCAAAAAAGATGGCACATAGTGTGGGATTATCTGTTAATCCCAAAATAGTGAACTCTGTCACTGTTGTATGGTTTGCAGTCTCCATCTATTCATTTAACAGTGCCTACTGAAATCAGAACCAGAGGAGGCTAAATTGACTGAAATGACCCCGCATTTATATACCTAAACATAACCTAAATATAACCTTATAAATAAGTTAAATGGTAAATTTGCCTCACTTATAGAATACTTTGTGCATATAAATTTTCTTTTCAATTTCCATGAAAATGTTGAAACTGAAGACTTGATTACCTTAGGACTCAGCTATTTTACTCCTATCTATATACTCTTTATTTATTTTTATTTTATTTAAGCCAAAGCAAAGATTATGATTCCTCTGTTTGACAATTAGAAGATCCAACCCAGATAACACAGAAGAAGCTGTATAAATCTTACTCATGTGCATGGGCGATATGTAAAAGAATGTTTACAGCAGTATCGATTGTAATAACATGAACTGTAAATAACCTACATTTTCAAAGAAAGACCAGCTCTTGATTTTCCAGCCCCATCCCAAATGTGCCTCTATTCAGTAATGTCTGCCTTAGTAAATGCTATCTCCATTTATGCAACTGATTGGGCCAAAAAATATGATGTTGACTTTGACATCTCTTTCTTACTTGATCTTTTTCCGGGAATAAAAAATATCACATCCTTAGTTATAATATTTGATAGCGGGGGCAAGAAGGTGTCCATGTTCAAGATGGAAGGCAAATCGAATTTTTACTGTTTTGATGAGGTAAACATCGTGGATATTTTGCAGAATCTTCCAGGACTTACCTTCTATACCATACCTTTTCATATTTACGGGATTGTATGAAACAATAAGAAGAGTCTGCATATTTTTATGGGCGAGGATTAAATGCACAGTGAACTGAAATATTTTGGGACTTGGGTTAGTTAAGTTTTGGTTTCTTCAGTTCTATTAAGCAACTATATAGAAATAAGAAGTAGGGGCATATGATGAGGATGGGAGGAAGGGGTAGTTATGGAGGTAGGAATAGAGGTAGCCAGCAAGGAAAGTAGGAAATTAGACTGAAAGAAAGATTAGTATTTCAGAATAATGCTCCCTTACTTCAAAATAGATCACATGATCAGGGGCAGGTGAGAATGTGTTAGTTACCTTCAGTCATCCCCATGACTCCTCTAATTTAAAGATCAACATATTCTTATGAATAATTTGTTTTTTCAAGAAACTCTATCTTAAGAATTAAGAAAACATACATACATACTGTCAGTGACCATGCACATTCTACTCAGTGTTACATGTGAATCATGACAATGGTGTGTTATAGTATGAATGGTACTAGGATTATGTATATGAATTATCAAGGTCTGGCTTTTTTAATTAGACAAAGACCCAAACCTGAAACGAATTTTATATCTTTAAAGAAAATAGATGTATGAAACACACAAATGTTTTCAAAGTTGGATATGAGTACCAGCGTGGAAGGCAAAGTGACATGCAGAATACCATGGACTTTGGAGCCATGCAGACCTAGGATCAGTTTCTAGCTCTGCTTCTTGCTGTCTGTGAAATCATAGGCAAGTTACAAGAAATGTTTGCTCTTCTTTTTCCTTACCTGTAAAAAGGAGATAATACATACCTCATGTGATTCTTGGGTTAAATTACATGATGTGGGTGATAACTCCAAGCACTGTTAACACAACAAATAAATGCTCAATTACTAATAGTTTGCTTGAAATAACCACTTGTAATTTCTGGTACATAGAAGAGAATCAAATATGTCTGTATCCTTAAAAATGAACAAGTATGAACTAGTGATACATCCATTGCAACACTAGTGATAGTCTCCAAGGAATTGTTGCTGTACAGCAAAGGCATATTTAAGTGAGGTTGTCATTTAGGATAAGGCCAAAATCACCTATTTCACTTGTAATTACAAATTAATTACTTCACTTGTTTTGGAAAACTTATTGAGAATCACTTGGGATAGAGAAATTACATGTGTACATCTACTGGGGCAGAGAAATAGCATGTAAACATGATTATGTAAAAGTGTATAAGTAAAATATTTTCTAAATACCCTCAGGTTCCATTAATTTTTTTAGTTAAATGGAAAAAAGTGAAAATTTCGGTTTAATTAAATTGTAAAACATAACATTTTACTATCCTTGAAGTTGATTATTAGATCAACATGACTAATATGGTTGTGAAAATTTGTGGCATTTCTGAAATGTGGCTGTAGTCAGTGAATTTTTGTTGCCTGTGCTTTTGTTTTTGTTGCCTGTGCTTTTGGTTTGGTATCAAAGAAATCATTGCCAAAACCAATGACATGAATCCTTTTCCCTATGTTTTCTTCCAGGAGTTTTACTCTTACAGTTTTAGGTCTTACGTTTAAGTCTTTAATCCATTTTGAGTTGATTTTTTTGTATAGTGTAAGATAATTGTCAATTTTATTCTCTAGGGATATCCAGTATTCCCAGCACTATTTATTGAAGAGACTATCCTTTGCCCACTGGGTATTCTTGAAGCCTTTGTCAAAAATTAGTTGACTGTATATGCATACGTTTATTTTTGGTTCACTATTCTATTCATTGGTCTGTATTGTGTCTTTATGCCAGTACCATACTGTTTTAATTACTGTAACTTTGTAATATATTTGGGAATCAGGAAGTGTGAGGACTACAGCTTTGTCCTTTTTTCTCAAGATTATTTTGGCTATTTGGGGTTCTTTGTGGTTCCATATGAATTTTAGAATTGTTTTTTCTATTTCTGTAAAAAATTCTGTTGGGACTTTGATACGGATATATTGAATCTGCTTTGGGTAGAATGGATATTTTAGCAATATTAAGTCTTCCAACCCAAGAACACAGGATGTTTTAATGTTTGAGTCTTGTTTAATTTCTTTTACCAATATTTTGCAGTTTCCAGTATACACGTCTTTCATTTCCTTAGTTAAGTTTATTCCTGAGTATTTTCTTCTTTTTGGTATTATAGTAAATGAGATTGTTTCCTCATTTCCTTTTCAGATAGTTCACTGTTATTGTAGAGTAATGAAAATGATTTTTATGTGTTGATTTTGTATCTTGCAACTTTATTGAATTTGTTTATTAGTTCAAGCAATTTTTTGATGGACTTTCCAGCTTTCTCTATATAAAATTATGTTGTCTGCAAACAGGGACAATTTTTCCTGATTTGTACACCTTTTTTTTTTTTTCTTGCCTAATTGCCCTGGCCAAGGACAAGCTTACTCTGAGATTTCCAGATATGGTCATTAGGATGATCATGAAGAAGATGACTCCTGTAGTGTCTTGTATGGCTTTGCTATTGAGGTGATGCTGAACTTATAAAATGAGTTTGAAGGTGGTCACACTGCTTCTATTTTTGGAAGAGTTTAAGAAGAATTAGTATAATTCTTCTTTGAATGTGTGGTAGAATTCACCCATGAAGCCACATTATCTTTGGCTTTTCTTTGTTGGAAGGTTCTTGATTACTGATTTAATCTCTTTATATGTCATTGGTCTGTTCAGGCTTTCTTTTTCTCTTTTTTTTCCCCCAAATTTATTGAGGTATTATTGACCTGTAACATAATTAACTTTAAGGAATACAATGTGATGTTTTGATGCACATATATATTGCAAAATGATTACCACAATATGGTTAATTAGCACCTCCCTCCCCGTACATAATTATCTTTTTGTGTGTGTATGTGATGAGAACATTTAAGATCTGCCTTCTTGACAACTTTCAAGTATATAATACAGTATCGTTTACTAAAGTCACTATGCTCCACATTAGATCCCCAGAACTTATTCATCTTATAGGTGGAAGTTTGTACCCTTTGACAAACATCTCACTGTTTCCCCACCCGCAGAGCCTGACAGCCTCTATTGTACCCTCTATTTCTATGATTTTGGATTTTTAAGATTCCACATATAAGTGAGAACATACAGTACTTGGCTTTCTCTGTCTGACTTATTTCACTTAGCTTAATGCCCTCAAAGTCCATCCATGTTGTCACATGAGGCAGGATAGCTTTTTTATGGCTGAGTAATATTCCATTGTGTTTGTGTATGTATACATTATGATATATATGTGTGTGTGTGTATGTATATATATATATATATATATACAATATTTTCTTTATCCATTCATCTGTTGATGGACACTTAGGTTATTTCCATGTCTTGGATATTGTGAATAATGCTGCAATAAACATGGGAGTGCATGTATCTCTTTGAGATGATGTTTTCATTTCCTTCAGGTATATATCCAGAAATGGGATTGCTAGATCATATGATAGTTCTATTTTAACTTTATTCTTGATTCAATCTTGATAAGTTGTATGTTTCTAGCATTTATGTATTTTTTCTAGGTTATCCAATTTGTTCACACATAATTGTTTGTGTAATCCCTTATAATACCTTTTATTTCTGAGGCGTCCACTTTTTTTTAAATAAATTTATTTATTTTTGGCTGCATTGGGTCTTCGTTGCTGTGCATGGGCTTTCTCTAGTTCGGCGAGCGGGGCTACTCTTAGTTGCGGTGTGTGGGCTTCTCATTGCAGTGGCTTCTCTTGTTGTGGAGCACGGGCTCTAGGTGTGTGGGCTTCAGTAGTTGTGGCTTGTGGGCTCTAGAGCACAGGCTCAGTAGTTGTGGTGCACGGGCTTAGTTGCTCTACTGCATGTGGGATCTTCCTAGACCAGGGATCAAACCCGTGTCCCCTGCATTGGCAGGTGGATTCTTAACCACTGCACCACCAGGGAAGTTTCTTCTTTCATTTATGATTTTATTTATTGAGCCCTCTTTTTTCCCTAGTCTAGCTACAGATTTCTCTATTTTGTTTATTTTTTAAAATACAACTCTTAATTTTGTAGATTTTTAAAATTATTTTTCTATTCTCTATTTCTGCTATGATCTTTAATTAATTAATTTTTTTTGAGTTATGAGTTATGTTTTATTTGGGACAAAGTGAGGACTATGGCCCAGGAGACAGCATTTCAGATAGCTCTGAGAAACTGCTCCGAAGAGACTGGGGGGAAAGGTCAGTATATATGTGAATTTGGTGAAAGGGCGGTACATGCAATGAAGCACACATTTTTTTGCAGACGGTTTCTGCTAGTCATGAGGAGCAGACGTCATCATGAAGGATTTTAGTGCTTTTCTAGTTATGAGGAGATATAAGAATTGGGCTCATAAAATCGACTCCTGAAAATATCTAACTATCTGAAGACCTGTTCACCCAGTTCTTTCCAGAGCACAGAGTGCCTCATTTCTCCTCTCCACCCTGAACTCCTTTCAGGGAGTATTGAAAGTCATCTGCTATGATTTTTATTTTTTCCTGCCTTCTGCTTGGGTTTAGTTTTTTCTTCTTTTTCTAGTTCCATGGGATGTAAAGTCAGGTTGTTTATTTTAAATTTTTCTTCTTTTTTAATGTGATATTTATCACTCTAAACTTCCTTTTTGGTACTGCTTCAGCTGCATATCCTAAGTTGCATTTCCCTTTTCATTTGTCTCAAGGTTTTTTTTTCACATCTTTATTGGAGTATAAATGCTTTACACTGTTCTGTTAGTTTCTCCTGTACAACAAAGTGAATCAGCTATATGTATGTATGTATGTGTGTGTGTGTGTGTGTGTGTGTATATATATATATATATATATATATATACACACATATATATATATATATCTCCCCCCATATCCCCTCCCTCATGAGCCTCCTCCCACCCTCCCTCTCCCATCCCTCTAGGTCGTCAGAAAGCATAAAGTTGATCTCCTTGTGCTATGCAGCAGCTTCCCACTAGCCATCTATTTTACATTGGGTAGCGTATATATGTCAATGCTACTCTCTCACTTCATCCCAGCTTCCCCTTCCCCCGCTGTGCCCTCAAGTCCGTTCTCTACGTCTGCATCTTTATTCCTGCCCAGCCACTAGGTTTGTCAGTACCGTTTTTTAAAATTCCATATATATGTGTTAGCATACAGTATTTGTCTTTCTCTTTCTGACTTATTTCACTCTGTATGACAAATTCTAGGTCCATCCACCTCACTACAAATAACTCAATTTCATTCCTTTTTATGGTTGAGTAATATTCCATTGCATATATGTGCCACATCTTCTTTATCCATTCATCTGTTGATGGACATTTAGGTTGCTTTTATGTCCTGGCTATTATAAATAGTGCTGCAATGAACATTGGGGTGCATGTATCTTTTTGAATTATGGTCTTCTCAGGGTATATGCTCAGTAGTGGGATTGCTGGGTCATATGGTAGTTCTATTTTTAGTTTTTTAAGGAACCTCCATACTGTTCTCCACAGTGGCCGTATCAATTTACATTCTCACCAACAGTGCAGGAGGGTTCTCTTTTCTCCACACTCTCTCCAGCATTTATCTGTAGATTTTTTGATGATGGCCGTTCTGACTGGTGTGAGGTGATACCTCGTTGTGGATTTGATATGCATTTCTCTAATAATTAGTGATGTTGAGCATCTTTTCATGTGCCTCTTGGCCATCTGTATGTCTTCTTTGGAGAAATGTCTATTTAGGTCTTCCTACCATTTTTGGATTGGATTGTTTGTTTTTTTGATATTGAGCTGCATGAACTGCTTGTGTATTTTGGAGATTAATCCTTTGTCAGTTGGTTCATTTGCAGATATTTTCTCCCATTCTGAGGGTTGTCTTTTTGTCTTGTTCATGGTTTCCTTTGCTGTGCAAAAGCTTTTAAGTTACATTAGGTCCCATTTGTTTATTTTTGTTTCTATTTCCCTTACTCTAGGAGGTGGATCAAAAAGGATCTTGCTGTGTTTTATGTCATAGAGTGTTCTGCCTATGTCTTCCTCTAAGAGTTTTATAGTGTCTGGCCTTACATTTAGGTCTTAAATCCATTTTGAGTTTATTTTTGTGTATGGTGTTAGGGAGTGTTCTAATTTCATTCTTTTACATGTAGCTGTCCAGTTTTCCCAGCACCACACCACTATCCTGTTATTGAAGAGGCTGTATTTTCTCCATTGTATATTGTTGCCTCCTTTATCAAATGTGACCATATGTACGTGGGTTTATCTTAGGGCTTTCTATCCTGTTCCATTGATCTATATTTTTGTGCCAGTACCATACTGTCTTGATTACTGTAGCTTTGTAGTATAGTCTGAAGTCAGGGAGCCTGATTCCTCCATCTCTGTTTTTCTTTTTTAAGAGTGCTTTGGCTATTCGGGGTCTTTTGTGTTTCCATACAAATTGCAAAATTTCTTGTTCTAGTTCTGTGAAAAATGCCATGGGTAATTTGACAGGGATTGCATTGAGCCTGTAGATTGCTTTGGGTAGTATAGTCATTTTCACAATACTGATTCTTCCAATCCAGGAGCATGGTATATCTCTCCATCTGTTTATGTTATCTTTGATTTCTTTCACCAGTATTTTATAATTTTCTGAGTACAGGTCTTTTCCCTCCTTAGGTAGGTTTATTCCTAGGTATTTATTCTTTTTGTTGCGATGGTAAATGAGATTGTTTCCTTCATTTCTCTTTCTGATCTTTTGTTGGTAGTGTATAAGAATGCAAGAGATTTCTGTGCATTAATTTTGTATCCTGCAACCTTACTAAATTCATTGATTAGTTCTAGTAGTTTTCTGGTGATATTTTTAGGATTTTCTATGTATAGTATAATGTCATTGTCAAACAGTGACAGTTTTACTTGTTTCCCTATTTGTATTCCTTTTATTTCTTTTTTGTCTCGGATTGCCATGGCTAGGACTTCCAATACTATGTTGAATAATAGTGGCAAGAGTGGACATCCTTGTCTTGTTCCTGATCTTAGAGGAAATGCTTTCAGTTTTTCACCATTGAGAGTGATGTTTGCTGTGGGTTTGTCATATATTTCTTTTATTATGTTGAAGTAGGTTCCCTCTATGCTCACTTACTGGAGAGTTTTTATCATAAATGCGTGTTGAATTTTGTCAGAAGCTTTTTCTGCATCTGTTGAGATGATCATATGGTTTTTATTCTTTAATTTGTTAATATGGTGTATCACATTGATTGTTTTGTGTATATTGAAGAATACTTGCATCCCTGGGATAAATCCCACTTGATCATGGTGTATGGTCCTTTTAATGTATTGTTGGATTCTGTTTGTTAGTATTCTGTTGAGGATTTTTGCATCTATATTCATGAGTGATATTGGTCTGTAATTTTATTTTTTTGTAGTATCTCTGTCTGGTTTTGGTATCAGGGTGATGGTGGCCTCATAGAATGAGTTTGGGAGTGTTCCTTCCTCCGCAGTTTTTGGAAGAGTTTGAGAATGATGGGTGTTAGCTCTTCTCTAAATGTTTGATAGAATTCACCTGTGAAGCCATCTGGTCCTGGACTTTTGTTTGTTGGAAGATTTTTAATCACAGTTTCAATTTCATTACTTGTGATTGGTCTGTTCATATTTTCTGTTTCTTCCTGGTTCAGTCTTAGAAGGTTATACCTCTCTAAGAATTTGTCCATTTCTTTCACGTTGTCCATTTTATTGGCGTAGAGTTGCTTGTAGTAGTCTCTTAGGATGCTTTGTATCTCTGCAGTGTCTGTTGTAACTTCTGCTTTTTCATTTCTAATTTTATTGATTTGAGTCCTGTGTCTCTTTTTCTTGATGAGTTTGGCTAATGGTTTATCAATTTTGTTTTTCTTCTCAAAGAACGAGCTTTTAGTTTTATTGATCTTTGCTGTTGTTTTCTTTGTTTCTATTTCATTTATTTCTGCTCTGATCTTTATGATTTCTTTCCTTCTGCTAACTTTGAGTTTTGTTTGTTCTTCTTTCTCTGGTTCCTTTAGGTGTAAGGTTAGATTGTTTGTTTGAGATTTTTCTTGTTTCTTGAGGTAGGCTTGTATTGCTATAAACTTCCCTCTTAGAACTGCTGTTGCTGCAGCCCATAGGTTTTGGATCATCGTGTTATCATTGTCATTTTTCTCTACGTATTTTTTTATTTCCTTTTTGACTTCTTCAGTGATCTCTTGGTTATTTAGTAATGTATTGTGTAACCTCCATGTGTTTGTGTTTTCCCCCTGTAATTGATTTCTAATCTCATAGTGTTGTGGTCAGAAAAGATGCTTGATAGGATTTCAATTTTCTTAAATTTACTGAGGCTTGATTTGTGACCCAGGATGTTATCTATCCTGGAGAAGGTTCCATGTGCACTTGAGAAGAAAGTGTAATCTGCTGTTTGGGGATGGAATTTCCTATAAGTATCAATTAAATCTATCTGGTCTGTTGTGTCATTTAAAGCTTGTGTTTCCTTATTCATTTTCTGTTTGGATGATCTGTCCATTGGTGTAAATGAGGTGTTAAAGTTCCCCACTATTATTGTGTTACTGTCGATTTCCTCTTTTATAGCTGTTAGTATTTGCCTTATGTATTGAGGTGCTCCTATTTTGGGTGCATAAATATTTATAATTGTTATGTTTTCTTCTTGGATTGATCCTTTGATCATTATGTAGTGTCCTTATCTCTTGTAACAGTCTTTATTTTAAAGTCTGTTTTATCTGATATATGAGTATTGCTACTCCAGCTTTCTTTTGATTTCCATTTGCATGGAATATATTTTTCCATCCCCTCACTTTCAGTCTGTATGTGTCCCTAAGTCTGAAGTGGGTCTCATGTAGACAGCATATGTACAGGTCTTGTTTTTGTATCCATTCAGCCAGTCTCTGTCTTTTGGTTGGAGCATTTAATACATTTACATTCAAGGTGATTATCGATATGTATGTTCCTATGACCATTTTCTTAATTGTTTTGGGTTTGTTTTTGTAGGTTCTTTTCTTCTCTTGTATTTCCCACTTAGAGAAGTTCCTCTAGCATTTTTTGTAGAGCTGGTTTGGTGATGCTGAATTCTCTTAGCTTTTGCTTGTCTGTAAAGCTTTTGATTTCTCCATTGAATCTGAATGAGATCCTTGCCAGGTAGAGTAATCTTAGTTGTAGGTTTTTCCCTTTCATCTCTTTAAATATGTCCTGCCGCTTCCTGTGTCTTGCAGGGTTTCTGCTGAAAGATCAGCTGTTAACCTTATGGGGATTCCCTTGTATGTTGTTTGTTGCTTTTCCCTCGCTGCTTTTAATATTTTTTCTTTGTATTTAATTTTTAAAAATTTGATTAATATGTGTTTCATCATGTTTCTCTTTGGGTTTATCCTGTATGGGACTCTTTGTGCTTCCTGGACTTGATTGACTATTTCCTTTCCCATATTAGGGAAGTTTTTGACTATAATCTCTTCAAATATTTTCTCAGACCCTTTCTTTTTCTGTTCTTCTTCTGGGACCCCTATAATTCAAATGTTGGTGTGTTTAGTGTTGTCCACAGGTCTCTGAGACTGTCCTCAATTCTTTTCATTCCTTTTTCTTTATTCTGCTCCCTGGCAGTTATTTCCACCATTTTATCTTCCAGCTCACTTATCCTTTCTTCTGCCTCAGTTATTCTGCTATTGATTCCTTCTAGAGTATTTTAAATTTCAGTTACTGTGCTGTTCATCATTGTTTATTTGCTCTTTAGTTCTTCTAGGTCCTTGTTAAACGTTTCTTGTATTTTCTCCATTCTGTTTCCATGATTTTGGATTATCTTTACTATCGTTATGAATTCTTTTTCAGGTAAGTTGTCTATTTCATCTTCATTTATTTGGTCTTGTAGGGTTTTACCTTGCTCCTTCATCTGTAACATATTGTTTTGTAGTTTCATTTTTTTTTTTGATGGGTGCGGCTATATTCCTGTCTTACTGTTTACTTGGCCTGAGGTATACAGCACTGGAGTTTGCAGGCAGTTGGGTAGAGCCAGGTCTTGGTGCCAAGATGAGGACCTCCAGGAGGTTTCACTCTGATTAATATTCCCTGAGGTCTGAGGTCCTCTGTTAGTCCAGTGGTTTGGACTCAGCACTCCCACCACAGGAGCTCGCGCCTGACCTCCAACCTGGGAACCAGGATCCTGCAAGCCATGTGTTGTGGCCAAAAAAAAGATAAAAAGAAAAAATGGAGCAGTACAATAATAAAGGATAAAAAATAAAATAAAATTAGAAAGATAAAAAATGTATTAGGAAAAATAAAAATACAATTGAAACAACTGTAACAAGGTAAAACAAAACCTGAACAGAAAAAAGAGGAAAAAAAAAATAGGGAACAAGCCAAAAGGAGCAGAACAGTAACAAAGTGTAAAGAATAAAATAAAATTAGAAAAATAAAAGATTTATTAGAATAAATAAAAATATAAATGAATCAACAGCAAGGTAAAACAGAACCCCAATCTAAGAGGAAAAAAGAAAAAAAAAAGCCTTGGCTATGGGGGCAGAGTTTAGGCGGGGGCGGGGTGGAACTTAGGCAGAGGCGGGGTTTAGGGTGGGGCGAGACCTCTGCTTAGGACCTGTGTGGAAGGGGAGAGGCAGCACGTCCAAAGGGGGGCCTCCCGAATGTGGTGTTCCAGAGTTTGGAGGTAAGGTCCTGGATGAGGGTGTGTGGGTGGGGTTTAGGCCCAGCAAGGTAGGAGGGGGTCCCAGATGGGGTCTCTGAGTGTAGATGTAGGGCCCTGGGTGGGGGTGTAGGGGTGGGGCTTGGGCTCTGCACAGAAGGAGGGAGGCTCCGAGGGCAGAGGATTAGGCTTGGGAGCCCAACAGGCTCCCCGGTGCCTAAGTGGACGGGGAACGCGCTGGCCACTTTCCCTCGCATTCCTCTGTGCCCCACCCCCGGGTCTCCCCCATCCCCCCTGGACCCCTAACCATAGGTGTGTCCCAGTGGGTGTAGGAACTCCTTCCCTCCCCCAGCGCCCCTCAGGGCTGCTGGTCCCAGAGGTCTGGCCTTTAGTTTTGCTCTCAGATCCCTCCCTCCCACTCCCTCAGGACCCACACGCCTGGAGTGGGCCTTGGTGGGCAGAGCATCAGATCTGGGATCTTGGCAGGCTCCTGGGGGCCCAAGTGGTCAGGGGAAACTTGGCCACACTCGCTTTTAATCCTCTGCCCCCCCAGTGGTCCCCCAATTTCCCCCTTCGGGTGTGGGATCCCTTCCCCTCCTCCAACTGCCCCTCAGGGGCACCAGTCCCCTCCCGCCTCCACTTTTCCTCCCTTCTCTCCCTAACACCCCACGTCCTACCTGGTCACTGGCGTTTCCTCCCGTCCCCTTAGGTGTCCGTGGTTCGTCACCAGTGCCTGGTAGGTGCCCTAGTGTGGAGACGTGAATTCTGTGTCCTCCTAGTCCACCATCTTGACCTCAAGATATTTTTATATTTTCTTTTGATATCCTCTTTGACTCAGTGGTTGTTCAACAGTGTGTTATTTCATTTCTATGTATTTGTGAGTTTTCCCCTTTTCTTGCTGTCATTGATTTCAAGTTCCATTCCACTGTGGTTGGAAAATATACTTAGTATAATTTCGATTTTCTTAAATTTGTTAAAACTTTTTGTGACCTAATACATGATCATTCCTGAAGCATATTCCGTCTGCTTGAGAAGAATGTGTTTTCTTCTGCTGTTGGATGAAAAGTCCTGTATGTGTCTGTTAGGCCCATTTGGTCTATAGTATTGTTCAAATACACTGTTTCTTATTGATCTTCTGTCAAAATGTTCTATCCATTATTGAAATTGAAGTATTTAAAAATACTATGATTGCATTGTTGTCAATTTCTTCTTTCAGATTTATCAATATTTGTTTCATATAATTAGGTGTTTTGATGTTGAGTTCATATATATTTATAATTGTTATATTTTCCCGTTGAAGTGATCCTTCTATCATTATGTAATCATCCTTCTTGTTTCTAGAGACAAAAGTCTTTTTGACCTAAAGTCTACTTTGATATTAGCAGAGCCAGTAAAGTGAATTTTTTGATTTTTATATGGATCTTGATTTTTTATTCATTCAGCTATTCTGTCTTTTTACTGGGGAGTTTAATCCATTTACATTTAAAGTGATTATTGATGGAGGATTTACTGTTGCCATTTGTTAACTATTTTCAGTTTATCTGATAGTTATTGTATCCCACTTTTTCTCTCTTGCTGTCTTTCTTCATCTCGTTGTGTGTGTATTTTTAAATTGATATGTTTTGATTCCTTTCTCTTTTTCTTTTGTGTAACTAAGGAGTTTACATAAAATATCTTACAGTTATAATGACCTATTTTAAGCTGATAACAACTTTACTACAAAAGTTGATCACAAATCTAGTCTCAATTTTTTTTTCAGGTATTTAAATCTTTCATTATACATCCTTTGTCAACAATATATATAACTTGAATGAATATAGCCAAAATTTTGGAAAATAAACAATATATTTGTAAATAATACAAAATTTAAGAAAGAAATCATGGTAAAAATTAGATGTGTTCAGTTAGATAACTAAAATACAACACGTTAAATCTTACTGGACACCACTAAACAACTATAAGGAAATTTATAACCATAAATGCTATATTGCAAAAAAAGACTGAAAATTATGAAAATGTCTTTCTCAAGCCTTCTCAAGTATTTAAATAAAGAACTTTAAATTAAACCCAAAGAAGTAAAGAATAAAATAATAAAGATGAATATAAGTTTATGAAATAGAAAATTAATGTACAATACAGAAAGGCACAAATCAAAAGTTCATCCTTTGAAAATGCTAATAAAATTGATAAACCACTAGCAAGATTTATTAATATATATAGAAAATACAATATTGAGATGAAAAGGGAGCAACATTACAAATCTTACAGAAAATAAAAATAAGATATAATTTTAAAATATAAAGGAATTGGAAAACTAATTTGAAGAATGTGTTAACAAAAATGACAAAGAAATAAACTGAGAAACTAAATATTTCTGTATTCTTTAATGAAAATGAGCCTTACAGTGAAAAACTTTTCCACAAAACTGGAAAGCCCAGATGGCTTCAGCATTGAAGTCTTACAGATATTACAGGAATAAATATCACTTATCCTGTAAAAGTTCTTTTGAGAATAGACAACAAAGAAACCCTTTCCAAATCATTTTTATATTTTGATACCCCCACCTGAAAATTTCATTTCAAGAATGGGAGATGATAGGCCAAATTCTCTCATGAACATAGATGCAAGCATCCTAAACCAAGTATTAGCAAATCAAATCCAACGATAATAAAATGGATAAAAAAGCAACCAAAGTTGGGTTTATTCCAGGAATTCTAGATTAATTTAGTATTCATAAATCAATCAAAGTTGTACTTGCATCTCTGAATTAGGATGTACAAAGATGTGAAAAACATTTGATCATACGGTAACAAGATAAACCTTGATGAAATGAAAATCATACCCATATATTTGATGAACCAGTAGAGGATTCAAGAAAGCCTTAATGATGGGGCTTCCCTGGTGGCGCAGTGGTTGAGAGTCCACCTGCTGATGCAGGGGACGCGGGTTCGTGCCCCGGTCCGGGAAGATCCCACATGCTGTAGAGCGGCTGGGCCCGTGAGCCATGGCCATTTAGCCTGCGCGTCCGGAGCCTGTGCTCCGCAATGGGAGAGGCCACAGCAGTGAGAGGCCCACGTACCGCAAAAAAAACCAAACAAAAAAACCAAAAAAACACCTGATGAATTGACATCCATATAGGTGAGCAGGTTGCACACCTAAGGACAAGTGCATAGTCTTGTCTGTCATAGAGAAACAATTTGAAGGGATGAGAAGGCATCAGCCAATTCTTGGGTGACAGTGTAAACTGTCTGGACAGATAGAAATTTAGAAGAAAGCCAAATGCAAAGACAAATCATTTCACCCCAAAATTCCCTTCCCTTATGCTCCAAGCATGTTACCTAAAGCAGCAACAGAGGAGGAGCTGATAATAAGAGAGAAATCATATAGTCCCACACAGCTTCACAGCAAATAGATGTTATTGCATTCATAGATGAAAAAAAAAAATCTAAAATTGCTGTTCAATGCTTAGTTTCAGAAGTATAAAGCCTCTAGAAGATAACATGAGAGACTATCTTTATGACCTTGGATTAGGCAAAGATTTCTTGAACTTGTCACTAAAACATTAAACATTAAAAAAAATTGATAAATTAGACCATTAAAATTAAAACTTTTGTTCATCAAAACATACAGCTAAGAGAGTGACAAGGCATGCTTCAAAATAAGGGTATACCTTTTATGTATAAATCTGACAAAAGGATTTGTAGATAGATTATAAGAACAAATAAATAACAAAAGTTCAATCTGAATAAAAGTGGTAAAAGACCTGATGATACATTATACAAAAAAGGACATACAAATAGCTGATAAATATATATATTTTAAAATGCTTAACATAAGAGGCCCAGGGAGATGAGAGTGAACACTGCGTACTTGTTTATGAAAAATTGTGTCTATCCCTGGATTTTATGGTGATATCCTTTTTTTAAAAAAAAAAATTTATTTATTTACTTGGTTGTGCTGGGTCTTTGTTGCAGCAGGTGGGCTCCTTAGTCACGGCTCTAGGGCTCCTTAGTCGCAGCTCGCTGACTCCTTAGTTACGGCAAGTGGGCTCCTAGTTGCAGCATGCGTGTGGGATCTAGTTCCCTGACCCGGGTTTGAACCCGGGCCCCCTGCATTGGGAGCGTGGAGTCTTCACCACTGTGCCGCAGGGGAGGTCCTGATGTTATCCTTTTTAACAACTGTGGATACATAACTTTTTGTCTACCAAAGAGCTGAGTCACTGGGACTCCTTTAAGCCAGCTCTTTCCATAGATTGTCTTCATATCCCTGACCCTTGTGGTTGGACCGGTCCTTGTGGTTCCTTTTTTTTTTTTTTTTTTGGAGTAAAATTGCTTTACAATGTTGTGTTAGTTTCTGCTGTACAATAAAGTGAATCAACTATATGTATACCTATATTCCCTCCCTCTTGGACCTCCCTCCCATCCTTCCCACCCCACCCATCTAGGTCATCACGAATTGGGAGATTAGGTTTGACATAAATATGTTAAAGTGTAAAATGTATAGCTAGTGGGAACCTGCTGTATAGCACAGGGAGCTCAGCTCGGTGCTCTGTGACGACCTTGTGGTTCTTATTGCAAGATGCCTTCAGCAATAACCATCAGGAAACTTTGAAAGAGACAAAGCTTGTTACTTACAAGTCCTGGAAATTATGTAGCACACCTGGCGTCGCACAGGGTCATGGGATAGAGTGAGAGAGAGAGAGATCTTAGGGTTCTGCTTTTATTGGGGTAGAGAATGGGAGCCTAGGGTTTAACGGGCTCACTCTTTATTGGTGACTTTGAAACATAAGAGCAGGAATGTAAAGCAAGTGAAGAGAAAATACAAGTAGTCCAAATGGTCAGTTATCTAAGGAGCTTGGGAGTGGGGGTCAGCCTGGTTCTTTAGTTGTGTGGCTGGCAATGTTTATTCAAAATATCTGAAATGGCTGCCTCAGTCACTAAAGCTTGAATCTGACACTTGCCTTTTACCAAAGCAAACAAACAAATAACACCAGCCGTCAGGGCTTACGCTGCACACCTAGAATAAGGCAGTGACAGAAGTGGTAGCAATAAACACCTTCTTGAGAGATATTACAAAGAAAGATGGCATGCATATTTCATGCCAGCATCAGCCTGAGCATCTTAATCTGTAATTTTATGCCCTGGAAATACCAGCTAGCTTGCTGAAAGAAAGCTCCACTGGGCCTCAGCCCCCTCCGCACCACCACTCCCCAGTAGTTTTTCCTACTACTCAAAGGCTTGTCTGCAAAGGTTCAAAGACAGACCTTTGCAAGCCAACCTTTGCAAACAAACCTTTGAGTAGTAGGAAAAACTTAACGGAACTCTCAAAGGCTAAGCCTTCAGAGTTCCTTCTTTGTTATCTGGACCTAGTCTCCTGGTGGCAATACTGTGGAATTATTTTGGTCTGGCTTACATTAGGTGGGAATGAAACTTTTCTAGATCCCAGCATCACTATTTCCAAAGATAATGATAACCCTGTATAAGAGACACCAAGTCTTCCATAGAAAGTAACCTGGCCTGTCAACACCACCATCAGTTGCATTTCCAATTGAGTTCATGATACCTTCTGAGATGTTAATTTACAAGGTGATATTTTTTTAAATGTATAATTTAACAGAAGAAAAAGAAAACACCCTCTAATCAGACTCCCTAAATAATGAACAGAGGAGAGGAAAAAGTGTAACTATGTTTCTCCAGGTAGCTTCATCCTGAAATATACACACTTAATTTGAACCCAGCAGATTTTTGTGAAAATGCTATACTTTGTGACTCTAGAAAATTATAAATTAAAGCTGGCATTAATCGACATTCAGGTATTTTATATTTAAGATAGTTCTTCACATAAAATAAGACTAATGGACAACATAAACGCCTATCACATATGTTCCTGAAATTATTGTTTTGTAGTTTCTGGATTCACATTGTATTCATTTCAAAATGACTGATGTATTCTAGCTATCAATTTTCTCATGGCCTCTTTCACCTCTTTGTTCCTCAGACTGTAGATCAGAGGGTTCAGCATGAGGATCACCACTGTGTAGAAGACAGACACCACTTTAATATGTTCAGGTGAGTGGCTCGACTTCGGTATGATGTAAACAAATGTGACTGTCCCATAAAACAAAGTAACTGCAGTGAGGTGGGAAGTGCAAGTAGAGAAGGACTTGTGCCTTCCCTCTGTAGAGTGTATCTTCAGGATTGAGTGGAGGATGTACAGATATGAAACTGTTTTGGTGAACAGTGTGATTACAGTGATTGACCCAGCTGAGATGGCAGGAGATATTTCAGCAACATAAACATGGGTACAAGAAAGCTTCTCTAGTGGTGGCAGGTCACGGAAGAAATGGTTGATTTTATTTGGTCCACAGAAACTCAGACTCAATAAACATCCGATAAATGATGAAGCATTCACACATCCTCCCAGATAGGAAGCAATCAGTAAGATGATGCAGACCCTGGGAGACATGTGTGTAGAGTAGAGAAGTGGGAAGCAGATGGCCACATAACGATCATAGGCCATGGCAGCCAACAGGAAGCACTCAGCTGTTCCAGAGATAACATCAGAGCCAAGCTGAGCTATGCAGCCAGTGACAGGATAGTAGTTCTTTCATTTAGGGAACTCACAATCATAATAGGAGTGACTGATGGAGTACCCAAGATCCACAGAGACCAAATGGCTGAGGAAAAGGTACATTGGGGTGTGGAGCTGAGGGCTTCTTTGGATTAACATGATTATGCTGGTATTGCCCAACATGGTAGCAACACAGATTCCAAGAAAAACCACAAAGAAGATGGAACAAAGTATAGGATTCTCCGTTAACCCTAAAATAATGAATTCTGTCATCATTGTGTGGTTTCCAAGCTCTATCTTATTTGAAATGATGCCTGTTGAAATAAAACCCAGTGGATATTAAAATGAATTGAATGATCTCATAATTAATATATTTACTTTACCAGCCAACCTATCAGAAAATCAAAACATCGACCTCACTGTTGTCTAATGCTTTCACTTTACAAAATGTTTCCAAATGTATTTACATTATGCATGATTTGAGAATATTAATGTCCATTACCTTAAGGCCAGAGATACTCACAAAGGGACCAATGACTCAGATCAGAACACAGCACTCACGTTTGTATCATTTGATCAATTCAGGTTGTTGAATGAACACTTACAGCAATTGTATTATTAATTATACTTTAGGTACTGTATAGACCTAACAAAAGAATACATTTCATAGTCATACATGAGTAAGGTATATATTAGAATATGTTGACAAAATGCCTACATGTGTATATTATACCAGCCACATGAGAGCAAAAGAGTAATATACAAATGTAAAAAACATCAAGAAGTCTTTTCACCTAACAAAAAATTAATGAGTAGTTTTAATCATAAAAATGCAAAAATTGGGACTTCCCTGGTGGCGCAGTGGTTAAGAGTCCACCTGCCAGTGCAGGGGACACAGGTTCACACCCCAGTCTGGGAAGATCCCACATGCCGCGGAGCGGCTGGGCATGTGAGCCATGGCTGCTGAGCCTGTGCGTCCGGAGCCTGTGCTCCACAATGGGAGAGACCACAACAGTGAGAGGCCCGCGTACCACAAAAAATAATAATAAATAAAAAATTTTTCCAACAAACAAAAGCCTAGGACCAGATGGCTTCACAGGCGAATTCTATCAAACATTCAGAGAAGAGCTAACACGTATCCTTCTCAAACTCTTCCAAAATGTAGCAGAGAGAGGAACACTCCCAAACACATTCTACGAGGCCACCATCACTCTGATACCAAAACCAGACAAAGATGTCACAAAGAAAGAAAACTACAGGCCAATATCACTGATGAACATAGATGCAAAATCCCCAACAAAATACTAGCAAACAGAATCCAACAGCACATTAAAAGGATCATACACCATGATCAAGTGGAGTTTATCCCAGGAATGCAAGGATTCTTCAGTATATGTAAATCAATCAATGTGATACACCATATTAACAAATTGAAGGAGAAAAACCATACGATCATCTCAATAGACGCAGAAAAAGCTTTGGACAAAATTCCAAAAACCCTCCAGAAAGTAGGCATAGAGGGAACTTACCTCAACATAATAAAGGCCACACCTGGCAAACCTACAGCCGACATTGTTCTCAATGGTGAAAAACTGAAACCATTTCCTCTAAGATCAGGAACAAGACTAGGTTGCCCACTCTCACCACTATGTTCAACATAGTTTTGGAAGTTTTAGCCACAGCAATCAGAGAAGAAAAAGAAATAAAAGGAATCCAAATCAGAAAAGAAGAAGTAAAGCTGTCACTGTTTGCAGATGACATGGTACTATACATAAAGAATCCTAAAGATGGTACCAGAAAACTACTAGAGCTAATCAATGAATTTGGTAAAGTAGCAGGATACAAAATTACTGCACAGAAATCTCTTGCATTCCTATACACTGATGCTGAAAAATATTAAAGAGAAATTAAGGAAACACTCCCATTGACGATTGCAACAAAAGGAATAAAATACCAGGAATAAACCTACGTAAGGAGACAAAAGACCTGTATGCAGAACAATATAAGACACTGATGAAAGAAATTAAAGGTGATACAGATGGAGAGATATACCATGTTCTTGGATTGGAAGAATCAACATTGTGAAAATGATTCTACTACCCATAGCAATCTACAGATTCAATGCAATCCCTTTCAAACTACCAGTGGCATTTTTCACATAACTAGTACAAAAAAATTCACATTTTGTATGGAAACACAAAAGACCCCGAATAGCCAAAGCAATCTTGAGAAAGAAAAGCGGAGCTGGAGGAATCAGGCTCCCTGACTTCAGACTATACTACAAAGCTACAGTAATCAAGACAGTATGGTACTGGCACAAAAACAGAAATATAGCTCAATGGAACAGGATAGAAAGCCCAGAGATAAACCCACACACATATGGTCACCTTATTTTTGATAAAGGAGGCAAGAATATACAGTGGAGAAAAGACAGCCTCTTCAATAAGTGGTGCTGGGAAAACTGGACAGCTAACATGTAAAAGAATGAAATTAGAACACTCCCTAGCACCATACACAAAAATAAACTCAAAATGGATTAAAGACCTAAATGTAAGGCCAGACACTATAAAACTCTTAGAGGAAAACATAGGAAGAACAGTCTATGACATATATCACAGCAAGATCCTTTTTGACCCACCTCCTAGAGAAATGGAAATAAAAACAGAAACAAATGGGACCTAATGTAACTTAAAAGCTTTTGCACAGTGATGGAAAACAAAAACAAGATGAAAAGACAGCCCTCAGAACGGGAGAAAATATCTGCAAATGAAGCAACTGACAAAGGATTAATCTCCAAAATTTACAAGCAGCTCATGCAACTCAATATCAAAAAAACAAACAACCCAATCCAAAAGTTGGAGGAAGATCTAAATAGACATTTCTCCAAGGAAGGCATACAGATTTCCAACAAACACATGAAAGGATGCTCAACATCACTGATCAGACCCATTAGTGAAATGGTCTCTAAACCCCATTAAAGAAATGCAAATCAAAACTACAATGAGGTATCACCTCACACCTGTCAGAATAGCCATTATCAAAAAACGTACAAACAATATATGCTGAAGAGGGTGTGGAGAAAAAGGTACCCTCTAGCACTGTTGGTGGGAATGTAAATTGATACAGCCGCTATGGAGAACAGTATGGAGGTTCCTTAAACAACTAAAAATAGAACTATTATATGGCCCAGCAGTCCCACTACTGGGCATACACCCTGAGAAAACCATAATTCAAAAAGAGTCATGTACCACAGTGTTCATTGCAGCTCTGTTTACAATAGCCAGGACATGGAAGCAACCTAAGTGTCCATCGACAAAGGAATGGATAAAGAAGTTATAGCTCGTATATACAATGCAATGTTACTCAGCCATAAAAAGAAACGAAATTGAGTTATTTGTAGTGAGGTGGATGGACGTAGAGTCTGTCATACAGAGTGAAGTAAGTCAGAAAGAGAAAAACAAATAACCGTATGCAAATACATATATATGGAATATATATATATATATATATATGTATGTATGTATGTATATAGTTCTAAAGAACCTAGGGGCAGGACAGAAATAAAGATGCAGATGTAGAGAATGGACTTGAGAACACGGGGAGGGGGTAGGGTAAGGTGAGACTAAGTGAGAGAGTAGCATGGACATATATACACTATGAAATGTAAAGTTGATAGCTAGTGGGAAGTAACCATGTAGCACAGGGAGATCAGCTCAGTACTTTGTGAACACCTAGAGGGGTGGGATAGGGAGGGAGACGCAAGAGGGAGGAGATATGGTGATATATTTATATGTATAGCTGATTCACTTTGTTATAAAGCAGAAACGAACACACCATTGTAAAGCAATTATACTCCAATAAAGATGTTAAAAAAAAAAAAAAGGTGAATCAGCACTCTAGCATTTACTAGTTGTGTAGCCTTGGGAAAGTCCATGAAAGTCTATTTGAATCTTATATTCCATAATTGAAAATATGGATAAAAACATATTTATCCAAACATAAACAAAGATTGGGATTTTCTTGAATATCTAGTGGAATGATATTCTATGGGATTATTTAGATTGTAATATGTACGTTACTTCACAATGATGCTAGAAATATTAGTTGATCATCTTTGGAGGATGCCAGGAAATGAACTCATTATTCTTCAAAATGATTCGTAGAGAAAAAAGAAAACCAAGGATTTGTTTTCAAATATCAAATATACTCTAAGGTGCTTATATAACTGATGAAAGGAAAACCTTTATAAAATAGTTCTAGTTGATAAACACAGAAGGAATGATAAAATTACAATATCATCATTTTTTAACCACTAATGAAATAATGGATCTAGGCAATGATTTTCAAGGGCTGTTTAAAGTCATTAAATGAAAAAAATATGAAGGACTTTATACTGAATTAATCTGAACCTACTTACTAATTTTAAAATCATAGAAAAGACAGCCAGATATTATGTGCCTCATGATATGATGCAATAGGAAATATACAGCCCTACTATAAAATTTCTTGCCAAAAATCTAACCTCAATCTGATTAAGACTATCTAGATGTACCTGTCAGTTCACAGTTCACACAGAGGTCATAAAGGCAATAGCTATGTAATCTGCGAAGCACATAATGTAGAAAATTCTATAGGACTAAATAACCAATTTCTTCAAGAAAAATAATTGCAAAAACAAGAGAGAAGGAAGCTATAGCTTAACAATTAGATACAGCAACTGAATGAAATGGGTAGACCTTTAGATTTTAACTCACTGCAATTGTAAAAAATATATATATATTGTAAGACAATTGGAAAAATTCAAACACCAAATATTTGATATTAAAGAATTATCATTTTTTTGATTTACTAATGCTATTGTGGTTATGTTTTTAATGAGTCCTTATATATAAGAGATATATACTGGGCTTCCCTGGTGGCGCAGTGATTGAGATCCAACCACTGGCGCAGTGGTTGGCAGGTTGAGCCTGCCGATGCAGGGGACGCAGGTTCGTGCCCCGGTCCGGGAAGATCCCACATGCCGTGGAGCAGCTGGGCCCGTGAGCCATGGCCACTGAGCCTGCGTGTCCAGAGCCTGTGTTCCGCAACGGGAGAGGCCACAACAGTGAGAGGCCCGCGTACCACAAAAAAAAAAAAAAAAAAAAAAAAAGATATATACTGAATTGTTTATAGATGAAATAAAATAATGCCTGGGATTTGTTTCAAAAGAAGATTACAGATGGAAAATGCTAAAGACACAACCAAAATACTACTAGATCTCATCAGTGAATTTGGTAAAGTTGCCAGACACAAAATCAGTATACAGAAATCTTTTTCATTTCTATATGCTAACAATGAACTATTAGAAAGAGAAATTAAGAGAACATTCCCATTTACCACTGCATCAAAAAGAATAAAATAAAACTAGAAAGAAATCTAATTAAGGAGTTAAAAGACCTGTACTCTAAAAACTATAATACACTGACCAAGAAACTGAAGACAATACAGATGGAAGATACAACTTGTTCATGGACCGGAATAATTATTATTTTTAAAATGATCATACTATCAAGGTAATATACAGATTGAATGCAATCCCTATAAACATGGCATTTTTCACAGAACTATTTAGGGAAAAAATAGTTCTAAAATTTGTATGGAAATACAAAACCCCCAAATAGCCAAAACAATGTTTAGAAAGAACAACAAAGCTGGAGGTATCAACGCTCCTTGATTTCAAACTGTACTACAAAGCTACAGTCATCAAAACAGTATGGTGCTGGCACCAAAACACACACATAGATCAATGGAACAGAATAGAGAGCCCAGAAATATGACCACTTATGGTCAATTAATCTACAACAAAGGAGGCAATACTATATACAGGGAAGAGACAGTCTCTTCAATAAATGATGCTGGAAAAACTGGACAGCTGCATGTAAAAGAATGAAATTAGAACATTTTCTCACACTATATACAAAAATAAACTCAAATGGACTAAAGACCTAAATGTAAGACTGAAAAAACATAAAACTGCTAGAAGAAAACATAGGCAGAACACTCTTTTACATATATTGTAGTAATATTTTTTGGATCTGTCTCCTAAGGCAAAGGAAACAAAGCAAAAATAAACAAAGGGGACCTAAGTAAACCAAAAAGCTTTTGAACTGCAAAGGAAACCATCGAAGTTGTGGAATATATATATATATATATATATATATATATATATATATACATACATACATACATATAATGGAATATTACTCAGCCATAAAAAGAATGAAATTTTGCCATTTGCAACAGCATGAATGGACTTGGAGGATATTATGTTTAGTGAAATAAGTCAGACAGAGAAAGACAAATACTGTGTGTTATCACCTATATGTGGAACCTAAAAAATAAGATGAATATAACAAAACAGAAATAGACTCACAGATACGGAGAATAAACTAGTGGTTACCAGTAAGGAGATGGAAAAGGGTAGAGGCAGGATAAGAGTAGGGGATTAAGGGGTACAAACTACTATGTATAAAATAAATGAGCTGGAAGGATATATTGTACAGCACAAAGAATATAGCCAATATTTTATAACAACTTTAAATGGAGTATAATCTATAAAAACTTTGAATCACTATGTTGTACGTCTGAAACTAATGTAATATTGTAAGTTAACTATACTTCAAAAATATGTATAAGATCATAGAGTTGTGAGAAAGTTGTAAAAGAAAGAAAATGGGCCAAATGTGGGTTGTTGTTGAAGCAGAGTGATAGGTACATGGAGGTTAATTATACTATTCTCTCTACTTTTTAGAGATTTTAAGTTTTCCATCACAAAAAGGTGAAAGGATAACCAACCAAGTAGAAATATGAGCAAAGGATACAAAACTGCAATGCATGGAAAAATAAACACTAATTACTGTTAAATACATTTGATGTCACCGATAATTAGGCAAACTAAAAATTAACAACTGTGGCTTATTTGTGCACATAATGAGAAATTTGATTTAGCAGCTCCACAAAATATTAGGTTCCTAGACTTCTATCTTCCCACTCAGCCATCTTTACCTTGTGCTTCTTGCTTTGGGGCTACAGAATGGTTGCTCCAGTGTTAACCATTTTGTTCATTTTTCAGGAAGGAGGAAGGGAAAAAGTCCAGAGCCAAAATGTTTATGTCAGCTGAGTCCATCTAACCTTTTTATAGAACATTCCATGAACCCTAAATCAGCAACAAGAACTGAGTAACAAGGCCTCATCATATGCAAGGGAAGCTGGAAAATGTGTTTTGTTTTGTTTTTAAATTGGGCACTTTGAAGAACCCAACAAAATCAGGGTTGTTTCCAAGAAAAAAAAGGGAGACTATATATTGGATAGAGAACTAGATACCTTCACCATATAATCTCAAATTAGTCATTACTGTTGTTACTTTATGCTTGATTAGATTTGCATACAGTTTACCCATTTTTTCTTTATTCATCATTTCCTCTTATATCCCTCTCCTTCCTCCTGGACTTAATTTCTGTCTTCTGATGTACTTTCTGCATTAGTGGCTCTCTTAGCAATGGTATGCTGTTAGTAAATCCTTTCAAGTGGTTTTTTTTCCCTAAAAATATCTTTATTTCACTCTTACTCTTAGATGATCACTTAGCTGGGCATAAAATTCTAAGTTGATAGTTATTTTTGCTCAGCACTTTGGAGATACTATTTTCTTACTGAATATTTGTGGATAAATCCTCAATTGGTGTTTGCGTGTCCTTCTTTTCATAAGGTTGTAGTCTTGACTGTTCCCTAAATTTGCAGTTCTCACCAAATTTTAGGTTTTAAAACTTATTTGCTTTGCATGTATATTAGTTGTATGTGTTATGTTTTTATAGATTTATTTTGTAGAAGGGCAAAATTTGCTACAAGAAAGGGATTTCTGGTTTGACAATGGCTGTTTGGGGCAGGTAATTTGTAAAAGGTGACAGAAAAAAACTCACATTCCGGAGTGCTCATACATGGCAATGGCCAATCCACAAGTGTTTCTTACACACTGACCACGTCCCCAAAACTCAGCCAAGGAAAAGGCAGATGAATATAATCAGAGCCACTTCCCCCATGCCACATCATCTACCAGGTTTAGAAGCAAAAGTGATTTCGTTTTTGCCTTCCAGAAACACACAAAAATGGTGAAAGAATGTGGATTCACAAATGCCTCAATGGACAGTATCCTAAATCGAGTTCCCGAGTGTGCTACCAAATCATCTTTCCTCTAACACCTGGCTATAACCATCCATTTACATTTGGAAAACAAGGGAAAGATAAATGTTTTAGCATATTCTGATGGGATGTTTGCAAGCATGTAGGAAAGCCTATGCTTGTCAACAGGGACAACGTTGATATTCAGTCCTCTTGTAGAAAGTGGAAACCTGTCGCAAGAAGCAAGTAATGTTTGCAAATGGAAGCCTTCGGCACCAACCACTTGGCTAGCCAGATAGACCCTGGGGGAAGCAATGAATGGATGTGGGTGTAATGGGACATGTACTATTGCTTGAGCAAGACTATGCTTCTGTGGTTGACTCCCCACATCTTGCAAAGATCTTTGCAAGAAACCACATTCAGAAACATCATACGGACATGGTTGAATGCCTCGTGTCTTGGTTAATGAGTAACTTTGTTTTAAGTTGGTATATTGCTGCTCTCACAAGGCTTTCTGTTTTGGTTCTCTTTAGTCTCTCTAAAATTCCAGGGGAAAACTCTTGAGTTTCAAAATGCATATGACCAAGAATAAGCTCATTTTACTGCTTGGAATGATCTGTTTGGAACAGAGTAAATCTGCAACTCTCTCTCTCCCCAAAGGTAAGTTCCAAATGATCTCTGTAACTACCTTTATCTGAAGAAATAAACTTTGCTGGCAATGGCTCTCACAGTTCCACTCCATATTCCTTTGGGAGAACAGGAGAGACAAATATATTTTGGAGATCTAATTAGTTTTCATGTAATTAATTTGGATTTCTCTCCTGCAATCATCATATTAAACTGAATAGAACATTAATGGAATACAACTTGGACAAGTTGCACTGATCTGGAGAAAACTGGAATTGTTCACTTATTTGGACACATTCCACAATCCCATCTCCTTTCATGTAGCAAATTCTGGAAATCAGCATAAATTTGGAAGCATTTGTAATCTTTTAAAAAATTATATTGCTGGGAAATATGAAGCATGTTTCCTGTAGTCTATTATTTATATATATGTAAATGGTCTTTTTTTCCTCAAGTAACATAATCTGAGAACAGTTCTTGGCAGGCTTCTTCACAGTCAGACTTGTACTAACCTCAAGAATTATCATGTTTTCTATCTTTGCTTCAATTAGTTCAGGAAATACTAAATTTTGTGTCTAAGGTATTTATGATTCAGTCAACAGAAACAGCTAGAAAATAAGCTTTGATTCAATATTATACCTGTATTGGGTTCAGAATCAAAAGACAATGTTACATCCATGCTTTGTCATTAATTAGCTGTGTATCTCTTTGATTCTTCATTTTCCCATCAGTAATGTGGGGGTCATAGTGCTTGATTCACAGGCAGAGAATGGGGCTTAAATGAGAAGTTATTTGAAAGAGTTTTGTATATTTTAACATATTAATCTAAGTAGCTATGCTTTCAAGGATATATTTTCAAGAAAAATCATTTGTTCTTCCAACTTTTATAAGTGTCTACTGTATGCTAGGAATGTGCTAAACCTTGGAAATACAGAGATGAATAAAACATAGGTTTTTTTTTTTTCCTTAAGTACTTCATAGTACAGTGAAGGAGACAAACAATTCATTATCATAATACTGCATGGCAGAAACTATAAGAGGGGAGAGGAACTACAGGGGAGAAACACTTAACACAGTTTGAGGAAATCAAGGAAGAGTTCTCAGTTGAAGTGATCTCCAAGATGAAGAATAGGGATTAGAGAATTCAACTATGTAAAGAAGTGGGATTATTATGAGACAGGGCATGCTAGGCCCTCCTAGACAACATGTAGAAAAGAAGGACCTGCAGTAGGGACAGAGCATGGACCATCCTTAAATTACCAGGCAGTCTTCAGCATCTTAATCTAGCCCCTCTCTTAGCTGAAGAGTCAAAAACAAACAAAACAAACAAAAAAAAGCAGAACAAATATTGAGAATAAATAAGTAAATGCAACTTTTTCAAGGATAAGATCTTTTCCACAAAAAGGAAAGAGTTCTTTCTCCCATTACCTAGCAACCCTTCTACCCTAACGCCATTCTGGTGTGTGGATCAGGACACTGTCTTCCCTCTACTCCACTATCATTGAACAACCTGATACTTTCCACTCTTATAGCAAATTAAATCCAATATTTGACTGTGTGCCAGGCACACATGATCTCAGACTTAGTCTCTTGGGTGAAGCAGAGGAAAAGATGCAAACAAAATTACAGTCTAAGGCAGACTATAGTATTAACCATTCAACCAATTAATTGAGCAACTTCTGTGAATCGGGAACTGCACTAGATACTGTAGATACAGGTATTTCAAGATTAAGTTCCTATTTCTGAGGAGCTCACAGTCTGGTGGGGTTGAAGGATTACCATAAGAGCATGTGATAAATGTCACAGAAGCACAGAGTGCTGTGAGGAGCCTCTAAGGGGTCAGATGGCTCAGTATCAAAAGGGGACTGTATTCACGCTAACCCAGTGGAGATCTACCTCTGAGGCCCTAAATCTTCATGTCAGAAAAGTAGATCTCTTCATGATATGCACGTCCTATGTGAAAAAGTGGAACAACCCCTTGTACCGCAAATCACAGCAAATTCCACAAATAACTTAAAGCCATTTTATAGTATTGCCACATGCTCCATGTCTTATAGTATTTCTTGCTCAGAAGACTTTCCTGTACCCCTCAGTCCTAAGAGATATATCTAATCACTAAATTATCGTCTTTTTTCCCCCTAGCTCCCACTTGTGGGCAGAGTCTGGTTCAGTCACGGCCTTTGAATTACCTTAACATTTTCAGTCGCATTGTTGGGGGAAGACAAGTGGAAAAGGGTTCCTACCCTTGGCAGGTGAGTCTCAGGGAACATTCTCCTGTGGTTGGATTATGAGCTGTCTCAGGATTGGATCTCTCAGAACCCATGCTGCTCATCAGTATGCTCTCTTCTGCTTAGTTCATCACCAGAGATCTCATGAGTTAGTACAAGGATCCAAGACGTTCCTGATGTCCATCAGTTGACTTCTAGAAAAGGTGTGTTCAGAATAGTTACAAGCGCTGTTGGCTTGCTCCAAAATTTGGAAATGCCATCCCAGACTTTCAGTCCCTAATACAAAAACCCCGCTTCAAATTTATAATTTAAAAAATAATTTTCTGATTCAATAAATATATTTAAACCATACTTATCTTGTTATAGTTAAAGATGATGAGGGAAGGTGTAGCCATAGGTCTACTTTTATGTTTGGGATGTAAGATTCATACCTATACCATAGGACCCTTCAGGGAATAATCAAGAGTGCTGCCTCCGTGGTAGTTAGTGTCCTAAGAATTCTGTCTCAATCTAATTTCCTGTTCCTCCTATGCCGTAGAATGCCTTTGTGCTTCTGCCCTTAGCCTAAGGCATTTATTGTCTTTGAAAGTCTCCCAATTTTCTTTACCCTGGGAGCCATGCTATATTCTTGCCTCTTCATTTTGTAGGTAGAACAATAGCTCTTTATTTTTACTTCTCTCGAGTCAGTCATATTAACTTTTAGATCAGTGGATATTTGGTAACGATTGGTTGACTGAGTCTGTGATCAGTGAGATGATGGAATGGCTGAATCATTGTCATTTGATTACCTGATGAATTAATTACCTGGTTTGAAGAGTTGATTGATCAAATTCTTACTTGGTCAGTTGGTTGGCTAGTCAATTCAGAAGTCCGTATTCATATCATAGTCAGGGATGACTCATTGACTTTTACTTACTTGTGCTTTATTCTGTTCTTAGCCTTTTCTCTGTATTAATTTCGTTTTCAATTGCTCATTGAATAATTTTTGTTCAAAAAGGAGACAGTTCTAATAAATTGCTTCTTTTCTAATTTAAACAGTGGAATTAAAAGTATTTGCTTGTACCCTATAAGTCGTGTTGGAGTCAAGCCAAACATCATGAACAGGACAAGCCAAAGATAGAAAATCTGTTGTAGAGACAGATTAAAAATAAGCTTGGAGCAGTTGTAGAGGTCAAATAGTTAAAAACTATAAGACAGTTGTAAATCCAGACTCTTTCTCTAAGAGGCTTAGAGGAACTGGAACGGACTTTGGAAGACTCCCTTAGCCCTCACCTTGTCTTTTTCCCAAACTTCTTCATCTGGTCTGTTCTGTATCTTATGCTTCTTTTTCTTTCTCTTCATTCACAGATATGATTCATATTGTTAGAGTAACAGACGGTAAACATTATCATGTAAATAAATAAATACCCACAATTTTTATTACCAACTTACTAAAACCTTGTAGCCAGTCATCTCAAGGTAACTACCTCTCCTGTGGGCCAGCAGTAGGAATCTTCTGGTTCCAGCATTGCTCTTCTTTCTGAGCTATAGTGTGATTGGTTTACCACTTCACAGTCCATGATTTCTGATATTTATGAGTAAGATATCTGGGTCTCTTTTTCAGAATATGCTCAGTCTCCAGGTTTGGGGGGATCCCAGGGCATTAACTTACTCCTATTTAAGGTCTTTGCAATTCAGGTGTCTTTGAAACGAAGGCAGAAGCATGTCTGTGGTGGGACCATCATCTCTCCAGAGTGGGTGATCACAGCTGCTCACTGTGTTGCAAACAGGTATGGAAAGCCCAGCCCATTGATGAAGGTCAGATTACCCTTCTACTCCCTGGGAATCAGCAGCAATAACTCTTTTAAAATATGGAATGGTGTGATGTATGCCTTAGGGGAGAACATGTTAATTGCATAATACAGATAGGGCTCAAGGTCATTGTCCGAGGGTACACAACTTGGTAGAAAACATTCATTCCTTATTTAAAATGGGCTAGAAGTTAATAAAGAATAATATCCACGTGAGAAAAAAAGCATCTCAAAGATAGAGTTCTGAAAGTTCTCTCCTAGTTTTCTTAAATTTCAGTGAAAAAAAAGCATCCAGTTCATTATGCATCTTAATAAATGGATAAAAGAAAACAAAGGGAGGACAGTAAAACACGAAGAAGGCTCCTGTGTCTTCTTTCCTATTGACCCTGCCTCTCTGAACTTCACTCTAACAATTTCCGTCTCTTACCCATTTTCTTGTATGCTCCAAATGTTCTACTGTTGCCGGTGCTCTTGATGTTCATAAAGCTGCAATGAAGGTTATATATCCCCCTATTTGCCCTCTTTCTCCACAGACATCTCCTGGATATTTACTCAGTGCTGGACACTAGTGGGTATCAAAGATACAAAGATGACTAAGACATGATTCCTGCCCCCCGAGAGTTGATAGTCTAAAAAAGAGTCAACTGATAATTTCACTGCAATGTGGCAGGTGGTTAGGCTAGAGAGTTGCTATGTATTAGGTTTGGTATTTAATATAGCCAAGAGCCAGGGAAATATACCAAGAGAAAATGATGTCTTTTCCAATTTTGTGTAAACTCATCTCTTCTAGATCCCCAGAGATGGCAAGCCCAAAGCTCTTAATCCACCTCAATGCATCCTATCAAGTTCCTTTCAGATAACTTTGCTGCGGGTAGAAGAGGAATAGAATGGTGTTTCCCGTGTCATGCTAGATCTCTAAATTACAAACATAAAGGAAGTAGGGGAAGATCCCCACTTCCCATTGCTCTAATCAGTCCCAAAGCCCTGAGTGTGCATACCCTCTGGAACATCAGAATCACGGTGCTATTACGTCTTTCATGGTATGCACTATGCATTAGATCTCTGACATTAAAGCAGCATACTTCATGGGAATCACCAGAAACTCCCAAAGGATCTCACTGATATTGAGGCCAGGCCAGCCATCTGGGGTAGCTGAACATAGCTTTAGACCACTGAATTATACTGTATATACACCCTTAGGCATTTAACAAGTAACACTGCAAGGTATTCAATTTATCATATTATTGGCTCCATATGAGGCCACTTTTTACTAGTCCCTCACTCACATTGGGAACCTCTACATTTGGAATCATTCTCACTCTCTCTGTTCATCAGCTTCACACCTACATTATCTATCCATGTCTTTTTTTTTTTTTTTTTTTGCGGTACGCAGGCCTCTCACTGTTGTGGCCTCTCCCGTTGCGGAGCACAGGCTCCGGACGCGCAGGCTCAGCGGCATGTGGGATCTTCCCGGACCGGGACACAAACCCGCGTCCCCTGCATCGGCAGGCGGACTCTCAACCACTGCGCCACCAGGGAAGCCCCTATCCATGTCATTTTGAAGAAGTCATTTTGTCAACCACTGCAACTGTACTCAGAGGTTCACTGAAATCCATCCATTTTACTCTTTCCTCCTCATAGAAATATTGCATCAACTTTCAACGTTACTGCTGGAGAATATGACTTGAGCTATATAGAGCCAGGAGAGCAAACCCTCACCATTGAAACCATCATCATACACCCATATTTCTCTACCAAGAAACCAATGGATTATGATATTGCTCTTTTGAAGATGGCTGGAGCTTTCCATTTTGGTAAACATTTGAAGCTCACTCTGAATTGTCTACCCCACGTGCTAGACATGTGTCTACCCCACATGTGTTCCATAGCACATTCCCTACAGTCTAAGTTATGCAGCATATGCCCAAGAATTCTGAATCATGTACTTTGAGATAGGAATTTGAGCTGGAGGCTCCCCTACCTGAAACCCTCTTGGCTTGTGGCTTTAGATATAGGGTCATGTGGAGTCAGTTACTTTGTTTCACAAGTAACCCCTGGAGGTGCCAGACAGAGATATCACAAGTTCTTTGGGAACCACCTAGATGCCAGTTGGTGAGTGGCTATGGTATCCTCTCCTCCATGAATGAAACAAGCCCTGCCTTGCTCTTTTCTGCAGACCAGTCTGTGGGACCCGTGTGTCTTCCAGAGCCAGGGGAACAATTTGAGCCTGGATTTATTTGTACAACCACAGGCTGGGGCCGCTTGAATGAAAGTAAGAACTCCTATGCTCGTATCAGAAGTTTCTGGTTGGTAATCAGAAAAGAGAATTTTTAATCTATTTTAAAAAGACAGTTGTGTAGACATTTTTAAAATAGAGACTATCACATTGTACTTCGAAATTCAAGTCTTTCCAAAAGACACAAACCTGAATGGGGCATCTTCAATGCAGAAAAGGTGAAAGAGCGCCTTGCTGGGGTTCTCATTTCTGTGTTTTCTAGATGGCGTCGTCCCACAAGTCTTGCAGGAAGTGAACCTGCCCATTTTGACCCAGGATGAGTGTATTACAGCTCTGTTGACCTTACAGAAACCCATTAGTGGGCGGACCTTTCTCTGCGCAGGCTTCCCAGATGGAGGAAGAGATGCATGTCAGGTAGGCAGGAATGGTTGGGCTGACAGGTCCCAGGCAGGGCTTCCCTCAGCTTTGTCATCAGATGAGGGGCTGAAAGAAGGCTGTAGGCAAGCCTGGACTCGGGAAAGAAGGATCAGGACTGAAAAGGGAGGTCAAGTCAAAATAGAGGACAGTTTAAACAACCTGTTTTTAGCAGAGACTGTGCTTTCAGAGGCGATCTTCTGCTCTTTCCAAAAGACCAAATAATGGAGATGATGCCAACAATGAACTAGGGTACTCCGGCCCTGAAGGATAGGTGATGCTTTCCTACTTAGAGATTTCCAGTTTGTGTATAATGGGAGCTTTCTCTTTCCCTCCATCCTTCCTGCTGACCAAACTTGAGGTTGATTCGCCTACTGGACAAGACTTTTCTGAGTCTGTAGGATGAGACAGGAGAAGGAAACAATCTGATATTTGATGAAAGCTTAGGATGGGGAAGAAGGAGGTGGACTTGGTAGGCTCCAATGGTATTTGAGGATTGACTGTGAATTGTGCTTGCCTCTTCTCCCAGGCCCCTGAGTCCAAAGTATTAGAAGTGAAGAAATGCATTAATCCTCATCTAGCACCTTTGTGGGGCACAGACACTGACAGTGACAGTAACAGAGATCTTTTCTCCCTACAGGGAGACTCAGGAGGTTCCCTCATGTGCCGGAATAAGAAAGGGACTTGGACTCTGGCTGGTGTGACTTCCTGGGGTTTGGGCTGTGGTCGAGGTTGGAGAAATAACCTGCAGAAAGATGATCAAGGATCCCCTGGGATCTTCACAGATCTTACCAAAGTGCTTCCCTGGATCCACAAACACATCCAAATTGGTAACCAAGCCAGAACATAAGGTCAAGAAGCTAGGGAAAGAGAGAGAGAGCATCAGCAGAGGCTACGCAAGTCAGGACCACTGAGCAGACAACCTCTGCTTCTGTTCTTAGTGTCTCACATAAGGACTGTGGTATTTACTGAGTCTAAAACAAGGGTAAACTATGATGTGTGGTACAGTGTACAAATATTCAATGAAACGTGAATACATCCATCCTAGACTTTGTCAAATTTGCCTTTGATTGAAACTGTCTCACCACTTCTCAACTCCGCTAGCAAGATTCAGCAAGCTATAGCATGGATCAGTGGTTATCAAGGAGGGGAAATTTTGCGCCCCACGGGACAATGTCTGGAGACATTTCTGGTTGTCACAACAGGGGACAGGGGTGCCACTGGCATCTAGGGGGTAGGGGCTCTGGATGCTGCTAAACATCCTACAGTGCACGGGACAGCCCTCCCCCACAGCAAAGAATGATTTAGTCCCATATGTTAGTAGTGTTGTGGTTGAGAAGGCCTGGCATAGAGCCAGGTACCATAAGTCTGAAAAGGCCAGGGTCTATATACATCCTTCTACCAGATTCACCAGTGAGTTAATTGAAACTTCATTTTTGCCTCCAAATCCAACTTAGTTGTTTTCTTAACTGGTGGCTTCCAGCCTAAAATAGGACTTCTATTCTTTCCCAAAGGGGTTAATTCAAATTAGTTCAGGAAGAACCTGGGTTTGTGTTCAAGTATACGGTACACTAGCAGGTTTCGGAGTCCTCAGTTCAACTTGTAGCTGTCCAGCAGTTGTGGGTGTGTTATTTCCATCTCTAGCCTCCCTTTCCATGAAAAATTAGAGGGGTAGACCAGATGACCTCTTCTTGCTTTGTGTAATCCCCAAGCTAAGCAGTCCATTTAATAAAGAGAGTGAAATCATCTTCTTAAAGCACAAAGACCACTTTGCTGCTTTGTCAATTTATCCCTTCTGTTCTTTCCACAGATTGTATTTTCATTAGTTGCAAATTGACTTAACAACCTCTGCACTTTTGAGCCAGGGAGATGCTAACTTCTTGAAATATTGCTCAGGATATCACAACCTCGAATTGCATCTTTCTTTTTCTTTCCCAGGGAAGCTGAGAAAGCACTCCAGAGGTGGGTATTTCTTGTAGCCTGTTCTTCCAGGAGCATGAATTAATCTCTAGGATTTCTGAATATCGGTTCCTTTATAATCAAAAGTCTTCCTCTGCAAGAGCTCTCCATAATCACTAGGTATAAAACCATCACTAGGAGCACACAGCCATTCATCCCCAGCCAGGGAGGGTGAATTCATCCCTTCACCCAGCAGGAGCACAACATTCCCTCTGAGTTCACTTGTCAATCCAGAGCTCCAGTTCAATTCAGCAAACAGTTGGCAAATCCCAGATTTGGATCCAAGACACAAGGGAGGAGGTGGGGCATGGCAGATGTGGTCCGGAAGCTACACACCTTGTCCTGAAAGAATAGGGAACTCACCCCCAGGGTTACATTGCAGGTCTGAAATGAATTCAGTCTGTGACTTTGGGCAGGCTCCTTCCTACCTCTGAACCTGAGTTTCCTCATCCAAAAAGGAAAGAGTTTGGACCAGGTGGTCTCAAAGGCATCTTTAGCTCAAATCTTCAGTGGTTCTGTGAGTCTGTGGGGCTATCTCCAAAGAGCAAAGTGGAAAAAGAGTACCCTGAGAGCTCAGAGGAGTGGGTGGCTGCTTCTAGCTGGGGGGAAAAAATACAAGGGAGACTTTGGAGCACAGACATCTTTTAAGCTTAACCTTAAAGAACAAAGGATGAGTAGGATTTTGTCCGTTGGAAATGGGATATAGGTAAAGAAAAATATTCCAGCTTAAGGAATCATCCTTATCAGAAGATGGATACTAAAATATGGAGATATGAAAATTTAGGATGTAATAGAGACCCAGTAAGTCAATCAGTTGAAGTGTAGGCTATGTGATGAGTTTTTATGAGGGAGAAGATTAAACGGGTAACCTGAGAACAAAATATGGAAACTTTGAACACCATTCAAGAAAATTTTGACTTTATTGAGTAATAGGAAGTTGACTAATTAGATAAACAGATTAGAGCTATACTTTAGTGCTATAAGAACGGCACATAGGGGATAAATTGGAGAGGAAAATATCAATAATTCAAGGTGGACTTATGAGATTATGCATTAGTTCAAGAGACAAGAATATAATGCTTGAACGAGGGCAATGGCCAGAGAATGAAAAGGAGGGCATAGAAACAGGATGAATTAGGCCAGGATAGTCACTAAGGTTACGAGCGGTGAGGGAGGGAAGGAATGAAGGATGACACCAAAGTTCTGAGCATGGAAAGCTAAGAAAAGGGCACATAAGCTAATCAAATCAGAAGTGGAAGCAGTTTTGCAGACTGAGAGGAAGTCCTTTTGTAGCATGTTAAGTTTCAGGGGGGATATCTAGGAGATGGTTGAAAAATCAGAAGTTCAGGTAGAGATAATAGTTGAAACTGATGGTGTGAATGAAGTGGATCAGAGGGCTCGTGTAGAGAGAAATGAAAACTTAGAACCTAGGAAATACCTGCATCTATAGAGTGGAATTATGGGGTCAAAGAAAGAAGAGTAAAGAAGAAGAAATCATAGAATCTCAAGGTTAGGCAGGATCTACAAGAAACAAAAAGTAAGGCATCATAGAAGCCAAGATAGCAAAAGATCTCGTGTCTCCACGAAAGGAAGCGTGTGTGAAGGAGAACCAGGAGGCCCCAGTGTCTGTACAGGTTCTGGGGGAAAAGGGCTCTTGTGGCTATAGCCATCACTGTTAGCGCTGATTCGCGTGGCTTTCCCTCCCAGCCTCATGCAGTGAGCAGGACCCTGTGATCAGAGCATCAGAAGGGGAGCTGCACTTCCCAGAAAGCCCCTTCCTGTATTATGAGAGCAAGCAGTGAGTAGCCCCCGCTGCCTCCCCTGCCCTTGACTCCCACCTCCAGTTTGACTCTGCCCCACTCATTGGACTGTGACAGTCGCTTTCCATCTAGAAATAATACCCTCTCAATGTAGCTACCTTCAGACTGTGTGTCTGGACCCTGTTTGTACCAGAGGGAATGCACGTGCTCCTCAATTTTTCCCACTTCGATGCAGAGTCTTGTCACCACAATTACCTGTCAATGTATTCTTTAGAAGACACACTTATTGGTGAGTGGATTTTCACATTGTCGAATGGACACTAGTGCTAGGAGGACTTAATGGGGCCTGGTTACGATATGTCTGGCCCTGAGGCATCTATAAGTACCGCACTTCCTGTCTCCAATTTTGAGACTTAAGAGTTGACAGTGGAAAGGAACAAAATCTGAGCCTGTGTGAGGGCTGTAAGGGCCACAGTGCAATTCACTTACAGCATCTGCTGCCCATGGAAACAGGCTTCCTAGACTCATTTGCCAGACCTGGAGCCCATCAGGAGTAAAATGTAGACATATAGCAGTGCCCCTTGGGGCCTCCTGGGCAGAATGCTGCTCTCCTACGCGTGAAAATGACCATTACCCGCATCGTCCAGTTCAGAAGGAAGATGCCAACAGATAGCCACAAGGAGGAGATAAAGGTTACTTATGCAAGAAACAGAAATGCAGGAGTGTTTCTGTGGTTCTAAACTGCAGGTGATTTTGCCCACCCCCTCCCTCCCCCAGGAGACACTTAGCAATGTCTTAGAAGCGTTTTTGGTTATCACAACGAGAGGGAATGTTACTGGCATCCAGTGGGTAGAGGCCAGGATTGCTGCAAAACATCCTACAATGTGCAGGACAGCCTGAACACCAAGAACGTTCCAGTTCAAAATGTCAGTAGTGCTGAGGTTGAGAAACCCTGATTTAGACAAGCCTGCACTATCATGAAAGTTCAGTTCCCCATAAGTCTTTTCATGGGTGCTGTTTTCTAGGCTCTGAACCAAAACGCTTCATTCTTACGTTGCAGGGAAATTCTGTGGGAACAGCCTGGCTTCATCGGTTCTCGTTGGCTCCAATGCTATAAGGCTGAGGTTCACCTCTGATGCCACAGACTATGCTGTTGGGTTTAATCTCACGTATAAAGCTCTTAAACCAAACTACCTTCCTGGTAAAACCGTTTGCTCTTATCACACACTATGACTTCCTTTTGCAGAAATTGAGGACCCATAGGAATGAGATGAGGGGTAGGGAGCCCCCCCACCCAAGGCCCACTGAGCTCCACAGCAGAGAGGAGCTCAAGGCAAGTGAGATGCAGGTGCAGGGGCTCCTTCTGCAGTCCTGCTAAAGCGTGTTTGTCGCCTACCCAAGCGAGCTGAGAGGGCCTGATGAGTTCTCGGGAACCAGTGCGCGACCTCCCCCTTCTTGATGGCTCTGCCTTAAGAGTCAGTTCAGGCATCACTCATGGGAGACACAAGGGGGAGAACAGAGGATCCCTCTGTGCGCGGTGATGCCATTGTTTGGACATTCTCCCTTGTGTTGCAGAGTCAGGCTGCAGCTCCTTAACTATCCTTTTTGAAGAAGGCCTCATACAGAGTCTTCACTATCCTGAAGACTACAGCAACATGGCCAGCTGCAACTGGGTTTTTCAAGCCCCCTAACATCACCTCGTTAAGGTACTGACCCTGGTTACCCTTACTTTGCTGAGGATCTCCAGAGAATCGCTCGCATAAACACCATGAGGGCAGACGTTTTATCTGGTGTATCTGCTGCTGTATCCCTAGTACCTAGAATAGAACCTAGCACCTGGCACACAAGGTTCTTGATAAATATTATTGATACTGGTTGACTAACAGACTAGCCTATTCTCTACTGTAACTACCCACACTTACCGCTAGGTGGCAACTGTGTGCTTTACATTTTGTTGAAATGTGGCCTTAATCTTTGTACCAGGTAACTTGTTTCATCAGTGTCTAGTCCTTTCTAGGAACAAGCATTTCTTCCTTATTAATTAAACTGCTAACAAAACAGTTTGTGGAGAGTGGATAACAAAAGTGCAGTGCAGAACAGTTTCAGGGACTGGCATAAGGTATAGCAGGAGGGGTGGTGGAAGGCGAGGCTGAGATGGAAGCATGGAGGGCTTTGAATATCAGGATACAGAGTGTATTCAGCCTTTGATTCGCGGTGTTTGTGGCCATTTGTGTATTTGTTCAGTTAACACTAGTGGGCCATCTGCAGAAATGCCTTCAGGTAGATGACACTGCAGTCAGGGTGACGTTGGAATTAGGCATTATTTAGAAGTCTTTCTCTTAAAATAATAATGGAAAGCAAGAGAGTATATGGAGACGAAGTAAACTATAAAATAACGGGTAAGGAGTAAGGGTGAACAAGACCTCAAAGTTCTTGTATATTTAAGAGGCCAAAAGAGATCTGAGACCCAGGAATAGAACCAAATTGGTGCAGTGTTATGACAGTCCAGAGAATGAAGCCTTTAATTCAAAACACAAAACAAAACAAACAAAAAGTTATGGCCAATAGGTTGGATTTCCCACAGCAAGTTAGAGTTTAAAGAGAAAGAGGACCCCCTCCCTCCCTCCCTCCCTTCCTTCCTTCCTTCCTTCCATTCTCTCTCTCTTTCTTGATAGATCTTGATCTCCTTCCTTCTTTCTCTCTTCCTTCTGCAGAGAAACCATTGTACAGCTCTGAAACCTTTTGTTCTATTCAAATGTGCTTTTAAATGTTAACAAAGTAAAAAGACAAAACTTTTTTGAAAAATAAAGAGAGGGAGGACTAAGCACCCGTTATACAGTCCCCACCTCATCCCCCAATAAAAAGGTAGAAGAGTTGGGATGGACAATTGAACAGTAGAGAGGAGGTGCGGGAGGTGTCATCTGAAAGGTCAGGTGAAATCAGATGTTAGGTGCAGAAACAAGATCACACAGGAGAAGGAGACACAGAGTAAGTGAGACAAGTGTAGCTGTTGTCTTTCTAAAAGTTTCTGAAACCCAAACAGAGTCAAGGCAGACAGTTCAGGACGAAGCAGGATTAAGGGAAACTGTGTTACTGACAGGAGAAAATCTTAAGTATGAGCGTACGCCTGGAAGGAGGAAGAAGACAAAATTTAGTTGAAAATCTGAACAAATCAGAGCTAGAAGTGATTCAAAAGCATCTATGCAATAAAATACACTGAGTGCTGTGCATCCGTGAAAAGATGCACTCACACTGGGCCAGTGACAGCATCAGCCTGCAGGACCCACCCGGGACGGTCATTTGTAAGTTGGTAGGACAAGTCGTAACTATGTGCACACCATTTGACTCGAAGAGAAAAGGGTCTTTTTAAAATTATTATTATTATTCATAAATTTTATTGCTCTACAAGTTCTGTTTACCAACTTCAAACATTTTAAATTCTAAATTTTAAATATTATTGATACTAAAGGAACAGGTATATCTGACTTTTAGAAATATTTTAAGTTTTCTTGTAAGTTATTTATTATAGGCATTCTAGATCCCCTGTGATGGAAATTTCTGGTTTAAAAAAGATTTATGGGGGCTTTCCTGGTGACGCAGTGGTTGAGAGTCTGCCTGCCGATGCAGGGGACACGGGTTCGTGCCCTGGTCCGGGAAGATCCCACATGCCGCGGAGCGGCTGGGCCCGGGAGCCATGGCCGCTGAGCCTGCACGTCCGGAGCCTGTGCTCCGCAACAGGAGAGGCCACAACAGTGAGAGGCCCGCATACCACAAAAAAACCCAAAAAACAAACAAACAAACAAGAAGATTTATGTAATTTTCTTAAAACCCTTTCCATAAGACACAATGGTCAGAGTAACCAAAAAGGGTCTGTTTCCAGAAAGTATCCCAGTAGGGGTTTAAGAAATGTTTGAACGGATCCTGTTTCTGACACGTCTCCTCCTCCCCATGTCTCGTTCACCATGAATCATCCTTTCCCTCCACTTCTGTCCTAGCCGCGCAGGCCTGTGTCTTTTGCCAAGTGCTCGGGCTCCATTGAATCCGCATCATTTGTGTATAAACAATCTAAGCTGCTACCTCATCATTTCTATCTCCCACTGCTCCTCTCAGTTAGTCAGGGCTATCAGATTGCTCAAATGTTGTTCTTTGCTGTTTCTTTGCTCCTCCAAGGAGGGAACTGGGGAGCTCAAATATTTGCACGTTTCCCCACCCTTCTGTTCAGCCTGTGATTGGGTGCTTAGATGTTTCAGAGGGTTTGGCAGCCTGGGGTTTAGCATCATTTCCTAAGTCATGTAACGCACTCATGAATGCCCCGTTACATTTCTCATCTAAGGTCATGATGCTGTAGAGTGAGTTGAACAATCCAGATTCCTCTCCTTGATCAAAGTGAGGTAATGCGTTCATATTGTTTACTCTGGATGTAACATGGAGTCTTCTCAGCTTTCCTTTCAGAACCTGGAAGCAGAAGAAAGTGGGGATTGCACTTCCGACTATGTGAGCATGCACAGGGATGTAGAAAGGAAGAAAGAAATAGGTTTGTGTTCCCTGGGAGCCTCGGCTTCCCTGGTTTGCATTTGGACCCAGTCCTTCTTGGGACTCCTTTTAGGGAATGTGGCTCAATGTTCCTTCATTCCCCTGCACCATCTCCATCACTTCCTATGCTCGCACCACCTCTCCTCCTTCTCCACCATCAGGGGCGGGAAGAGCTTCAGGGAGAATCGAAGAACGATTTGATCAGAAAATGTGGAAGGCTCACAGTGAACTAGGGGTCAGAGGGGAAAGTGACATTGAAATAAGCCCTGTGGCTGGAACAACTTCCCTTAGTGGCATTCCCAGTGGGAGTGTTTGGGAGATAAACAGAATTGAAATGTTGACGGGGTTCAATACACAGTACAAAGGAGCACTCTGCCTTTCTATTTTGGAAATGAATTGTGACATACACTGGAAAGGTTTATTTCTTAACAATTACCTGAAGGACAATTGTTTTCTTCTATCCAGTGCCCCGTCTGTCTGCTGGGCCCTTGACCATGTCATGCCGGGGCTGGGCTTGAACCAGCTCCACTGTGTGGCTTTGTTGTCCCCGCCCCTGTGGTGAGCATCTCCAGGGTGATGTCCATCAGCTTCCAGTCCGCTGAAAACATGACCTTCAGAGGCTTCCAGGCTACAGTCTCCTTCGTTCCTAAAACAGGTAAGAAGATTGAGGCACCAACTCCTCAGGTCTCAAGTCTCATCCTCCTGCTGTGGTAAAAAGGGCAGCATTTAGAGACCAGCATGGATATAATCAACTCATGATTCACTGAATCTGTGAATCCTGAACCACTGCTCCTGGGGAAGTTCAGAGTTAGGGGCCTCTCAGCCTCTGCTTTTATGTGGGTTTCTGTTTCAAGTCACCTTATTTACTATACATTGCTGATTCATTAACACTGAACTCATGGTCAATACCACTATAACTCACGCCTATACGGAGCTGGTCCATCACGTGTATTTTCTCTCTAAGGCACAACCCAGGCTTTTTGCCCTTTTAGAAACACTAGATGGCACTTCAGCACTATGTTTAGGGCCATTGCGAACAGCAAAATCGCCAACAAAAAGCCCCAAAATGTAAAAAGCAAGACAAAGAGGGGCGCTAACAGACCGCAGGAAGGACGCTTGTTTATAGTATGAGAGCTGAAACAAGACGGCAGAGTGTGGCCTCACGAGACCTCAGCCAGGACACGTGATCAGGTGACTCAAATTTTCCACTGCTCTGCATATGTCCATGAATGACCGTGAAAGCGCCATGAGTATTGGTTTTGAGTTAACAAGTGTTAGCGAGTAGGTGAATTCAAAAATACAGAATCCGTGAAGAATGAAGATCAGCTGTATGTCTGAATCTTGGCCTGTCCTTACTAGAAGTGTGATCTAAGTGTCATCTAGGATTCATCCTCCTCAGTCTTACAACGGGAGAATAATACATGCCCAGTAAAGATGTAGTGAGGCTTAAATCAGATGATGTGTATTGGGCCACAGGCAAGTGTGTGTGTGTGTGTGTGTGCGCGTGTGTGTGTGTGTGTGTGTGTGTGTGTGTGACACAGAGAGAGGCTCAGAAATGTGAAGTATCTTCACCAACCCCCCGTCCCTAGACACTTGAAGACACAGCTTCCTTCCAAGCTCTCACACCCCATGAGCACTCTGTCCAAATCCTACAAAGCCAGTTACTGGCTTCTCAAGTTGTTCATTCTTATTGGGCGGTAAACAGCTGCTTATGGGAAAGCCAGGTTATAGTTAAAATACTCCACTTTCCAGTTCAAATACCCATAGAGTCTAACTGGCTGAGATGTCCCAGAATTCTAACAATAATAATTTTCTGAAAAATCCCAAACATTGGCCTTGTTTGTGTGAGCTGAGCAGCTATATCATGCTTATACCCAGATTTTTACATCTCCGGATTAGAGAATGAATCAGTGTTTCTGGGGACATGGGACGTACTACCTGAAGGATCCAGTGCTTCTGGTAAGCTGTTTTGGAGAAAGTCACTACCAGAAGTATACAGATTTTATTACTCTCGGTTCAACCAAGAACCCCAAAAAGATATATTGGGGTTTTAACCTCCAGTACCTAAGGTCACATTCTGTGACCTTTTTTGGAGATAGAGTGTTTACAAAGGCAAGCAAGTTAAAATGCTGTCATTAGTGTGGGCCCTAATCCAGTACGACTGGTGTCCTTATAAAAGGGGAAATTTGGAGAGAGAGACACGCACACACGGAGAACATCATACGGACATGAAGGCAGAGATGGGAGTGATACATCATGTGTGAACCAAAGAATGCTAAAGATTGCCAGCAAAGCACCAGAAGCTAGAGGAGAGGCGTGGAGTGGATTCTCCATCACCACCCTCAGGAGGGATCGACCTGCCCAACACCTTGATCCTGGACCTCGAGGCTCCAGAACTGTGACACAATACATTTTTGTCTTCTAAGCCACCCTGTTTGTGATATTTTGTTACAGCCTGCCTAGCAAGCTAATACACCAGGAATTGGCTTACACGATTGTGGGAGCTGACTAAGCAAGTCAGTCCATAAGGCAAGCAGGCAGAAAGGGAAGGTCACAGGACCCTGGAATTCCACAGGCATGGGCTGAGGCCATTCTCCACAAGCAGAATTTCTTCTCTCTCTGGGGGAAGCTTCCACACTGCTTTCAAGGCCTTTCCAACTAATGACGTCAGGCCCACCCAGATGATCCAGAATGATCTTCCTTACCTAAAGTCAGTGATGAGGGACTTCCATTACATATGCAAAATCCCTTCATAGCAACATCTAGACTAACGTTTGATTGAATAACCGGGGGCTGTAACCTGGCCAAGTTGCCGCATCACGAAAGCCATCACATAGAGCTGGATGGGATGTGGTCACTGTCCCTTTTGCTCAAAGCAACCCCAAAATATTTTCGGTCACAGAATCAAAATTCCCATCTTGAGTGATTCATTCAGTAGGGATGGCTAAATAGTGTGCCAGGTTGTGGTCTGACTCACCAGAGCCATCCGCTGGAAAAGAAGTGAGTGAACCGCTATGTCTTCACACTGGTGAGCATTGAGGAGCGCTGGGCTTTCTCTTTTCCTTGTTTCCTCCGTGACATCCACTGACAAGGAAGCTTTCAGAGTTTGCCATTTTGATCGTTTGTCAAGAGAAAGATCAAGCACCTAATTTTTAATTATTAAAAAATTTTTTTAGTTTTACAAATTATCTGACACGTAGAACACAAAGTAATAGAGAACGTAGAAGAGGAGTATTCCTTTTAATGAGGAGGGATAGAAGCCGTCTGAGTCTTTTTGTTGTTGCTTCTTGGACCTCAGGATGCGTGTATATCCTGGGTAGAAACTTTGTAAAGTGTGTCTGCGGTGGTTCCTGTTCTTGGCCACCAGGGGGCGATATATTCAGCAGAGCCATTTCTCTCAGTACCTGCCAAGGAGTCTCATTACAACACTTGGCTAGATTTATTGGTCATTTTATCCCACAGCACCTACCATAGTGCCCAGAACACAGGCGATGCCACATAAATATTTGATGACTCAAACTAATTCAGAAATAGCTCCTGGTGTGAAAGCTCAACAAGAGGAATTTTCCTGATTCCCTCTCCCTGAACTCACACCTACTTTAGGGCCTTCTTCCCTTATACAAATACACATAAAAACTTAAGGACAGGAACAGGAATTTACCTGTGTCCTGTTTTAAGTAGCACACCTAACCTGGATTCCTTGAATCATTCAGTAAGTAATTTTGTCCTTCCTTCGCTTTTTATTTGGAAATTTTGCAAATCTACAGAACAGATGGAAGAAGAATACAATGAACACCTGTTTATCCTTCACCTATATTCCTCAGTTGTTGACAACCCATCACACTGGCTTGGTACTGATTTGGTGTCCTCTCTGGACAAATCTCTGTACCAGAGACCAGGGAGTGGGGGAGGCAGGATACAAAGAGGAACAGGATAGGTACTAACCTATATTCGAGGAATTTATATCCTAATAATGAAGCTTATATGTACAGATAGAGAGTAGATTTATGTAAAACTAAGAGCCTTCAAGACTAATATATGGTGTTAGATGTCAGGATAGCAGTTACGCTTTGCAGGAGCAGTGACTGGGCTGGTCTCCTGAAGTGTCTTCTGAGATTCTGCTAGTCTGATCTGGGTTCTGGTTGTACTTCTTGGAAAAACATTCAAAGTATTTTATTGCTTGAGTATTTTTCTGTGTGTATGTTATACTTTAATAAAATTGACAACAAAAGGGGAAATGTGCACAGAAAAACACAATACAAGAAAATACTGAAATAACTTCTGAGATGATTAGGACACCGGTGTTTGACTGGGGCCCACAAAGATAAATAGGATGTCAACGTTATTCCCAACACTGTGAGGAACCCTGGGATGGTTTTGGCTAGGGGAGTGACATGATCAAAACAAGTGCTCTTTGGTGGTTAATTTGGGAGTGGGAGGAGGACAGGGAAAGCTGAACCCCAGGGAGAGTAGTCCAGGTGAGCAATGTTGAAGACCCAAGCCCAAAGGTAGGAGATGGATGCAAGATATTTTGTGAATATAGGATCTAAAGTGTTTGGTGAGTAGATAATTGAGGCAAAAAAGAGGGGGAAGTCAAGGGTGGGCTTGATGTGTTACTCTTGGGTGAAACATCCATTTCTTTCTCTCTCTATATGTATATATATAAATCTCTCTAGAATACAATAAGCATTTCTCATTATTCCCAGGTGTCTATTAGAGTTTCCAGCACAAGGGAGATGCTCAGACCTGGACTTGACGGTGAGGAGGACCCATGGGTAACGAAGATATGCCTTCTTGGCCCCCTTCCAGGTGGACTCTGTGGAGCCACTTCCCCTCCCACTTCCAGATCCCTTTCCAGCCAGACTGTGGGAGGCAGGAGGCCAACAGTCGCTCTTGGTCGTAGCAGGTCCGTGTGCAGATTGCCACCAGGCATCTCTGGGAAACCTGGGTAGCCACCCATGCTCATTGCTTCACCAATATGTAAGTACACCCAGGGAGTGGAACATGGTGAGAGCTCGTGGTTTAAGTTGGCTGATCATTAATTCTTCATCTGCCACCTCTGACATCCATCAGGGTCTGCTGCTGCTTCCCCATTCAACCACCATCATGGGCAATCCGCCTCCCCAGCGAGAACGTGAGTTCCTTGAGTGCTCAGGAAATTTCTACCCCCTCACCTTGAGTTTCTAGTATATTTTAATTAAATATGAGGCTGGTTGTTGGATAGAGATACACTTATTTTATCATATCTTCGTTCCTAGGATTTTTAAATCAGAAATGAATATTGAATTTTGTGAAATACTTTGAGCATCTGTTGAAATGATTGATTCTCTCCTTTGACTTATTAGTATATTAAATCTGTATTAATAGATTTCCTAACATTCCTACATCCCTGAATCCCACTTAGACATGGTACATTCGTCTTTCAATGTACTGCTGGGCTCTTTTACTAATATTTCACTTAGATTTTTGCATCAACATTCATGACTGAAATTGACTTATAGCGGAGGTTCTCGAAATGTGATCTGGAGACCGCTGGGGATCTCCAAGATCCTTTTAGGGGAGACCCCCTAAAAGATCAAAACGATTTTCATAGTAATACTAAGACATTATTATCCCCTTTTACTCTCATTCACTCACCAGTATGCAGTAGAGTTTTCCAGAGACTATATAACATGTGATATCTCAACAGATTGCGTGTAAAAGGCAGATAGGAAATCCCATCTGTCTTCTGTTTAGCCAGACATTAAATGGTTTTGAAAAAATGTGAAACAATGCCAGTCTTATTTAAAGTTTTTATTTTGAAAGACGTAGTTACTTGAATACATGTCATTATGTATTAACTTAATGGTTTTATTATGGTTATCTTAAATAAATTAATATATAATCTAAAAAACTTTTGCTTTAAGTTCTAGTATGTTAACTATTGGTAAATATTACTCACATAAACAAAAGCTCTTTAGGATTTTCAGTGATTTTTTTCAAAGTGTAAAGATGTCCTGAGACCCAAAATTTGAGAACCGCTGGCTATAGTTTTCTTTTTGTCGTCTGCCTCCGTCAGACTTTGGTATCAGTGCTCTTCATGAAAAGAACTCGAGAGCTCTCCTTTTTTTTTTAAATTGAGGTATAATTGACATGTAACATATTAGTTTCAGGTGTACAATAAAATGATTTGATATTTGTATTTTTGCTAAATGATCGCTGCAATAAGCGTAGTCATCTTCCACCACCACGCACAGTTACAATTGGTTTTCCTTGTGATGAGAATTTTTAAGATCTACTCTCAGCAACTTTCTCTTAGAGCTTTCCTTCTTTTCTTTTTCCTTCTGTATGCTTTGCATAAATTTATAACGGGGGAATAATAACTAATGATGTCATGTGATTACATATACTAAACATCTTGTTTAGTTCCTTCCTTGTTACTGGTTTTTAGGTTTAAAATTTTCACCTTCACTCAATTTTGACAATTTATAATCTCCTAGTGATAGCTATAACACTCAGATTTTCCTACTAATTGCTTTGTGCTGTGCAAAACATTTCCTTATATACTTTTGTGATCTTTGCTACGTTTCCAATTTTGTATATTTTTAAAATCTTAAAAAAAATTAGACTAGCTAGTATCATCATTTTATAGAGTTTTTATTTTAGAAAACAGTTAATTTTTGTAATGGCCCTATTTTTCTGGCTACACCCTATTGAGTCACTTCAGCTGACCCAGACAGGCAGGCTGACCAGGGACTGGGGACCGTGACTCTGAGATATTTCCTGCAGATGATGGACAGGCACAGCTATAACCCATGTTGACACTAGAATGCAACTGCGAGACTTGTTTATGTTCCCCTTAGAGCTCTTTTTTTTAAATTGTGATTTACTTTTCCCCATTTTTTTAAACAGCTTTATTGGAGTATAATTTCTTTACAATGGTGTGTTAGTTTCTGCCTTATAACAAAGTGAATCAGCTATACATATACATATATCCCCATATCTCCTCCCTCTTGTGTCTCTCTCCCACCCTCCCTATCCACCCCTCTAGGCGGTCACAAAGCACCGAGCTGATCTCCCTGTGCTATGCGGCTGCTTCCCACTAGCTATCGATTTTACCTTTGGTAGTGTATATATGTCCATGCCACTCTCTCACTTCATCCCAGCTTACCTTTCCCCCTCCTCGTGTCATCGAGTCCATTCTCTACGTCTGTGTCTTTATTCCTGTCCTGCCCCTAGGTTCTTCAGAACCTTTTTTTTTTTTTTTTAGATTCTATATATATATATGTGTTAGCATACGGTATTTGTTTTTCTCTTTCTGACTTACTTCACTCTGTATGACAGACTCTAGGTCCATCAAACTCACTACAAATAACTCAATTTTGTTTCTTTTGGTGGCTGAGTAATATTCCATTGTATATATGTGCCACATCTTTATTCACCTGTCGATGGACACTTAGGTTGCTTCCATGTCCTGGCTTTTGTAAATAGAGCTGCAATGAACATTGTGGTACATTATGTGGTACATAATTTTTGAATTATGGTTTTCTCAGGGTATATGCCCAGTAGTGGGATTTCTGGGTTGTATGGTAGTTCTATTTTTAGTTTTTTAAGGAACCTCCATACTGTTCTCCATAGTGGCTGTATCAATTTACATTCTCACCCACAGTGCAAGAGGGTTCCCTTTTGTCCACACCCTCTCCAGCATTTATTGTTTGCAGATTTTTTTGATGGTGGCCATTCTGACTGGTGTGAGGTGATACCTCATTGTAGCTTTGATTTGCATTTCTCTAACGATTAGTGATGTTGAGCATCCTTTCATGTGTTTGTTGGCAATCTGTATATCTTCTTTAGAAAAATGTCTATTTAGATCTTCTGCCCATTTTTGGATTGGTTTGTTTGTTTTTTGATATTGAGTTGCATGAGCTGCTTGTAGATTTTGGAGATTAATCCGTTGTCAGTTGCTTCATTTGTAGATATTTTCTCCCATTCTGAGGGTTGTCTTTTCTTATTTATGTTTTCCTTTGCTGTGCAAAAGCTTTTAAGTTTCATTAGGTCCCATTTATTTTTGTTTTTATTTCCATTTGTCTAGGAGGTGGGTCAAAAAGGATCCTGCTGTGATATATGTCATAGAGTGTTCTGCCTATGTTTTCCTCTAAGAATTTTATAGGGTCTGGCCTTACATTTAGGTCTTTAATCCATTTTGAGTTTATTTTGGGGCATGGTGTTAGGGAGTGTTCTAATTTCATTCGTTTACATGTAGCTGTCCAGTTTTCCCAGCACCACTTATTGAAGAGACTGTCTTTTCTCCACTGTATATTCTTGCCTCCTTTATCAAAAATAAGGTGACCATATATGCATGGGTTTATCTCTGGGCTTTCTATCCTGTTCCATTGATCTATATTTCTGTTTTTGTGCCAGTACCATACTGTCTTGATTACTGTAGCTTTGTAGTGTAGTCTGAAGCCAGGGAGCCTGATTCCTCTAGCTCTGTTTTTCTTTCTCAAGATTGCTTTGGCTATTCAGGGTCTTTTGTGTTTCCATACAAATTGTGAAATTTTTTGTGCTAGTTTTGTGAAACATGCCATTGGTACTTTGATAGGGATTACATTGAATCTGTAGTTTGCTTTCGGTAGTATAGTCATTTTCACAGTGTTGATTCTTCCAGTCCATGAATATGGTATACCTCTCCATCTATCTGTATCATCTTTAATTTCTTTCATCAGTGTCTTATAGTTTTTTGCATACAGGTCTTTTGTCTCCTTAGATAGGTTTATTCCTAGGTATTTTATTCTTTTTGTTGCAATGGTAAATGGGAGTGTTTCCTTAATTTCTCTTTCAGATTTTTATCATTAGTGTATAGGAATGCAAGTGTTTTCTGTGCATTAATTTTGTATCCTGCTACTTTACCAAATTCATTGATTAGCTCTAGTAGTTTTCTGGTAACATCTTTAGGATTCTCTATGTATAGTATCATGTCATCTGCAAACAGTGACAGCTTTACTTCTTCTTTTCCGGTTCGAATTCCTTTTATTTCCTTTTCTTGTCTGATTGCTGTGGCTGAAACTTCCAACACTATGTTGAATAATAGTTGTGAAAGTGGACAACCTTGACTTGTTCCTGATCTTAGAGGAAATGATTTCAGTTTTTCACCATTGAGGATGATGTTGGCTATGGCTTTGTCAGATATAGCCTTTATTATATTGAGATAAGTTCCCTCTGTGCCTACTTTATGGAGGGTTTTTATCATAAGTGGGTGTTGAATTTTGTCAAAAACTTTTACTGCATCTGTTGAGATGATCATATGGTTTTTCTCCTTCAACTTGTTAATATGGTGTATCACATTGATTGATTTACATATATTGAAGAATCTTGCATTCCTGGGATAAACCCCACTTGATCATGGTGTATGATCCTTTTAATGTGCTGTTGGATTCTGTTTGCTAGTATTTTGCTGAGGATTTTATATTCATAAGTGATGTTGGCCTGTAGTTTTCTTTCTTGTGACATCTTTTTCTGGTTTTGGTATCAGGGTGATGGTGGCCTCGTAGAATGAGTTTGAGAGTGTTCCTCCCTCTGCTATATTTTGGAAGTGTTTGAGAAGGGTAGGTGTTAGCTCTTCTCTAAATATATGATAGAATTCACCTGTGAATCCATCTGGTCCTGGGCTTTTGTTTGTTGGAAGATTTTTAGTCACAGTTTCAATTTCAGTGCTTGTGATTGGTCTGTTTATATTTTTTATTTCTTCCTGGTACAGTCTCAGAAGGTTGTGCTTTTGTAAGAATTTGTCCATTTCTTCCAGGTTGCCCATTTTATTGACATATAGTTGATTGTAGTAACCTCTCATTATCCTTTGTATTTCTGCAGTGTAAGTTGTTACTTCCCCTTTTTCATTTCTAATTCTATTGATTTGAGTCTTCTCCCTTTTTTTCTTAATGAGTCTGGCTAATGGTTCATCAATTTTGTTTATCTTCTCAAAGAACCAGCTTTTAGTTTTATTGATCTTTGTTATTGTTTCCTTCATTTATTTCTGATCTGATCTTTATGATTTCTTTCCTTCTGCTAACTTTGGGGTTTTTTGTTCTTCTTTTTCTAATTGCTTTAGGTGTAAGTTTAGGTTGTTTATATGAGATGTTTCTTGTTTTTTGAGGTACGATTGTATTGTTATAAACGTCCCTCTTAGAACTGCTTTTGCTGCATCCCTTAGGTTTTGGGTGGTCGTGTTTTCATTGTCACTTTTTTATAGTTCTTTTTTGATTTCCTCTTTGATTTCTTCAGTGATCTCTTGGTTATTTAGTAGTGTATTGTTTAGCGTCCATGTGTTTGTATTTTTTACAGATTTTTTCTGGTAATTGGTATCTAGTCTCATAGTGCTGTGGTTCGATAAGATACTTGATATGATTTCAGTTTTCTTAAATTTACTAAGGCTTGATTTGTGACCCAAGATATGATCTATCCTGGAGAATGTTGCATGAGCACTTGAGAAGAAAGGGTATTCTGTTGTTTCTGGATGGAATGTCCCATCAGTATCAATTAAGTCCATCTTGTTTAATGTATCATTTAAAGCTTGTGTTTCCTTATATATTTTCATTTTGGATGATCTGTGCATTGGTGAAAGTGGGGTGTTAAAGTCCCCTACTATGATTGTGTTACTGTCAATTTCCCCTTTTATGGCTGTTAGTATTTGCCTTATGTATTGAGGTGCTCCTATGTTGGGTGCATAAATATTTACAATTGTTATATCTTCTTCTTGGATTGATCCCTCGATCATCATGTAGTGTCCTTCTTTGTCTCTTGTAATAGTCTTTGTTTTAAAGTCTATTTTGTCTGATATGAGAATTGCTACTCCAGCTTTCTTTTGATTTCCGTTTGCATGGAATATCTTTTTCCATCCCCTCCCTTTCAGTCTGTACGTGTCCCTAGGTCTGAAGTGGGTCTCTTGTAGACAGCATATATACGGGTCTTGTTTTGTATCCATTCAGCCAGTCTATGTCTTTTGGTTGGAGCATTTAATCCATTTACATTTAAGGTAATTATTGATATGTATGTTCCTATTACCATTTTCTTAATTGTTTTGGGTTTATTATTGTAGGTCTTTTCCTTCTCTTGTGTTTCCTGCCTAGAGAAGTTCCTTTAGCATTTGTTGTAAAGCTGGTTTGGTGGTGCTGAGTTCTCTTAGCTTTTGCTTGTCTGTAAAGTTTTTAATTTTTTACGTCGAATCTGAGTGAGATCCTTGCTGGGTAGAGTAATCTTGGTTGTAGGTTTTTTCCCTTTAATCACTTTAAATATGTCCTGCCAGTCCCTTCTGGCTTGCAGAGTTTCTGCTGAAAGATCAGGTGTTAACGTTATGGGGATTCCCTTGTATGTTATTTGTTGTTTTTCCCTTGCTTCTTTTAATATTTTGTCTTTGTATTTAATTTTTGATAGTTTGATTAATATGTGTCTTGACATGTTTCTCCTTGTATTTATCTTGTATGGGTTTCTCTGCGCTTGCCTGACTTGATTGACTATTTCCTTTACCCTATTAGGGAAGTTTTCAACTATAATCTCTTCAAATATTTTCTCAGTCCCTTTCTTTTTCTCTTCCTCTTCTGGGACCCCTATAATTCGAATGTTGGTGCGTTTAATGTTATCCCAGAGGTCTCTGAGACTGTCCTCAATTCTTTTCATTCTTTTTTCTTTATTCTGCTCTGTGGTAGTTATTTCCACTCCTTTATCTTCCAGGTCACTTATCCATTCTTCTGCCTTGGTTATTCTGCTGTTGATTCCTTCTAGAGAATTTTAAATTTCATTTATTGTGTTGTTCATCATTGTTTGTTTGCTCTTTAGTTCTTCTAGGTCCATGTTAAACATTTCTTATATTTTCTCCATTCTATTTCCATGATTTTGGTTCATCTTTACTATCATTACTCTGAATTCTTTTTCCGGTAGACTGCCTATTTCCTCTTCATTTGTTTGGTCTGGTGGGTTTTTACCTTGTTCCTTCATCTGCTGTTTGTTTCTCTGTCTTCTCATTTCACTTAACTTACTGTTTGGGGTCTCCTTTTCACAGGCTGCAGTTCATAGTTCCTGTTGCTTTTGGTGTCTGCCCCCAGTGACTAAGGTTGGTTCAGTGGGTTGTGGAGGTTTCCTGGTGGAGGGGACTGGTGCCTGTGTTCTGGTGGATGAGGCTGGATCTTGTCTTTTAGGTGGGCAGGACCTCGTCTGGTGGTGTGTTTCGGGGTGTCTGTGAACTTATTATGATTTTAGGTAGCCTCTTTGCTAATGTGGTCCTGTCTTGCTAGTTGTTTGGCATGGGACATCCAGCACTGGAGCATGCTGGCCATTGAATGGAGCTGAGTCTTGGCATTGAGATGGAGATCTCTGGGAGAGCTCTTGCCATTTGTTATTACATGGAGCCGGGAGGTCTCTGGTGGACCAGTGTCCTGAACTCAGCTCTCCCACCTCAGAGGCAGAGGTCTGACATGCAGCCAGAGCACCAAGACACTGGCAGCCACACAGCTGAGAAGAAAAGGAAGAAAAAATGAAAGAAAGAAAGAGAGAAAGAAACAGAGAGAGAGAGAGGGAAGGAGGGAGGGAGGGAGGAAGGAAGGAAAATAAAATAAAATAAAATAAAAAGATATTAAAAGAAAAAAATTTTTAAATTGTTAAAAATTAAAATGTAATCAAAAGAAAGAAAGAAGAGAGCAACCAAACCAAAAAACAAAGCCACCAATGATAAAAAGCACTAAAAACTATACTAAAATACAAAAACAAAAAAGGACAGATAGAACCCTAGGACAAATGGTAAAAGCAAAGCTGTACAGACAAAATCACATGAAGAAGCAAACACATACACACTCACCAAAAGAGAAAAAGGAAAAAAATATATGTATCTATATATAAAGAAAAAGGAAGAGAGCAACCAAACCAATAAACAAATCTACCAATGATATTAAGCTCTAAATAGTAAACTAAGTTAAACATAAAACCAGACAAATTAGGTGCAGAAGGCAAACCCCAAGTCTGCAGTTGCTCCCAAAGTCCACCTCCTCAATTTGGGATGATTCGTTGTCTATTCAGGTATTCCACAGATGCAGGGTACATCAAGTTGATTGTGGAGATTTGATCCACTGCTCCTGAGGCTGCTGGGAGAGATTTCCTTTTCTTTGTTCTCACAGCTCCCAGGGTTCAGCTTTGGATTTGGCCCCGCCTCTACGTGTAGGTCACCTGAGGGTGTCTGTTCACGCCCAGACAGGATGGGGTTAAAGTAGCAGCTGATTAGGGGGCTCTGGCTCACTCAGGCCGGGGGGAGAGAGGGGTACGGAGTGCGGGGTGAGCCTGCGGCGGCAGAGGCCGCGGAACGTTGCACCAGCCTGAGGCGCACCATGCGTTCTCCCAGGGAAGTTGTCCCTGGATCCTGGGACCCTGGCAGTGGCGGGCTGCACAGGCTCCCCGGAAGGGGGGTGTGGAGAGTGACCTGTGCTCGCACACAGGCTTCTTGGTGGCTGCAGTAGCAGCCTTAGCGTCTCATGCCAGTCTCTGGGGTCCGCGCTGATAGCCACGGCTTGTGCTGTCTCTGGAGCTCATTTAGGCGGTGCTCTGAACCCCCTCTCCTCACGCACCCCGAAACAATGGTCTCTTGCCTCTTCGGCAGCTCCAGACTTTTTCCCGGACTCCCTCTCGGCTAGCCGTGATGCACTAACCCCTTCAGGCTGTGTTCACACCGCCAACCCCAGTCCTCTCCCTGGGATCTGACCGAAGCCCGAGCCTCAGCTCCCAGCCCTATCCGTCCCAGTGGGTGAGCAGAGAAGCCTCTCAGGCTGGTGAGTGCCGGTCGGCACCGATCCTCTGTGCAGGAATCTGTCCACTTTGCCCTCCGCACCCCTGTTGCTGCGCTCTCCTCCGTGGCTCTGAAGCTTCCCCACTCCGCTACCTGCAGTCTCTGCCCGCGAAGGGGCTTCCTAGTGTGTGGATACCTTTCCTCCTTCACGGCTCCCTCCCACTGGTGCAGGTCCCGTCCCTATTCTTTTGTCTCTGTTTTTTTCTTTTTTCTTTTCCCCTATCCAGGTACGTGGGGAGTTTCCTGCCTTTTGGGAGGTCTGAGGTCTTCTGCCAGCGTTCAGTAGGTGTTCTGTAGGAGTTGTTCCACGTGTAGATGTATTTCTGATGTATTTGTGGGGAGGAAGGTGATCTCCATGTCTTATTCCTCCTCCATCTTGAATGTCTCCCCTCTTAGAGCTCTTAACTCATGAAGTGGTGTCAGACAGACTGCGTCATGTTTCTGAGCCGTAGGAACATCTACATACATAGAAGAGACAGCGTTCTCTAGAGCCTCACTGGGCTACTGGAAGGGCCGGCTATTGCCTTCACTGTGATGGTCAAGATGGCGGCCTTGCTTTCCCTCTGATTCCAGGGGTCCTTGGAGAGCCACTTCCCAACCCCATATTTTTTAATGAGGCCATACCTTCGATTTCTTTTCTTCTTACTTTCTAGTTGCCTGGTTGGTGAATGCAAACATCTATGATTTGGCCAAAGGCTCCCCTCAGGTAAGAGACCTCAGAGCTTCCCTCCTCTCCTGGCCACCAGCATTCGCTCTGAGTGCCACAGCCCCACTAGATCATGTGGTTCCCATGGTGCTGACCTGGGTTTGGTCATAGATGTTTCTGGTGAAGAATACAGGATTTGGACTGGATTTTCTTTCCCTTTATAAAGAGAGAAATAGGGAGGATTGAAGAGCCAACTCCAGGTCTGTCAATTGTGTCTAGCTTCACAATGGAGGTCCTCTTCTTCTCCTGGGAACCTTCTGTTGCCCATAGGTCAGCTTTTCCCGTTCCTAGCCCTGCAGGACTGTAGAATGAGCAACAGTCATTTAGGAAACCCTCTCTCACACCCTCGTCCACCTGGAGCCATGCGGGCACTTACAACACAAGGGGGGGGTCCCACACCATCCCACATGGTGACCAGGTACCCACACTTCCAGTTGTTTCCTTTCTGGGGAGAATTCAAGCACCCAAGCTCCACGAGCCTCCCTTCTTCAGTGGGTCTATTTTACGCTCTTTTTGTCTTACGAGAAAAGGTCCATCACTCACCTCGTAAGCCACCCTAGCTCCCGCAGCACCACTGTGGATTATGACTTGGCAACGCCGCAACTGGTGGACCCGCTTCACTTGAATTGGCACCTTTGTGGTCACAGCCACAGGATGGGCGCCCTCATCCAGGTCTGCGATCAGCCCTCACACTAGGGTCCTGGGAAACTTCCATCCCTGCAGCCCTTCACAGACTCCTTACTTACACACCTCTCTCAGTGGTTCTCACACTGCCCCTGTGGTGTGAACAGGCGAGGACACTTACCCCACGTTCACGAAAAGAAAAGAAACTGAGGCTTGCAAAGTCGAAGTGACAGAGTCCCACAACTGCCGAGACGGAGCCTGTGCTTGACGCGGCTTAAGCACAGTCATCTCTGCACTGTCCCCACTTTGGGACTAATTCCGCACCGCTCCGGTGCGAAGCCACCCTTCCTGCCCTGAGACTGATCCCTCGTGTCATTCATTCTTTCACATGGTCACGTGCAGGTCTTCTTTGCGCGCCATCTTCTTGCCACACTCTCAGGCTCTGGGAATGCAGAAGCAAATACAACCCAATCTGTGATTTCTAGCGTAGAATTTATGAACTGTGTGTAACCGTCCCCAGAACAAGGTGATAAACGCTGTAACAGATGGGAGCAGTATGTTCAGAGGGAACACAGAGAAGGGAGTGACTTCCTAGGAGTATGAGGGAAGGCTTAACTAAGGATTAGACATGTAGGCTGGGCCTTAAAAGAATCAGAAGTTTTTCAGGGAGACAGAGAAGGGAAGGCATTCCATTCAGAGGGTTTGGCATGAACTAAGGATTTGAAAGGCTAAGCAGAGGGATAGTCAGGGCAAAGGTGGCAGTTCTATGTGGTGGGTGCTTTGACAGGGGGAATTGAGGGGAGTTTATTTAAAATTACAGCCTGAGTCCCAGTTGTGAAGGGTCTTATTTTGGTGCTAATGAAACAGAGCAGGACCCTATGGTCCTTGCCTCCCCCGGTATGTCCTCAGCCTGCCTTTTGTCTGTGGAAAAACTTTAGACAAAGAATAAGTTTAATCAGAGAAGTGAGAAAATGCAGAAACAAAGGAAAACAGTCAAAGGAGACCAAATAATAATAGTTTAATCATTAAGCATAGTCAAGGACCTTTAGTTCCTCCTTAAGGGCTATAGATAATATTCTGAGCCACATCCTGTTAACTGTTTTGCAGACACCGAAGACCCCGCCAGGTGGAGGAGGTTGACGACATGATGACCAAATTGAAGCCGTGACATAAGCTGCTCCGCTTCACACAATTCCGAGAACTGACCTCAGAGAAATGGGAACAAACCCTGGAGCTAAAGGTTAACGTACTTAAAACAACCAAGATGGCGCTGATCAGACCACCACATTACTGATTTGAGGATGCCTGTCAGAGCTGACTGCGCTGTTCTGCTCCCTCCCTCCACCTACAACCCTGAAACTCCCCTTTAAAAGCCCCTGTCCCCTGAGCAGCAATTGGGAGTTGGTTCTCAGACAGGAGTCCACCCTCTCCCCCTGTTGCCAGCCTCTGAAATAAAGCAGGCTTTCCTTTCCTACCAACACTTGTCCATCGAGAATTGGCTTTCAAGCGGTGAGCAGCCAGACCTGGGTTCGGTAACACTAAGGTTAGACTCTATCTTATAGCCCAGTGATGGGAACTATTGCCCTTCGCGTGCAGAGGAGGCAGAAAAGAAAACCTGTACTAAAGAAAAATTAATCTGGCAGTTGAGGAGATGCATAGATATAAGAGCCCAAATAAAATATGATGAGGACTACAAGAGTGACAAGGAGGAAAAAGTAATTTCCCAAAACATTGTTTCTACAGACTCAATAAGATTTGGTGACCAATAAAAAAAAAAAAAGAAAGAAAAAAAAAGATTGGATGACCAATAATGCTTAAAATGGAGGAAAGAAAAGAACCAGAAAGGGAATAGCATAGCAGTAGCAGATATAGGGAGGGTGTGAGGGGTGAAGATGAATTAAGTTTGTGTTTGGTAATTTTGGAGGTACCTGTGGGATGTCCAGCTACAGTTGTCTAGGGATTAAGAAAGCAGCCAAGGATGATGTGATTTGAGAGGTAGCAAGTATGGGTGAGGGTTGCAGCCTTGAGAAAGGCTACTTTAGGAGGAAAAGGAGCAAAGGGACAGGAGAACCTGAGGAAAGAAGTTGAAAGGAATGAGCAGAAGGGCAGGGGGAGAAGCAGGACAGAGCATGGAAGCTGGGGAGAGAGCTTAGGTTTCAGGAAGAAGGGTAGTCAATAATGTGAAATGCTGCACAAAATCTAGTCCTATAAGAATGGGAAAAGAGGCCTTTTGATTTGGCCATTGGCATGTTGTGGGTAACCTCAGTAAGTCAGGATTCCGTGGTCTGATGGCTAAAGAAGGAGAATAAACAGGAGGTGACAAAGAGGCAACAACAGAGATAGATTTCCTTTTCAGAAGGATGGTCCCGAAGTACAGTGGCTAGTCTCTGGGCTGCTGATGCTTCTGGGTGCAGGAGTCAAGGACGTAGATACTCATACGCTAGCATGACCCTAATAACCGTTTATTTCTCAGCGTCAGTCTTCCAGGGGACTGTTTTTTCTCATAGCCATCACTTCTTATAAATGTTTCGGGTAATATAATTTTCTTTGACAGCTTGCCGAGAAACATCACATACCTTCTAATCCGCATAGTAGAATCCTCTTTCCCTTTGTCTTTATGGATAAAATGCACAAATATCCCCTGAAAATATATTCTGCTTTTTTTCCTAGACATTAATTGACTTTAACAAAAGCGATTCCTTGCCTTCAAGGTGGAGAGATGTCCAACAAGTTTCTGCAGCTTAACGTCTCCATCTTTGCCTCTGAAGCCTGCTAGGTGTGTTGTGCGTCCCTCGCTCCACAGATGCGCTGGAGGGCACTGGTGCTGGCTTCCCTTCTGGGGGAGGCAAGGATTCCTTCTGGGTAAGTTCTCCACCCACCATCTCTCTCCTCTTTGGCAGCACTCCTGGGGGACTGGGCAGCTGGCAGCCTGTGGGAAAGGTTCTGGTTGTCACCTGGTGGCTTGACAAAAGGGCCCCTGGTGGAGCTGCTGTGACCATGGGAGGTTAGAACCTTCGGGATCCTCAGAGACCCCCTGTAGATAATTTCAAGAACCATCTTTTGAGAATTGAATAGTCCTTTCTAAAAAAGCTTCCTTTGGATTTTCAGAAACGTTGTACTCCAGATAAGGAAAAGCATCCTCCCCTTATATTTTCAGGGGTTTGGTTTCCTTTTTCCTTGCTTCTGGAATTGAATCACTACTGGTTGCAGTATGGGGTAGGGCAGGCAATTCTATGGCTTCAAAAGATTTAGTTCATCCTGTTTGGGGAAGAATCATGCATTCTTTATTGCTCCTCAGTTCTCACCAGACTTATTATTAACATACATTAAAGTTAAATTAGCAGACAAAATATATCACAAGATTAATCTACAGCTTGCATATCAAGATTGATGACCCACAAACCTTTAATTCTCATCAGGGGTCCTTATCAGTTTGCAGAGAGCAGCCTCTGGCATAATCAGCTGTTACAAGTGCCCAACCCTCCTGGACCCCAGCAGAAATATCCTCCTATCCTTTCCTTTTCTGGATCATCACAAGTCTGCTCCCATCAGGCAGTGTGGTTCTTCCACCTCCCAACCTAGATCTACCAGGAACTGCATTTCCCTGCTCAGTTACCAGCCCTCAGGGCCACTGCCACCACACTCCTCTGTGTCCCCACTCTTCTCCACTGAGTTAGTGGAGCCCCAGTGGTGTCATTTCCTTGGTGAAAGGAGGGAGAACGTCTCTCTGCTTTGTGCCACCCTCCATGAGCACTGCTTGGATCCTGCTGTTTAATAGGGACTTGAGTGAAATTCTTCTTTCAGTTCTGGTTTAAGGACTTCACCCTTGCTTTCTCTGGGATGAGTCTAGCAGAGTCAATAATGGGAGACAGTGAAGGGATATTTGTACAACCACATGCATAGCAGCGTTATTCATAATAGCTAAAACATGAAAGCAGCCCAAGTGTCCATTGATGGATGAATGGTTAGGTAAAATGTCGTATATGCATACAATAGAATATTATTCATCCTTTAAAAGGAAGGAAACTCTAGCATATGCTACAACATAGATGAAACTGTGGGACATTATACTAAGTGAAATAAGCCAGTCAAAAAAGACAAAACTGTTTGACTCTACTTATAATAGATATTTAGAATAGTCAAAATCATAAAGACAGAAAGTAGAAAGGTGCTTGCTGGGGCTGGGGAGAGGAAGGAATGGGGAGTTAGAGTTTCAGTTCTGCAAGATGAAAAAAGTTATGGTGACGGATGGTGGTGATGGTTACACGATAATAAAAATGTATTTGACAGCACTGAACTGTACGCTTGAAACGGCTAAGATGGTAAGTTTTATGTTATGTGTATTTTACTACATTTTTTCTAGTTGGAAGAAAAAAGAATGGAAGACACCACGATGTTCTCAGAATAGCCCCCTTAAGATGATTAAGCTTTCTTCATCTCCTCAGACTCTTTATACCTGGATCATTCTTCCCCCGATATAAATTCTTCCTCGGGAGTCTCTTCAGCCCTAAGCAAATAGACTTCTGCTAATTCCATCCCACCCGTTCAAACATCCCTGGAAAAGTCTGAAGCTCAGACTCAAGCTGAAACCCACTCATACATAAGGACGTTAACTATGTCTTATAGTTAGTCCATACACCATAATTGTTGGGGTTAATTTCTATGTTACACTTAAGATTCTGGGCACAGGATCAAAAAGTAAGAAGCAAGAAATGAGGTCCTCATGCCTGTTGAAGCTTGATTTAAGAGCCAATGAAAAAACTGTTTCTGTTTCAGGGAGGGGGTCTGGCTCCTCAAGCAGAGTCCTGGAGGTGCCTTAAGAGTCCAGGTCCTCAGCCCTGTCGGCCCAGAAACTCAACCGTGTCAAGGTGCTCGCTGTGACGAGGCTCACAGGAAATGAGTCCCAGACTCAACGGGAGGATATATAAACACAGAGGTGGGTGTATTAATGTGGGACTGGGGCAATTCACTTCTAGTGAATGTAATATGTGATATGGGATATGTACATCCACCCCTCCCAACTTCTGCTGCCAAACTTTTCTGATGGCCAACAAAGGTCAGGCATCATCCTCAGGGGCATCTCATCCAGGTGGGGGAGAGACCTACCAAAGCATTCTCCCATCACCGTTCCAGTAAGCAGAATGCTCATGACGCTGGGCAGGGTAGCAAACACCTGCTCTCTGATTTCCCTTCTTTCAGGCTCCATGAATACCCATCTCATGTTAACACTGTCTGTCTTCAGGATAGACTATAATAAGGGCTCAGACCATAGTTTTCTTAACCACAGGCAAGACACTGGTGCTATGCACAGTGCAGTACACCCTAAACAATGTGATCAGATTCAGGTGTTCCCTATTATCCTCAATCATCTATTTATAAAGAATGTCCTGGCTTGTAATGAGGCTAGCCCAGTGCCTGCACATAGTAGACATTCAAGGATGGTTAATAAAGCTCCACCTATTACAGAAAGCTAGTCTCACTCATTATGCTTCCATTCTAGGCCATCCTCAAGAGCTCTAGGGCCACATGAGTTTGCCCCTATATACAGTCAACACACATAGTAGGCATTCTAGTTTTCTCAGAATAATAGTCATTTGGAACAATATACATTAACAAAAGTGGAATAGGGAAAATTTAAACTATTGATATATGACTGTATTAATCTGAGGTGTTTGCATCCTGAAACCCATTCCAACAAGATTGTGCTTTCAAATTGCTTTGAGTGAAATCAAATTGACTTGGAATAAGATTGTGAACATGATAATGTAGTTGAAATGATAAGTATGGTCAAAAATGAGTATTTCCAGTCGTTGCTATTTATCGATAACTTTAATACACTCTGGAGCATTTTATTTATTTATTTGGTTGTGCCAGGTCTTAGTTGCGGCAGGCGGGCTCCTTAGTTGTGGCATTAGAATTCTGAGTTGCGGCATGCATGTGGGATCTTGTTCCCTGACCAGGGATAGAACCCGGGCCCCCTGCATTGGGAGCGTGGAGTCTTAACCACTGCACCACCAGGGAAGTCCCTCTGGAGCATTTTATATTTCTTTTTGCATCTTGAAAAAGTTTTGGTCTATTTTTCCTAATTTAAGTGGTGGGAGAGGCTGACTTGCTTTTATGCCACTAATTTCTGTCCAATTCAGAATATAAATATCCAGAATAAGAACTCTAAAATGATGTATTCCAAGGGCTTAGTAGGATTTTCTTTGGGTTGATGGGGTATGAGTGTTCTTTAGGTTCTTCTTAGGCTTATCTCTTCATTTAATCAACAGGCATTTGTAAGGGGCTCTATCTGCACCAGGTATCTAGGCACAAGGGATACTTCAGTGAGCAAAATGGACAAAAATCTAATGGGGGGGCTTCCCTGGTGGCGCAGTGGTTGAGAGTCCGCCTGCTGATGCAGGGGACGCGGGTTCGTGCCCCGGTCCGGGAAGATCCCACATGCCGCGGAGCGGCTGGGCCCGTGAGCCATGGCCGCTGAGCCTGCGCGTCCGGAGCCTGTGCTCCGCAACAGGAGAGGCCACAACAGTGAGAGGCCCGCGTACCGCAAAAAAAAAAAAAAAAAAAGTCTAATGGAGATGGGGAGGCAGATAATAAGCAAAGAAGTAAAAAATATAGCAGTTGAGAATAAGTGATATCGAGTAAAATAAATCAGGGATGAGGGATAGTGAATGCTAAATAGAAGGATATTTACAATTAGAAAAAAATCTATTGTCAGGGAAGAACTGATGAAGAGACATTTGAGGAAAGACCTGAAGGTGGTAAGGGTGAAGGCTAGGCAGATATCTGGGGATTAGAGCATTCTAGGCAGAGAACGGCAAGTGCTAAAAACCTGAGGTGGGAGCATGTCTGAGATGTATAAAAACCCACTGGAAGGTCAGTATGCTAGGAGAGGCATAACCACAGGGAGATCAGAGAAGTTAGGTGGGAAAGGCAGCTTCTGTGGGACCTTATGGGCTAGAGTAAAGACATTGGCTCTTACTCCAAGTAGAATGAGAGGACATCAAGTGGAGTAGCAGTTAAGCCCATTTTAACAAGTTCACTCTTGCTTCTATGTTGAAACTAGACTGTTGGGAGAGGGCACGGGACAAAGCAAGGTCAGTCGGGAGGCTACTGCAATAATCAGGGCAAGAAACTGACATCTGCATGGTAGCAGTGGACCTGGTGAGAAGTAGAATCTGGATATACATTAAAGTAAATGCCAACAGGATTTCCAGAGAGACTGAATGTGAGGTATGAAAAGGAGAAGTAAAAAATTATCCCAGTGGTTTTGGCCTGAGCAACTGGAAGTATGATGTCGCCATTTTCTGAAATGAAAAATTCTGAACAATGTACATTAACCAATGTGGCATAGGAAGGATTTGAACTATTTATATATGACTCTATTGATCTCAGGTGTTCTCCTCCTGAGATGACTTCTTTAGATGACTATAAGGTACAAGAATTCTGGGAGAAGATTGGGAGTTTGTATTTGATCACGTGAAGTTTGAATTGCCTATGGTCATTCAAGAGGAGGTGCCAAGTAGACAGATGGATATACGAACATGGAGTTCAGGGGGAAGATCCAGCCTGCATATGTAAACCATCAGCATATTGTTGTTATTTAAACTCATGACATAGGACAAGATCACCAAGGAAACTGAGATTTGAGTTCTGCAGCACTTCAGCGTTTACGGGCTTGGGGGAAAATGAGAAGGAATTGACAGAGAACTGACCATTACATTTAGCAATGTGGGTTTATTGAAATCTCAACAAGGGCAGTTTTAAAGGAGTGGTGAGAGTGAAAACTTTTTCAGGAGTAAACTCAAGAGAGAATTTGATGGGCAGAATTGAAGATGGCAAGTATAAGTAACTCTTTCAAGAAATTTTGTTGTAACTGAGAACACGGAAATGGAGTAGCACCTAAATGTGGATATGGAAGTCAAGAGAAGGTTTTATGACTTTTTTAATATGAGAAAAATTACAGAACACATGTACTCTGCCAGGAATTATCAAGTAGAGAGAAGGAACTGATAATGAGAGGAAAAGATGGAAGAATTGCTGGGGCAATGTTCCTTAACAGATAAGAGGGGAAGAGAACTTAGAGGGGAACACAGCAGGTGATACACAGTAACAGGAGGAAAGGCAGAGAAAAGAGGAGCCTTTCTACATTTCTATACTTTCTGAGTTCTCTCCCACCATGGAAGAAAGTTATACTTGCTCTTAAACTGCAGGCTGCGAAAGACTGAAGTCTCAACACAAATGACCCAATCAGAGTCCTTTCTCCAAGAGTATCATTTGACATCTCTGGGCCTCAGCTTTGGCACCTGAAAAATGGAAGCCTTCTTTAAATTTGAAGTCAGGAATTCAGTTTAAGTTTGTGTGGCATCATGAAGAAAATGTTTTTGAATTTTATTTATTTATTTATTTTTGGCTGTGTTGGGTCTTCGTTTCTGTGCGAGGGCTTTCTCTAGTTGCGGCGAGCGGGGGCCACACTTCATCGCGGTGCGCGGGCCTCTCACTGTCGCGGCCTCTCTTGTTGCGGAGCACAGGATCCAGACGCTCAGGCTCTGTAGTTGTGGCTCACGGGCCTACTTGCTCCGCGGCATGTGGGATCTTCCCAGACCAGGGCTCGAACCCGTGTCCCCTGCATTGGCAGGCAGATTCTCAACCACTGCGCCACCAGGGAAGCCCGAGGAAAATGTTTTTATGCATTGACTGTATCACAGGTTGCCGTGGTGTAGGGGAAAGACCTACATTCAGAAATGTGGGCTTGTGTCCTAGCTTTGTGACCTTGGACAAGGCATGGAATCCCTCGGAGGTTCTTTCTCCAAACTAAAGTGGTTGTAAAAGGATCACAGCAATTTCAGAGGGATATCTCCCACTATGGGAAATGCTTTGCAAACCCTACAGTTCCATGAAAAAGAATGTTTTATAATGATGCTCAGAATGGCGGCTTTAGCCCAGTTTGTTCCATCTTCACTCGTTATTGCTTTAAAAAACAAACAACAGGAATTGCCCCCACAAACACTGGCTGTGTTCAACTAGGAGGCAGGCATGTTTTCTTTCATTCCTTTCTTCGGGACGTTTTCCCATTCTCCCTTCCAGGGAGAGGCCAGCCTTTCTCCTAATATAGGTCTGAGGCTCCCAGCCCCAGGCAGGCAGCCACACCCCATCTGTGCAGGTGGCACTCTCCCCCGGAAGCTGCATCAGCTGTCCTAGTTACTCCCTGTTGTCTCCACCACCCAAGCTGTGAACTCACAATTACATACTACCTTCTGGAGGCTGTACCCCAGCCCTGCCACAACAGATGCCATTTGGGAAGAGTTGAAGCAACTGCTGTAAACATTGGGGGGGAACTCAACTAGCAGGGTTGGCGTAGCTCTGCAGACAGAGCTGCTCAGGGAGGATTCCTCTGGGTGTGGGAGGGACGACAGGAATAGGACTCCTCGAGCCATTCTTTCTTTTTTCTTGAAATGTTTTTACTTTTTATTTTTTATCTCTCTCTATGTATTTTTTAAAGTTTACCCATTTATTTATTTATTTTTATATTTATTTATTTATTTATTGGGTTGCACCAGATCTTAGTTGCAGCACGTGGGCTCCTTAGTTGTGGCATGCAAAGTCTTAGTTGCGGCATGCATGTGGGATCTAGTTCTCTGACCAGGGATCAAACCTGGGCCTCCTACGTTGGGTGTGTGGAGTCTTATCTGCTGAGCCACCAGGGAAGTCCCTCTCTCTATATTTTTTAATTGGAGTATAGTTGATTTACAATGTGTTAATTTCTGCTGTACAGCAAAGTGATTCAGTTATACATATATATACATTCTTTTTTTTTAATATTCTTTTCCATTATGGTTTATCATAGGATATTGAACATAGTTCCCTGTGCTGTACAGTAGGACCTTGTTTATCCATTCTGTATATAAAAGCTTAATCTGGGGCTTCCCTGGTGGCACAGTGATTGAGAGTCCACCTGCCGATGCGGGGGGGACACGGGTTCGTGCCCTGGTCCAGGAAGAACCCACATGCCGCGGAGTGGCTGGGCCCGTGAGCCATGGCCGCTGAGCCTGCGCGTCCGGAGCCTGTGCTCCGCAACGGGAGAGACCACAACAGTGAGAGGCCCCCATACCGCAAAAAAAAAAAAAGAGTGTTCTTCCTATGTTTTCCTCTAAGAGTTTTATAGCGCCCAGTCTTACATTTAGGTCTCTAATCCATTTTGACTTTATTTTGGTGTATGGTGTTAGGGAGTGTTCTAATTTCATTATTTTACATGTAGCTGTCCAGTTTTCCCAGCACCACTTATTGAAAAGACAAAGGATTAATGTCCAAAATATATAAACAGCTCACGTAGCTCAATATTAAAAAAAACAAACAACCCAATCCAAAAATGGGCAGAAGACCTAAATAGACATTTCTCCAAAGAAGACATACAGATGGCCAAGAAGCACATGAAAAGATGCTCAACATCACTAATTATTAGAGAAATGCAAATCAAAACTACAATGAGGTATCACCTCCCGCCAGCTAGAATGGGCATCATCAGAAAATCTACAAACAACAAATGCTGGTGAGGGTGTGGAGAAAAGGGAACCCTCTTGCACTGTTGGTGGGAATGTAAATTGATACAGCCACTATGGAGAAGAGTATGGAGGTTCCTTAAAAAACTAAAAATAGAATTACCATATGACCCAGCAATCCCACTACTGGGCATATACCCAGAGAAAACCATAATTCAAAAAGACACATGCACCCCAATGTTCATTGCAGCACTATTTACAATAGTCAGGTCATGGAAGCAACCTAAATGCCCACTGACAGACGAATGGATAAATAAGTTGTGGTACATATATACAATGGAATATTACTCAGCCATAAAAAGGAACGAAATTGGGTCATTTGTAGAGACATGGATGCATCTAGAGACTGTCATACAGAGTGAAGTAAGTCAGAAAGAGAAAAACAAATATCATATATGAACGCATATATGTGGAACCTAGAAAATGGTACAGATGAACCGGTTTGCAGGGCAGAAATTGAGACACAGATGTAGAGAACAAACGTATGGACACCAAGGGGGGAAAGCAGTTGGAGGGTGGGGGTTGTGGTGTGATGAATTGGGAGATTGGGACTGACATGTATACACTGATGTGTATAAAATGGATGACTAATAAGAAAATAAACATTAAAAAATAAGTAAATTAGGGCTTCCCTGGTGGCACAGTGGTTGAGAGTCCGCCTGCCGATGCAGGGGACGCGGGTTCGTGCCCTGGTCCGCGAAGATCCCACATGCCGCGGAGCGGCTGGGCCCGTGAGCCATGGTCGCTGGGCCTGCGCGTCTGGAGCCTGTGCTCCGCAACGGGAGAGGCCGCAGCAGTGAGAGGCCCGCGTACCGCAAAAAAAAAAAAAAAAAAAAAAAAAAAAGTAAATTAAAAAAAGAATTTAGCAGAGAGACGGAAGGTAGTGAAGTGGGTAAAGCTTTTATTAGAAGCAGAGTACATGTGAAAAGGACACACGGGTGGGTTGAGAGAGAGAGTCACGCTTTGGGGGTGTCTTAAATTGCTTATATAGCGTCAGTTTTATGGGTCTTTGTTTTCCTCTGGCCAGTCATCTTGCTCCCTTCCCGTATCTGATCTGACTCAGGCGCTCCCCCATGTGTGCTCACATCTTTTAGCCAAGATGGAGTCCAGTGTGAGGGTTTCTGGGAGGTTGGCAGGACATATTATGGGTTAGCATCCCTTCCCTTCCCTGACCCCTGAGCATCATTTCTGCTCATGGGAAGTTTAGGAGGTCTTCTTGACCTCAAGAATGAGAAGTATGTAACCTCCTTATCTTTTTACCCAAGCAGGGCTTAGCTCCTCTCTGCTCCTGCCATTGTGTTTATCTTGAAGTGTCTGTCCTCAGGAGACAAATTTCAGCTGCTCAGCCTGGGGCCCATCTATCCCCTGCCTCAGAACTAGGGGATACCTGCCCCCGCTTTCCTTAATGAGGGCTCGGAGGCAATGGGAGGTCTAGATCCGGGGTCCCCAACCCCCAGGCCATGGACCAGAATCGGGCCACACGGCAGGAGGTAAGCAGCAGGTGCCCGGGCAAAGCTTCATCGGTATTTACAGCCGCTCCGCATCACTCGCATTACTGCCTGAGTCCCGCCTCCTGTCAGACCAGCAGTGGCATTAGATTCTAATAGGAGTGCAAACCCTACTGTGAACTGTGCGTGAGAGGGATCTAGGTTGCACGCTCCTTATGAGAATCTAATGCCTGATGATCTGAGGTGGAGCTGAGGCGGTGATGCTAGCGCTGGGGAGCGGCTGCAAATACAGATTATCATTAGCAGAGAGGTTTGACTTCACAGAGACCATAGTAAATTATTTGCTTGCAGACTCATATCAAAACCCTATCAGTGAGTGTCAAGTGACAATTAAGCTGCATCTGGTGGGAGGCTTTAAGTCAGAATCCGACACTTAATTTAGTCTGCACGTGGCCTGCCCATTATTTTATTTACCACTTCTGTCTGCTCCTCTTTCCCACACTGTGCACTTGTCTCAGTCACAGTTTTGATAAGCCCACAAGCTAACAGTACCCAAAATGAGTAAAAAACAAATGTCACTGGAAAGCTTCTTTGAAAAAGGGGAAAGACCCAATAATGAGATAGCAGAAGACTCTAAGACTGCCAACAAAAAGACAGCTGCACTTAAAAGAAAATACCAAGAGTTCTACTTAAATTATGGGTTCATTGCAACAGGTGATTCACATTCTCCAAGCCCGCTTTATATAATATGTGGTGACTGGCCATCCAAGGAAGCCATGAAACCTCCAAAACTACTTCACCACATGGAGACCAAGCACCCTGCATGAAAAGACAAGCCTTTGGAGTTTTTCAAAAGAAAAAAGTGTGAACACAAAGAACAGAAGCAATTATTGAAGGCCACCACTTCAGCAAATGTGTCTGCACTGAGAGCATCGTTCTTAGTGGCTAACCACATTGATACACCTAAGAAGCCCTTTACTATTGGTGAGGAGTTGATCCTGCCTGCTGCTAAGGACATTCGTTGTGAACTTTCAGGAGAGGCTGCAGTTCAAATGGTGGCACGTGTTCCTCTTTCGCTAGCACCATAACTAGATGAGTTGATGAAATAACAGAAGATATTGAGGCACAGTTTTTAGAGAGGATTAATGAGTCACCATGTACGTCATCCAGGTTGACACATCTACCGATGCTGACAGCAAGGCAACAATGCTTGTTTTTGTGCGATATATTTTTCAGGAGGATGTGCACGAGGATATGTTGTGTACACTTTTGTTGCCAACCAATACCACAGCTGCAGAACTATTCAAGTCTTTGAATGATTACATATCAGGAAAACTGAATTGGTCATTTTGTGTCAGTGTGTGCACGGATGGAGCAGCTGCCATGACTGGACGGCTTTCTGGTTTCACTACTCGGGTCAAAGTAGTCACTTCTGAATGTAAGTCTACACACTGTGTCATCCATAGAGAAATGCTGACTAGCCAAAAAATGTCTCCTGAACTTAACAACGTTTTGCAGGATGTGATTAAAATTATCACCCACATTAAAGTACATGCCCTTAACTCACGTCTGATTGCACAGCTCTGTGAGGAGATGGAGGCAGAGCACACACGTCTTCTCTTATACACAGGAGTGACATGGCTTTCTAAAGGCAAATCACTGGCCAGAGTTTCTGAGTTAAGAGAGCCACTCCAGAGATTTCTTTTAGAAAAACAGTCACCACTGGCAGCACATTTCGGTGCCACAGAATGGGTCACAAAACTTGCTTACTTGTGTGACATACTCAACCTGCTCAGCAAACTCAATCTGTCACTTCAGGGGAGAAGGACAACCGTGTTGAAGTCGGCAGATAAAGTGGCTGCATTCAAAGCCAAACTGGAATTATGGGAGTGACGAGTGAACATTGGGATTTTTGACATGTTTCAGACATTAACAGAGATTTTGAAAGAGACTAAGCCAGGTCCTTCTTTCTCCCAGCTGGTGCACGATCACCTATCTCAGCTTTCAAAAGAGTTTGAGCATTACTTCCCAATCACAGAAGACCCCCGAACTGGGAAGGAATGGATCCATGACCCATTTGTGAATAAGCCAGGTGAATCGACTTGGTCCGTGCTAGAAGAGGATCAACTGCTTGAGATCGCAAATGAGGGTGGCCTTAGAAGTATGTGTGAGACAACTTCAGATCTCCATACATTCTGGATTTAAGTCAGGGCGGAATATTCTGAGGTTGCCACAAAGGCACTGAAAAGCCTGCTTGCATTTCCAACATCCTGTTTTTGTGAAGCAGGGTTTTCTGCAGTGACAGCAACCAAAACGAGATTACCAAGTAGATTGGACGCAAGCAACACGCTGCGATGGCACTGTCTCCCATCGCCCCAGATGGGACCATCTAGTTGCAGGGAAACAGGCTCAGGGCTCCCACTGATTCTGCGTTCTGGTGAGTTGTATAATTATTTCATTATATATTACAATGTAAAAATAATAGAAATAAAGTGCACAATAAATGTAATGCACTTGAATCATCCTGAAACCACCCCACCCCCACCCGCCGGACTGTGGAAAAATTGTCTTCCATGAAACCCGTCCCTGGTGCCAAAAAGGTTGGGGACCGCTGGTCTAGATAGTCAGGGGCTGTCCAAAAGTTAAGTTGTTAGCTTCTTTGAGAAGCTGAGCAGTGGCAGCTACAGCCTGTAAGCATAGGTGCCATCCTTTAGGGGTTTGGTCCAATTGTTTAGAAAAATAGGTTACAACCTGAGTCAGAGGTCCCAGTTATTGTGTAAACACCCCCAGGGCAGTTTCTCCTCTCTCAGTATATATGGATGGAGGGGACAGCTCAGGTTGGGTAAGGCTAATGCGGGGGCTCTTATGAGGTGGTTTTTCAGTTCCGGGAATGCCCTGTCACAATTGGGGGTCCACTCAGAAGGGTCAGGGTCCTTCCCTTTAATTGTTCATACAAGGGCTTAGCACCTAAGCCAAAGTTGGCGATCCCTATACAGCAGAACCCGGCCATCCCTAGGAACCCCCAGAGCTGTTTTCTCATACCAGAGGGTGCCGTCTGGCAAGCCAATTCCTTCTTCTCCTTAGATAGTGCCCTGTGTGTTGCCGAAATTTCAGCTTTCCTGTGCACCGATGCCGAACAGAAATACGGAGGCAGAGATTTTGGAGGAAGGGAGAGATGGCTTTATTTTTCTTGCCAGGAAGAAGGGAAGACACAGTAGGCTAGCACCTCAAGAACTGTGCCCCCCTGTCTTGGGGAATTGCGGAGGGTCTTATAGGTGGAACTTGCAGTCCAGGATAAGTGATAAGGAACAAAGTGGTGAAGGTCTTGCATTCTTCTTCTTGCAATATTTTAAAACAGTCACTGCTGCTGTCAGGCAGCCTGGTAATTGGGTCTATTCATCTCTGGGTTATCGGCCTGAGACCTTCTTTCTGAAATGTAAACAGCTACAAGGGGTAATTTGCTACAAGAGAATGCAGAGAGTAAACGCCAGGTGCAGGGTACAATTCATATGGAATCAGAGAGTAATTAGCTTTGTTTAGCTTTGTGAAGGACAAGTCTAGCTACAAGTGGGTGTTTGTAGTAACAGCTAAAGAATAACCAAGATTGCTTAACTCTTTCAGGCCTGTTTATGCTGTTTCCCCAGCCTGTTCACTGTTGCTTATTTTCCTTGTTTATCAGAAAAATCTCATTTCTATTTTTGCTGCAACACGTGCCCCTTTTCTATTATAAATCCTAAGTATTCTGCCCGCTGGAGGGAGATCCGGGCTTTTTGCTTTGAAACTTTATATCCTCTCTCAGCCAGATGATATAAGGTGCTAACTGTGTTATGGTCAGAAAGCTCTTTGGTGGGGCTGGCGATTAGAATGTCATCCACATATTGAAGTATAGTTCGCTCTTCTAACTCAAGATCACTAAGATCTTTAGCTAAAACCTTAACGAAAAGGGTGGGGCAGTTTCTAAGTCCCTGGGGCAGAACCTTCCAGCACAATGATTGTTTTCTAGAGCTGTAGGGATCCTGCCATTCAAATACAAAAATCTATTGAGATACTGGGGCTAAGGACACACAAAAGAAGGCATCTTTTAAGTCTAACAGTGAATACCAGATCGTCTCAGGGTTTGGGGTAGAGAGTAATGTGTACAGGTTGGGCACCAGGAGTGAATTTCCTTCGTAGCTTCATTTACTGCTTGGAGGTCCTGAACTAGCCAGTATTTCCCATTTTTTGGATCTTTTTACCGGAAGAATAGGAGTGTTGCAAGGGGACTGACAGGATCTAAGAAGCCCTTGTTTGAGTAGCTTTCTATTATAGGCTTAATGCCCACTAGGGCTTCTTTGGTTTAAGGGGTATTGCTTTCTACTTGGGTGACTGTAGTTGGGTCACAGCTTGACTATGACTGGTGGTGCCCTCCTGGCTCTGCCAACAGTATGGGCTCTGTCATGGGCCCATACTGAGGGGTTAATCCCCTCAAGGTTAATTGGGCCATTATTATTGTCAGAGGGCGGTAGCGCTAGGGCTACAGAACAGAAGGTGGTCTTGGGTATTTCAATGATAAGGTTTTTGCCTCTGAGGTAAATTGTAGCTCCCAATTTATATAGTAAGTTTCTTTCTATTAGAGGAATTGGGCATTCTGGGATATATAAGAAAGAGTGAGATAACATTTTTCCTTCCAAAGCACACTAAAAGGGCTCTATAAAATTGCACTCCTGTGGCTTCCCTTCCACTCCCATGATCTTACATTTATCTTTGGTCATTTTGCCTTGTCGAGTGTTCAAGACCAAGAAGGTGGCCCCTGTGTCAACTAAAAAGTCAACCTTTTTACCCCCTATGGTCAGGGTCAGCTGAGGCTTCTCAGGGGTAATTTCCAGGGTGCTCTGAGGAGCACCTAGGCCCCTTCAGTTCTCTTCTTCTTCTATGTGCGCAACCAGTGAGGTTGGGCCAGGACACAATGGTCCACCTAGTTTCCTTCCGAGACATTGGGGCATTCTCCCTTCCAATGACCCTCCTCCATGCAGTTTGCACTCTGATTGGTTTTAAGCCCTTCTCTCCACTGTGGGCGTGGTCTTCGAAATGCAGGGCGACTCGTCGATGTCACAGGGTCCCTTGGGGGGCCGTCATTCCTGGGAGGTCGATTGACCCTGAATCGCTAAAGCGAGAATACCGGCAGTTCATTCTGCTCGTTTATCTTCCTTTGCATTCGCCTCCAGATCCCGGTTGTTGAACACCCGAAGTGCTGATTCCACCAGCCGGGAAGTGGGCATGGTGGGCCCTCTCCCCAGCTTTTGTAATTTTCTCACAACGTCTGGGGCCCTCTGGGACTTAAGAGTGGCCTGCCCTTCCAACGGCTTCAGATTATATTTGCGTACACTTGGAGACACTCCCTTAGGCACTCAAGGAAGGCTGAGGGATTTTCCTCCGGTCCCTGGATGACTCCCTGTACCCTACTTCAACTTATGGGTTTCTTCCCTGCTGACTAAGCCCTTAAGAATCAAATCCCTGAAATGTGTGAGGTTCTGCCAACTGTTTTCCTCCTGATGATCCCACCCAGGGTCCGTGTCGGGGATGGCTGGGACTCCAAGCTCTTATACGGTGTGCCCTGCATAATTTTGATTGGTCTTATCCACTTTCTCCCTTGCATTAGTTATAATCAGTGCCTGTTCTTCCCCAGAGAATAAGATATTTTAGGAGGGTTTGGACATCCACCCAAGTGGGGAAATGAGAGTGGAATATTCCCCAGACTAAATTAAGGATTCCCTTGGGGGTCTTCCCATAAACCCTGGGATTGATCCTTCTAGTTGTATAGATCTGAGAAAGAGAGGGGTACATACATGGTGGTCAGCCCCCCCCCCCCCTCCATTGGGGACCTCCCAAAGGGGGAATAGCTTACTGATTCAGAGTTCTGGTACTGAACTCTGTGGGCGTGCATTGGACTAGTTCCCGAGAGAGGAAAACCGAGAGAGAATGAGATTTGAACTAGCCTTGCACTTTTTTTGGAGGCCCTTGTTTTGGCTAAGTGCCATGAAACATGGTACCTGGGGATCTCATCTCATTTTTTTAAATGCTGGCGATAGAGATCCAATTGAAAAATAGTATTATAATCTAGCGAGCCATTAGTTGGCCAACTTTCTGCATCTGCCAGTTTATATTGGGGCTACATGGTGTTGCAAAAGGAAATAAGCCGTCTCTTTGGTAGTGGGCGGTACTCGAAGAATTTCCCGTTTTGGAGAATGCACCCTAGCAACAATTTTGCCAGGACAGAGGCTTGGTTACCCATAGTGAGGAGTCCTTATTTCTGTTCTGTTTCCAGCTTCCCAGTGGCCTCTTCCTAGGGTTGGTAGCAACACAGATCCCACAGGATCTGGCCCACACCAAGTTGTCTAGGCACTCTAAGTGAAATCTGAACCAATTTTCACAGGGGCTGGAAGGGGAGATGCTGTCTAAGAGGGCCCTAGTTATAAAGTCCCCTCTAAGTTAGCAAGTAGACGTTTCCAGGCCTACTGTGAGACTGTAGGAGATACCCAATGTAGGTGAGTGCTTTCAGCGAGCAGTCCTCGGAGATAGGGTAAAGGAGGAATGGGTTATAAATAAGCGTTCTCTAATCAGATAAATTGCTCGGAGAGCCTCTCTGGCAGTCAAGGAGGCTTGTTCAAAAAGGGCTTGACCCTGCTTGGTTACAGGCAGGGAGGCCGAATGCCCGTTTGGAATGTGTGCAGTTCTCTATACTCTCAGCTGCAAGGACCCAAGGACTTTGGATGACTTGGGTGTCCTCTTCTTCCTTCTCTGGCTAGACGGCGATTTTCTGGAAATCTGGCAAAAATAAGATTTTTAAAGCGTTTTTATCTCAGAGGAAGGATCCCTAGGGATCTGTGATAGAGGGTAATGGGGAGAGACCTACCCAACCGAGCCATATACCCTGCCCCAGGATGGCAAGTTAGGGCAAGACGAACCAATACAGAAGATGTGCTTTTGGATTTTTGACCATATGCTAGAGTCGGGAGTGCTGCAGGGGTCAGGGCTGGGAGTGCTTTGCAGTGTGCCAACTTACACGGACATTTGCTTCCAGCCGGCAGGATACCTAGTGCTCATCTACCCTGGTCCGTCACAGACTTATCCTTTCACAGGAGTCTTCCAGTGGAGAGCGCCCTAGTGGCCTTTAAGTGCTCGACCCATGCCCACAGTTGTGGTAAGTATTTCCAAGAACATCGGGGCAAACAAGACCACACAGAACAGAGATTGAAGTTTCACCCTTATCAAGAACAGAGACTAGGGCTTACGTAGCACACACAAAACAAAGATGGTCTCACCATGTGGTGGCCTGGAGGGCTTCCCGTCCAGTCCATTCAGGCAAACAATTGTCCAGTCTCGCCTCCCCCGTTATCAGAGCATTGGCTCAATTTAGACAACCAACCGTCCAGTCCAGTCTTCTCGGCAGAGGTCTGGCTCCAACCAAGTGGGCAGGATCCTTTCCCTTAATTAGCCAACCCCTACAACCGCCATTGGCCTTATCGACCGAAGCGGGGTCAGCGCCTCCTGTGTTGGGCATCGCCTGGACACTACACCAATCTGTAGCAAGTGTCCTTGGAGATGTGCTGGGGTGGGGGTGGGGTCTTAACCTGGGGAGCGCCCCGCTTGATTCTTGGCTGCCTTTTGATCTCAGGCTTAATTTAGTAGCCTTCACTGGCTCAGGGATCCAGAATTGGAGCAAACTGGCCAGTTATTTAACTTGCCTTGTTGGCGAGTAAGCCCTGAGTTACCAGACGGAATGGGACCCCCATTGGACGCCAAAATTTGTTACCGAATTAAGTCGTATGGGCCCTGCTCCAGCCCTAGCCCAGTGGAGGCTCTCTGCCTTGGCGAGGGAGGGGTTTTTTTCTGTTTGGGTTCAAGTAGGCAAAAAACAAAACCCAAGCTGCGATTGACCCAGCACAATCTTCATTCAGTGGCCAAAGAATGGAGAGGTGGGAACTAAGTTCACAGATCAAATTCTCACACAGCTGGTGGGAGGGGTTTAAAGAGTAAAGACAACGGGAGGAGGAGTGAGGCGAGCTATGTGGAGGCATATGCAATAGTCTACAGGGGAAGGGGCGGGGCTTTTTCTGAGGGACTGGGGTGCCACCCCCTTTTTATCCTTTTTTGGTCCTCAATGTCAGGTCCTGGCCACCAATAGATGCGTCATTTAATATGCTAATGTAGTAAGATGAGACTCAGGGTGTGTTGGAGTCAGATTCATTGCCCTGTTGGTCCCAGCTGGTTCCATCTTGTGTGTGTGTGTGTGTGTGTGTGTGTGTGTGTGTGTGTGTGTGTGTGTGTGTGTGTGTGTGTGTGTGTGTGTAGCTTCCTTTTCTTTTCTCTGAACCCTTCAAGTTAAAAATTTATGTTCACTCCTGCTAACAGTGGGCGTTGGTGGGTTTTGAGCAAAGACCTGGAGCAGCTCTGGCAACAGAGGTACTCACCCCACCCCTACCCCTGCCCTAGCCAGACCTGGAAGAGGGGAGTGGAGGAAGCAAGCCCAATCCCTCTTAGCTCAGCAGCTAATCCCCCCTCCCTAGCTCTGTCCCTGGGGGTTGGGGCCCTCATTCCAAATTGTGTACTGGAAGCAGCATCCTCACCCCTTCCACCTCAAGGAGGGGACTGCCAGGGCTTGCACCCTTGGCTGTAGCCAGGATAGAGGCAGATGGGCAGGAAAGGCCTGGTGACATTAGCACTCCTGAGCCATCGGACTGGGAGTTTAAAGCATCCCTCCTGTCTAATCTGTGGCTGGCCCCTCCCAGCCTCCAGGTCCACCGTAGGCTGAGCCTGCCTTCTAGTTTAGTACCTTTACCTCTGCCTAGTTTCTTTTAGGCACAGTCCGGCTTCATACATGCCCCTGGTGTGGAGCGGGTGCCGCTGGGCCTGAGAGCTGCCCTGCCCGGGGCAGGCAGGACCTGAGGTGCCCTGCTCACATGTGTCTGGTACGACACGTCCCTGCTCCTCACCATCACTGTTATTGGGATCTGTGCTCCTGTTGGCCCTGAAGAACAAGAATGTAAAGAAGAGGCGTCCTATCACCTTACAGCACCCTGAAGCCAAGTTCCTGCTGCCCCTGACTGAGAAAGAGGTGATGGGTCAGCCCTCCCCCTCTGCTGTCAGGGGCAGGATGGGGGGGTGATGTGAGAGGACAAAGCGGTGGGGAATGTGTTGGCTGGGGAGGCCAGGGCAGTGGGATGGGCGTTCCATGGCTTCTAGTTTGCTCCCCACTGCCACTGTCTGTGTATTATGTGCTGGGAGCTCCTTTCCCAGGCATCTGAGCTGCCCAGCAAAGCTCCCAGAAAGCTGACAGAGCCTGCCTCTGTTTTCTGTTTTGTTAGCAAATCAGCTACAACACTCGGAGGTTCCGCTTTGGACTGCCCTCGCCGGACCATGCCTTAGGGCTTCCTGTAGGTGAGTGGAGTTTGGTGTCACCACCAGGACCTGGGCCTTGTGGGCACTCTGCTCCTATCAGAAACTCAGCTGAGGTGTAGAGGTTGCCCTGCTACCTTTCCTGAGCCACATAAACTCAAAAAGAGGTAGGGAGATAGGCTTAGGGACCGTCCATTCCCTTTCTCATTGTTCCGTTGGGGCTGACACAAAAGCGGTATCTTAATGAGCATTGAAAAGAACTGAGTCTAGAGTCAGAAGGTCTAAGATCCCATTGCCAGCTCCTTGCTGGGCAATCTTAAGCAAGTCCGTCAACCTCTCTGAAACTGTCTATGACATGGGGTTTCCCAGGCCTGTCTGCTACTTGCATTGTTGTGAGAATTAAGTGACTGATGGATGTGAAAATTCAGAAACTGTAAAGTGCTGTGCACTTAGGATGGACGGGAGGAATTGATGTGCCCCTACTGTCAGGAGAAAGGCCCAGAAGGTTTGGAGGGGCAGGAGGGGGTTGGTGCCCTTCCTCTCCAGTACGTGGGTTCTCAGCAGGGGCCTCAGACTCATGCACGAAAGGAGGGACCCGTTGTGGATATGAGCCCTAGGAGTCCTAGAGTTCCGAGGTACCCCGTTTCTAACCTGTACCACCACCAGGTGGCCGAGTCGGTCTTAGCGCTCTGCTAGGCCCTGAAACTTTGTGCTGCTGGCCTTCCTGGTGGAGTTCCTCATCCACAGCCTACTTGTCCTGGGTGCATGGGACAGAAGCTTGACGTCACCTCTTCAGGTGATGAAATTACCCACTAGGCAGCCAGCCTGGCCCCTGAGCCTCCTTGCTGCTTCCTCTGTCCCTCTTCATCTGTGGGAGCTGGGTGTCAGCCTGCCTTCCAGCCCTCTGCCTGGCTGGTGAGACCAGCCCTATTGGCAAGAAGGCTGAAGAATAAAACCTCTGAGAAACAAAATTTCTTAGAAACTGTCATGACCCACTCTCTCAGCCCTGGTGTGAGCAGTGCACAGTCAGCGCACAAGGTAATTTAGAGGCTTCTGGGAGAATCTGTGGAGGCTCGGAGATCGCTCATGCTTGCCAGCCCTGCTGAAATGAAGCTGGTTAGAGATGCGGTCTGCGGGACCAGCCGGGCAGCCCCGTTTCCTCTGAGGTTGCTGCCAGGCCAGGCCCAGGTTGGCTGCATCTGAAAGAGGCTTTCTAAGGTTTCCAGTATCAGATGAGTTCTCGGCAGGAAGCTGCCACAGGTGTTTATTCCTGGGGGTCCCTGGTTCCCAGCCAGGGCACAGCCAGAGTCATTGAGCCTGTCCTTTCTTTTTTTAAATTTTATGGAAGTACAGTTGATTTACAATGTTGTGTTAATTTATGCTGTACAGCAAAGTGACACAGTTATACATATATATATTCTTTTTCATATTCTTTCCCATTATGGTTTATCACAGGATATTCAATATAGTTCCCTGTGCTATACAGTAGGACCTTGTTTATCCATCCTAAGCCTGTCCTTTCTTAACCCAGAGCGTTTGCACCTCAGGCTTCGGGGCCCCTCAAAGACTGGGTTTTGCCCCTGCAGTGCCCCCTCCTCCTTTTCCTCCTTCCCTCCCTCCTGCCCTTCTCCTCCCCCTTCTCCCTGGGTCTCTGCTCTGTCTGCATATGCTCTCTCTCTGTCCTGTGCACACACAGCTTCTACCCCCTCAGATACTCTGGCTCAGAACTTCCTCTTGCCTTTGTCTCTTGGCATCCCTTTTATTTATTTATTTATTTATTTTGCATTACGCGGGCCTCTCACTGTTGTGGCCTCTCCTGTTGCGGAGCACAGGCTCCGGACACGCAGGCTCAGCGGCCATGGCTCACGGGCCCAGCCACTCCGCGGCATGTGGGATCCTCCCGGACCGGGGCACGAACCCGTGTCCCCTGCATCGGCAGGCGGACTCTCAACCACTGCGCCACCAGGGAAGCCCCTTGGCATCTCTTGATCGCAGCTTCTGCCCTCACCACTAATTGCCTTAGTCACTGACGTCTCCCATGTTGGATGCAGCAGAAATCTGAGTGGCCTAGCCCATCATGTGACACTGGATCATGGAGTCATGATCCACAGGTCTCTGGCCACCCTGGTCTGTTCATGTCTACCCTGGGGGACAGAATTACATGGTTCAAAGCTTCACTGCTGCCCTTCGGCAGAGCCATGGGCCAGGGAGACACAGTGCTGCTGCTGGAACTCATGGTCCGTGGATGCCTAAATCCTGGAGCCCTGCATACCTGTGCGGCCAGGCCTGCTCCAGGCCAGGGGACAGGATACAGATGAGGGAGCTGTGATTCATTCATAGACCCCAGTGATACATACAGTTTAGGAAGAAATGACTTTATGAAGGCAACATATTTTGCTTTAAAAAGGAAACACTTCTGCAATTTTTAATGCTCAGCCTCCAACCTTAATTAGCTCTTCCTGCCCCACAGAGCGCTTTGACACGGTAAGCCTGCACCGACAGTAGGCTTCCTGTGTGTGAAGCTCACAGCTACGCTGTGATGGAGTCAGGGCAGGTATATGGGGTGAAGTGACTTGTCCAGGCTTGCACATGGAGTGAGAAGGGCAGACCTAGGATCTAGGTATCCTGGACTTGGGCTCCTTCCCTGCTTGGCCCTCCTCCCATGCACCCTGTCGCGCTATGCACCCCCTCCGCCACCAAAGCTCAGTCCTTTAGAGAAATCCCTGGTCCTGTTTAGGCTGGCCCTGCTCAGGCTTAACATTTGGTGCCTTTTCTGTAGGTAACTATGTTAATCTCTTGGCCAAAATTGATGGTGTGTTGGTGGTCAGGGCTTACACGCCTGTGTCCAGTGATGAGGATCTAGGCTTTGTGGACTTGATTATCAAGGTAAATGATGCCCGCCATGTCCAGCTGCCTCACCGTCACAAGCTTGTTCAGGGTGGTGGGTGGAGAAGGGCACGTGCCCTGGACAGGGCTTCCCAGCGGTGTCATTTAACAGTGAAGCTGCTGACCTAGTGAAGTCTTCAGGTGTTGCTTTAGAGCAACCGTGCGTGCAGAGGATTTGCTCTTCCTGGTTTCTGGTAGCAAGTGTATTCTTGAGTTGTGTGTGGCTGTGGCCTCGGGGCTGAAGCTGTGAAAGCCATGCTGCCTTATTTTTCAGATCTACTTCAAAAATGTACACCCTAATCATCCAGAAGGGGGGAAGAGGACTCAGTACTTGGAGAACATGAAAACTGGGGACATCCCAGTTTTTTTTCAAGGGCCATCCGGGCGCCTGTTCTATCATGGGTCAGGTACTGGGGGGTTCACACTGGGCCTCCAGCTAGGAGGAAGAAGATGCCTATGGTTGTTCCATTGTTCTAGAAAGCTCCTCAGATTTGAGTCACGTGGACTTGTCCTTGAAGTCTTCATACATTCATTCACACACCCACTTTATGAGATTATAAGCTTCATGAAGGTAAGGGAGTGATTTGGTGTTTCCTCATCACTGTGTCTCCAGCACGATGCCTGACGCACGAAAGGCACTTGCCGTTGCTGAGAAGTGGAGGATGGATGGGTGGGTGGATGGAATGCACACTCATCCGTGTGCTCACACGCTCATCACTTACTCATTCGCTGCCGTGGGTGAGAGTGCTGTGTGACACTCCATGTTAACTTCAGCCTGCCTTCCTTCTTCCTTAGAAGAAAAGGTGCAGTTATTCCCCCAAGGATGCCCAGGCTCTACTCCCACTTTGGGCCCCGGTGGACCAGGGCTGGCTAAGGAGCCCACCCTGGCTTGCTCCTCTGGTTTAAAATGGCATAGCCACTCGCTTAGGTGGACTTGCTTCCTGGGAGGCCCAAGGAACTCAGTGATGTTTTGCGGGCTCTCAGTCAAGAGCCGTAGACATCAGAAGTATCCTCTGTGTTTTCAGGGAAGTTTGCGTTCAAACCATACAAAACGAGTGAGCTTGAAAATAAACTGGTCCATCACCTGGGAATGATTGCTGGGGCCACAGGTAAGAGGCTACTGGGGGCTTCATCCACAGGGTGAGCCCTGAGACCTTTCTGACTTGGGAGTCATTTGGTCCTAGAAGGGGTGATGTGAGAGATTCCTTCCCTGGCTCTTTGAGATGGGGATGCAGGGTCAGTGACAGGTCTTGACACAGACCCTGGACGCCCTGCTCCCCTTAACCAACATGGTGGCTGCCGCACGAGCCCCTGGAGCCTCTAAGGTGAGGCTGGGGGCCAGGCTGGGCAGGGCCACACAGGCCCCAAGGGCTCCTGGATCCTGTTCAAGCCTGATGCTCCCCATCCCTTGAAAATGAATGCCTGAAAGACAAGAACAAATGTGTAAGGAGAACTGCAACGTGCCAGGCACCGTAACGGGCATTTTAAAAAATATCACATTTACTTGTCATTATATCTGTTTTACAGATGACACTGAAGAGCTCAGACAGGTGCCTGACTCACCTTAGTCGGACAGTTAGGGAGCTAGACGTGAAATGCAGTCGTTTCAAAGCCAGTGCTGCCATGTGAAAATGAGAAGTGCTTTTGATGGACTGTTGCATTAGAAGGGAAAACCAAAATGAAGGGTGGTTCTGCTCTTTGAGTTCTGGGGACAGAAGTGAGAGAAGTAACCGGGGCCAAGGAAACTTGTGAAGCTGCTGCAGACCAGGGACAGTGAGCACCAGAGGGGGAGGGAAACCCGGCCTGCCTGCCAGCTGTGTTCCAGGGGTTACGCCCATGCTGCAGCTCATCCGCTGCATCACCAAGAAGCCCAGTGACAAGACCAGGATGTCCCTCGTCTGTGCCAGCCAGGTCAGTTCTGCTGAGTCAGCCTTGAGTGAGGAAGGAATTTTCCACTGTTTGCTGAGCTGGTCTCTGCATTCTTCTCCTCCCCACTCACCACAGTCATGCTGCTCCGGCGCCTGCAGCTATGGGAGGGCTCACTGGGCTCAAGTAGGGAGACTGGCAGCCATAGAAGCTGAGTCCAGGCCTGTTTTTCCGTTTGTTTTTGTTTTTCAACTCTGTCTCCCCAAACAACCATAAGCACTAAGCTTTCCTTCTTTCTTTAATATATAATTCTGTGCTTTTCCCAATGTAAAATCATAGCTGCCTTGCCCTTAGTGGAAATTTCAGAAAATACGGAAGCATATAAATAATTTACTTCTTTTTATGTTTGCTCTATACATGCTATATATTCACAATTATATGTATATTGTTTTTCATTTTTAGTTTTTTTTACTCAACATTACCACACAGGCATTTTCTTCTCATTAAAACTCTTTATAAATATTTTCATCAGTCTATATCAAGTCTCACCATCATTACTAAATCTTCTCCTCCATTCAGGTTGTTTTCAGTTTTCACAGTTATAAATGATACAGTGATGAATAATTGTGCCTAGGCTTGGATTATTTTGTTAAACAGAATCGCAGAAGTGGAATTGTTGGGACAAGGATCATGACGAGTTTTACGGTCCAGGTCTTGTGTGCAGCATCTCTGAGCCTGCAACAGATCTTTTGGCTTTGTGCACTTTCCCCAGCGGAGGCTACAGCCTGTCTTCCTCTGCTGTAGCTCTCCAGTGCCGTAGATTATATATATCGTGTCATATATCACTGCCTTAGCTGCTCGCATTCCCTGCAGGAGATCCTGGGCCAGTCCGGTTTGCCTTGCCTGGCGCTCAGAGTGGATGCAGGAGCTGGGCTGGGGTGATCAGACACAGCCTTCCAGCTGGAGGGCAGTCACCCAGCGCCTCCCTCCACAAGAGGGCGTTTGTTGTGTCGGAGCCTCAGCAGAACTCTTTGGCCCAGAGTCTGCAGGGAGCACTCCAGCTAGAGTCGGGTGGCCGGGGCGGGAATGTGCTGACCTGTGTGCTGAGTCTGGGGAGCAAGCAGGATGCCCTGGAGGGGTGAGGCTCGTGTTGCTTCTTTTCTAGACACAGGAGGAGATCTTGGTGAGAAAGGAGCTTGAAGAAGTTGATAGACCTCACCCAAAGCAGTTCAACCTGTGGTACACCCTGGACAGGCCTCCTGTTGGTAAGGTCCCCGTTGTCCCCACCGTGGGTCAGCTCCAACCCTTGACCCAGTCAGGGGCCAGTCCCTGGGTTGGTTGGTTCTGGGCTGGGTGGCTGAGGCCTTGGACTATGTCTCTACTTGGGAAATGCAGGAATTTGAGGGAGAGAGGATTTGGGATGACCTGCTTGTAAGGGCGGTAGAGGGTAGGTGTCCGATATCTCAGCGGCACTCCACGCACTGCTCTGAACGTCAGGGGGGACTCTGAGGCCCCGGGCCACCCTGAACACACACTCCACACGGCATCCCACAGAGCCATCACTCACACTGCCTCCTGTACGGCCACTGACCCTTTCACCCTGCACCCCGCACCTCACCTAGGGCAGCAGTCCTCATAAGCTGAGCCCCGGCCGCCACCGCACACGCTGCACCCCGCAGAGCCCTCACGCTGACAGGCTGCCTCTCCCACCTAGCGCTGAGCTGTGCCTGCCTCGTCATACAGCTCACTGCCCAGCAGAGGGCGCCACCCAAACGAGCCAGTCCCCAAACAACCACAGCACCCTCTGCCCGGCACAGCTCCTGCTCACGGCCTCGATTCACGCCGCACCCCGGTGCATCTGTCTCACGGTGGCGTTCACCCGCGCCGGTGCTTACAGCAGGCAGACACCAGCCAGGGACTCAGAGCCCCAGCAGTGAGCCTGGGGTCTGGGGTAAATACTGAAAAGGGCTCTCTGGGCCCCCCACGTGCTCTACTCCCAGCTTTCTGCGGAGAGCAGTAGTGCAGATGTCTAAGCCTTGGCGAATAGCCTTGTGTTCCTCTTCCCGGCTTGAGGGAGGGCGGGCAGGGGGCCTGGGGTCAGGGACGCAACCTGGCCCCCGCGACAGCTTTTTTCTGCTTAATCTCAGGCTGGAAGTACAGACAGGCTTCATTACTGAGGACACGATCAAGGAGCGTCTCCCTCCTCCTGGGAGGTTCTCGTTCATCCTGGTGTGTGGCCCACCACCCCTGATCCAGAGAGCCGTGCACCCTAACTTGGAGAAACTGGGTTACACCAAGGACATGATTTTCACCTACTAATGCCTCCCTTGCTCTTAGCAAATTTGCCTGGTCCCGTTCATGTTTCACAGTGAGCTCAGCTTCACCATGTTATACTGGGAAGTGTTCAAAAGTCCCTCGTAATGCGTCTTTGTGTACACTGGCACTCCCTCCTCTCTAAAGTAGCTTCTGAGGCCTCCTTGCTTGAAGAGGCTTGAAGGAATTCCATTTCAGTATCTTTTTCCATAGTTTGGTGAAATAAAATTCAGTGCAAAGCAGATAGCCATTGAGTGTGGCTCTGTGGGGGACCTGCTAGACAGGTAGAAGGCCTTGACCTGCCCCACATGTAAATTGGCATCTTGTGTCCTTGGGGGGGTCACAATGGTCAAAAATACTGGGGCAGAACTCCAGGAGAATCCAAGGGGGGGTCGTGTCAACTCCCAATTTCTCTTTAACCCCTCTTTCTAGAGTGTTGTTTTTAAGGTCACACCTATCAGAGGGCTCAGGCACCCTCCACGTGCACTCTTTCTTCTCTTGTAGGAGACCCTTGAAATGGAAATGGTGTTAAAAATACACATCAGGGCAATAGTCAACGTGGGCTCCAAGAATCCTGGACTCCCTGCACTGTACACCACAAATGGAGGTAAGGGGTGCTTCTTTGTTAAGGATCCTCTAAATGCCAGGCCCAATTCTGGTGTGGTCAGGTAGGGGTGGTTAGTACAGAAGCTTCTGAACTTGCAAACACAATTAGGTTCCTGAGGCTATTCCTTAAATCGTTCATATTTATTGCAAAGGGTATAAGTGCTCACTATCACCATCTGTTTGTGGTCAGGACATGCTGTTGCTTTGTTATCTGTGCCTGGATAAAACCATTTATGCTCTTGATTTTTTTTTATTACTTCTGCTCTTGAAGTATAGTTGATTTATAATGTTTCAGGTGTACAGCAAAGTGATTCAGTTGTGTGTGTGTGTGTGTATATATATATTCTTTGTCAGATTCTTTTCCATTATAGGTTTTTACAGGGTATTGCATATAGCTCCCTATGCTATACAGTAGATCTTTGCTATTTTATATATAGTGGTGTGTATCTGTTAATCCCAAATTCCACATTTATCCCTTCCCTCCCTTTCCCCTTTGGTAACCATAAGTTTGCTTTCTATGTCTGTGAGTCTATTTCTGTTTTGTGAATAAGTTCATTTATATCATTTTTCTAGAATGCACATATAAGTGAGGTCATATGATATTTCTCTTTCTCTTACTTCATTTAGTATGTTGCTGCAAATGGCATTATTTCATCATTTTTTATGGCTGCATAATATTCCATTCATCTGTTGATGGACATTTAGGTTGCTTCCATGTTTGCCTTGTGTAAATAGTGCTATGAACACTGGGGTGCATGTATCCTTTTGAATTAGAGTCTTCTCCAATATATGACCAGGAGTGGGATTGCGGGAACATATGGCAACCCTATTTTTAGTTTTTTGAGGAACCTCCATACACTTCTCCATAGTGGCTGCAGCAATTTACATTCCGAGCAACAGTGTAGGAGGGTTCCCTTTTCTCTACACCCTCTTCAGCATTTGTTATTTGTAGATTTTTTGATGATGGCCATTCTGACCAGTGTGGGGTGGTACCTCATTGTAGTTTTGATTTGCATTTCTCTAATAATTAGTGATGTCGAGCATCTTTTCATGGGCCTGTTGGCCTTTTATATGTCTTCTTTGGAGAAATGTCTATTTAGGTCTTCTGCCCATTTTTCTGATTTTTTTTTTTTTTGATATTGAGCTGTATGAGCTGCTTGTATATTTTGGAAATTAAGTCTTGTCAGTTGCACCATTTGCAAATATTTTCTCCCATTCTGTAGGTTGTCTTTTTATTTTGTTTATGGTTTCCTTTGCTGTGCAAAAGCTTTCAGGTTTAATTAGATCCCATTTGTTTATTTTTGCTTTTGTTTCCATTACTCTAGGAGATGGATCCAAAAAAATACTGTTGCGATCTATGTCAAAGACTGTCCTGCCTATGTTTTCCTCTAGGAGTTTTATAGTATCTGGTCTTACATTTAGGTCTTTAATCCGTTTTGAGTTTATTTTTGTATATAGTGTTAGAGAATATTCTAATTTCATTCTTTTACATGTCAGTGTCCAGTTTTCCCAGCACCATTTATTGAAGAGACTGTCTTTTCTTCATTGTCTATTCTTGCCTCCTTTGTCGTAGATTAATTGACCATAAGCATGTTGGTTTATTTATGGGCTTTCTATCCTGATCTATGTATCATTTTTTTTGCCAGTATCAAACTGTTTTGATTACTGTAGCTTTGTAGTATGGTCTGAAGTCAAGGAGCGTGATTCCTCCAGCTGCATTCTTCTTTTTCAAGATTGTTTTGGCTATTCAGGTTCTATTGTGTTTCTGGATGAATTTAAAATTTTTTGTTCCAGTTCTGTGAAAAAATGCCATCAGTAATCTGATAGGGATTGCACTGAATCTGTAGATTGCCTTAGGTAGTATGGTCATTTAAACAATACTGATTCTTCCAATCCAAAAACATGGTATGTCTTTCCATTTATGTCATCCTCAATTTCTCTCATCAGCCTCCTATCAGTTTTCACAGTACAGGTCTTTTGCTTCCTTAGCTGGGCTTACTCCTGGTTATTTTATTCATTTTGTTGCAATGGTGAATGGGATTATTTCCTTAATTTCTCTTTCTGATATTTCATTGTTAATGTATAGAAATGCAACAGATTTCTGTGTATTAATTTCGTATCCTACAACTTTACTGAATTCATTGATGACTTTTAGTAGTTTTCTGGTGACACCTTTAGTATTTTCTATGTATAGTATCATGTCATCTGCAAACAGTGACGGTTTTACTTCTTCCTTTCCAATTTGGATTCCTTTTATTTCCTTTTCTTCTCTGATTGCTGTGGCCGGGACTTCCAAAACTATGTTGAGTAAAAGAGGGGAGAGTGGACATCCTGGTCTTGTTCCTGATCTTAGAGGGAATGCTTTTAGCTTTTCACTGTTGAGTATGATGTTAGCTGTGAGTTTGTCATATATGGCCTTTATTATGTTGAGGCATGTACCTTCTATGCCCACTTTCTGGAGAATTTTTTATCATAAATGGATGTTGAATTTTATCAAAAGCTTTTTCTACATCTGTTGAGATGATTGTATGGTTTTTATTCAATCTGTGAATGTGGTGTATCACAATGATTTGTGGATATTGAAAAATCCTTGCAGCCCTCAGATAAATCCCCTTGATTATGGTATACAATCCTTTTAATGTATTGTTGGAGTAGGTTTGCTAGTATTTTGTTGAGGATTTTTGCATCTATGTTCATCAGTAATATTGGTTTATAATTTTTTTTGTGATCTTTTTGTCTGGTTTTTGTATCAGGGTGATGGTGGTCTCATAGAATGAGTTCAGAAGTGTTCCTTTTTCTCCAGTTTCTTGGAGAATAGTTTCAGAAGGATAGGTGTTATCTCTTCTCTAAATGTTTGATAGAATTCACCTGTGAAGCCATCTGGTCCTGGACTTTTGTTTCTTGGGAGTTTTAAAATTACTGATTCTATTTCAGTACTGGTAATTGGCCTGTTCATATTTTCTATTTCTTCCTGGTTCAGTCTTGGGAGTTGTACCTTTCTAAGACTTTGTCCATTTATTCTAGCTTGTCCATTTTATTGGCACATAATTGCTCAGAGTAATCTCTTATGATCCTTTGTATTTCTGTGATGTCAGTTGTAACTTCTCCTTTTTAGCATATCTAATTTTATGGATTTGAGTCCTCTCCCTTTTTTTCTTCATGAGTCTGGCTAAAGGTTTATCAATTTTGTTTATCTTCTCAAAGAACAAGCTTTTAACTTCATTGATCTTTGCTGTTTTGTCTCTATTTCATTTACTTCTGCTCTGATCTTTATGATTTCTTTCCTTCTACTAACTTTGGATTTTGTTTCTTCTTCTCTGATTGCTTTAGGTGTAATGTTAGGTTGTTTATCTGAGATTTTTCTTGTTTCCTGAGGTAAGCTTGTATCACTATAAACTTCCCTCTTAGCACTGCTTTTGCTGCATCTCACAGGTTTTGGAATGTTGTGTTTTCATCTTCATTTGTCTCCAGGTATTCTGTGATTTCTTCATTGATCCATTGGTTGTTTAGTAACAACCTCCACATGTTTGATTTTTACAGTTTTTTTTTCTTGTAGTTGTTTCTAGTCTCATAGCCTTGTGGTTGGAAAAGATGCTTGATATGATTTTAATTTTCTTAGATTTACTGAGACTTGTTTTGTGGCCCAGCAAGTGATCTATTCTGGAGAATGTTCCATGTGCATTTGAAAAGAATGTGTATTCTGCTGCTTTCGGGTGGAATGCTCTATAAATATAAATTAAGTCCATTTGGTCTAATGTGTTATTTAAGGCCTGTGTTTCCTTATTTTCTGTCTGGATGATCTGTCCATTGATGTAAGTGGGGTGTTGAGGTCCACTATTATTATTGTTACTATCAATTTCTCCTTTTATGTTTGTTAGCATTTGCTTTATATATCGAGGTGCTCTTATGTTGGGTGCATATATACTTACAATTGTTATATCTGCTTCTTGGATTGATCTCTTGATCATTATGTGGTGTCCTTGTCTCTTTTAACAGTCTTTAAAGTCTATTTTGGCTGATCTAAATACTGCTACTCCAGCCTTATTTTGATTTCCATTTGCATGGAATACCTTTTTCCCTCTACTCCCTTTCAGCCTGTATGTGTCTCTAGATCTGAAATGAGCCTCTTGTAGGCAGCAAATGTGTGGATCTTGTTTCTGTGTCCATTCAGTCACTCTGTGTCTTTTGGCTGGAGCATTTAATCTATTTATATTTAAGGTAATTATCGATATGAATGTTCTCATTGTCATTTTGTTAATTGTTTTGGACTTATTTTTGTAGGTCTTTTTTTGCCTTCTTCTTTTGCTCTCTTGTGACTTGATGACTAGTGTTATGTTTGGATTCCTTTTTCTATTTTGTGTGTATTTCTATTATAGATTTTTGGTTTGCAGTTACCTTGAGGTTTTTGTATAGCAGTCTATATGTATACGTAATTGTTTTAAGTTGCTGATCTTACTTTCAAATGCATTTTAAATACGCTGCAGTTGTACTCTCCCCACCCTCACAATTACTCTGAGATCGTATTTTACATCTAATTGTTTTGTTTATCCCTTGTGTATTGTGGATACAGATGGTTTTACCACTTTTGTTTCTTAACCTCCCTGCTAGCTGTGTGTGTGACTGATTTCCTACCTTTACTGTATGTTTGCCTTTACCGGTGAGCTGTTTCATTACATAATTTTCATGTTTCCTGTAGTGGCCTTTTCTTTTTTCCCTGGAGAAGTCCCTTTAACACTTGTTGTAAAGCTAGTTTGGTGGTGCTGAATTCTTTTAGCTTTTGCTTGTCTATAAAGTTTTCGATTTCTCCTTCAAATCTGAATGAGAGCCTTGGTGGGTAGAGTATTCTTGGTTGTGTTTTTCCCTTTCAACACTTTATATCTTGCTACTCCCTTCTGACCTGCAGAGTTTCTGCTGAAAATTAGCTGATAGTTTTACAGTCATTCCTTCATATGTTATTTGTTGCTTTTCCCTTGGTGCTTTTAGTTAGCTTTCATTTTTGTCATTTTGCTTCGTGTCTTGGTGTGTTTCTCTGTGGGTTAATCCTGTATGGGACTCTGCACTTCCTGGACTTGGGTGACTGTTTCCTTTCCCAGGTTAGGGAGGTTTTCAGCTATTATCTCTTCAAATGTTTTCTCAAACTCTTTCTCTCTTCTCCTTTTGGAACCCCTATAATGCAAATATTAGTGCACTTGATGTTGTCCCAGCAGTGCACATCCTATCCTCTTTTCATTCTTTTCTCTTTTTTCTGTTCAGCAGTGGTGACTTCCTCTACTGCCTCATTTTGTCTATGTTGCTGTTTGTATTTTTATGTATGTGGTAAGTTATGTTTCTCAACCTTGGAGAAGTGGCCCTCTGCAGGAGGCATCCTATGCGTCCCAGCAGTGCACATCCCTCTTGTCACCCAAGCCATATGCTCTAGGGTTCCCCCCTAAGAGGGCTGTGTGGGTCCTTCTGTTGTGGTAGACTGACCATGTAGGCAGTCTGGGAGGCTTGGTTGAGCCCTAGTCTGGTTGGTTGTGAAACCCTAGGGGCCTCTGGGGCTAGCGGTGGCTCACTGGTGGGTGAGTCAGAGTCCCAAAGACTCTGGGGCTGCTGCCCACCCACTGGCAGGTGAAGCCAGATGCTGGGGTTAGTGCCAGATACTGGCAGGCAGAGCTGTTTCCTGGGGTCTAGCTGCAGTGCCCAGGGACCCCAGAGCTTATGTGTGGAAGGGGCACCAGTTCCTGACACAGTTGGATATGGGGTCTTGTGTGTCCTGAAGGTTGCATGGGTCTGCTAGTGGGCAGGGCCCAGCTGGTCCCAGGGTAGGGTCTGGCCTGTGTTGGGGAACCAGTTTTCCTGCTTCAGGTGTCTGCTGCCTGGTGGTTGAGGCTGATCTAGAGGTTTGTGCAGGCTTCCTCGTAGGAGGGGCCCGTGCCTGTCCAGTGGTGAGTGGAGCTGGGTCTTGGCCCTCTGGTGGGCAGCACTGTGTCTAGCAGTAGTGAGCCCAGAGGCAGCTGTGGGCTCTTTAGTCTGTAGGCAGCCTGTCTGCTGCTGGGTGAGGCTGTGTCCTAGTTAGTTTGGCCTGAGGTATCCCAGGCGTTGTCACCAGTAGGCTGTTGGGTGGGGCCTGGCTTGGAGCTAATGAGCCAGGATGTCAGCTGCCAACATCAGCCATGTTCACCCTCCTGAATGCTCCCCAGTATGGCTGCCACCAGTGTCTGTCCCCCAGGTGGACCGCCCCCACCCCCTAGGAGCCCCTTCTAGACCAGCAGGTAGGTCTGGCCCAAGCTCTTACCAAATTACTGTTGCTGTGTGCCCTTTGAGTGGAGTCTCTGTTTCCCCTGGTCCTAGGGGGCTCCTGCAATTAAGCCCCACTGGCCTTCAAAAACAATTGCCCTGGTGGGGCTCATCTTCCCAGTGCTAGACCCCCGGGCTTGGTAGCCTGATGGGCTCAGAGCTCTTGCTCCTGTGGGAGAATCTCTGTAATATAATTATTCTCCAGTTTGCGGGTTGCCCACCTCAGTTGCCCACCTCAGCGGGGGGGGGGGGGGGGGGGTGTAAATGGGAGTTGATTATGTTGCAAGCCCACCCTTCCTACCTGTTTTGTTGTGGTTCCTTCTTTCTGTCTTTAGCTGTAGAAGATCCTTTCTGGTAGGTTCCAGTCTTTTTCATTGATGGTTGTTCTGCAGATAGTTGTGATTTTGGGGTGCTCCTGAGAGGAGGTGAGCTCTGGGTCTTTTTACTCTGCCATCTTGGCTGCTCTCCCCACCCGCTCTTCATTTTATATAATTCTGATAATGAACCAGAAATTCTGTGGGGATTTTGTTCTCCAAGTTACAGATGTGGAAACTGAGGCTTAGAGATGAAATTACTATCCCCAGGTCATTCAGCCATTAGGCGGCAGGGCTGGGCTTCAAACCTGAGTTTAACTCCAAGGTGTTCCCTTTTTGCAAAAACTGGTGTCACAGGATTTCTTACACACGTGTATGTGCGTCGGAGGGTGGGGCAAAGGGATACAGGAGAGAGAAAGGAACATGGCTTGAGAGAATTCTGTGAAGTACAGCTGTGTAGTGCCCATGGGGTGGCCTAACACAGGACGTCTCTCAGGTGGACGGGGGGAGGCAGCAGCTTAGCCTTCGTCTGTCCACCTGTTGAGCTCATCCTAATGAGTTTCCTACTCAGAGAAAGGCTGGGCACTGCAATCAATGCTGGGCACTGCACATCGAAGGTCCTACCCTCAGATGTGTTTCTTAAACACCAATCACAACCATGCCTGTCCCCTGCTTTAAACCTCTCACTGCTTTCACTAGTCCGTATCCGGACACCCTGGGTCCCCAAGATAAATTTCAGGAGCCTGGCTTACAAAGCCTTTTTCTCGATCTGGCTCCAGCTGACCTCACCCGATTCTTCCTTCCTTGGGCCTCCCACTCTGACCCCATTCTCTGGCCCACTGGTTCTCAGCTAGAGGTGATTTTGTGGGGAGACATTTTTGGTTGTCCCAACTAGAGGGGTGCTATTGGCACCTAGAGGGTAGAGGGAGAGGCCAAGGATGCTGCTAAGAGGCCAAGGACAGCCCCGAGCACAATGACTTACCCAACCCCAAATGACAGCAGTGCAGAGGTCAGGAAATTCTGCTCTCATCATATTGACCTCGGGTACTTCCTTGGATGTGCTGGGTTGTTTCAGGTCCCTCTGCCTGGAGTGCCTTTCCCCTCTGGCATACTTGAGGAAGCGGATTCATCTTTCAAAATTCAAGTAGCACCTCTCCTTGGAGGCTTTTCAGTCCTTGTCCCCAGCCCTCCATTAAAAATGACAGTTTGCTCTTTGGGGCTGTAGGCGCTCCTATTGGAGCATCTGTATCGTTCAGCACACTCTTGTCTGAAACAGATCTGTACTCCCACAGTGCACCATCCCCACCCTCAGGCAAGGACCTTGACATTCATGCCTGTAGCCCCAGTGCTCCTTAGCCCAGAATGGGAGGTACTCAACCTGCACATGTGAGGGAATGAGCGGATGAACTTAGCATCATGGATCTCCTGGGCCATCAGAGGGCTAGGACTGGGTCTTACTCCTGTCTGTACGGGAACCCATCCATAGCGGTGCTCGGTGAGGTTGTGTTGAGGATAGGTGTGGAAGGGGAGAAAGGTGACACGTTACTTCAAGGTGAGCCAGGAAGTGCTCGGGCCCAAGGTCAGCACCGTGGGACAGAGAGACACCTCCAACCCTAACAAACACCAGCGAAGGCTTCCTGAAAGAGGCTGGGGCTGTTCTGGACCTCAGCAGGCAGGATTCAGCTTCGTGACAGAGACTAGGAGAAAAGCACATTCCACGGGGAGGGAAAGGCAGGAGCACAGGCTAGAGCGTGGAAGGTCGAAGATTCAGCTCAGGCTTTTGAACGCTAATCTGTGGTAGTTGTGGAACTGACTTCTTAGCAGGGAACAGGATGAAACAGTGCTTTGGGAAGGTCCCTCTGGGGATGGGGTGGAGAACACCTGGAGGGGACTAACTGGAAAGGAAGGGTGAGGGACCAAGTAGGAGACCCACCATGGAAATTAGAGATGAGGCCAGAGGGAGGAAGAAGGACCATCGCTAAGGGGGAAGGCTGGTTGGGAGGGGACTGTGTGGGGTCCGTGTGCAGGTCCCTCTCCCTGAGGTGGGGCATACCTGAGATGTGTTGCGGTGGAAACGCTGATGTGGGTGCCTGAGGGCCTTCCTCGGGGTGGCTGGGAGAGGGGGTTGCCGTTTGATCAGACAGTTGCCTCTGAGGCTGAGAAGGGAAAGGCTTCGAAGACGCCTGTGCTCAGGTGCTGGGAGGCCCCACAGCCCTGAGACACCATTGCAGACAAGGGTGGCTTGAGGACAGCGGGAAGGGAGTCCGTTACTCCTTCCCTGCTGTCACTCCAGCCAGATTCCTGGGAAAGGAAATACAATACGCGTTTCTGTATGGAAGCAGCCCAGGAGGGGGCTTCCTACCATTTCGCCCTGCTCAGAACATTCAGAATTATTTTTCCAGCAAAGCTTTTATGACTCACAGCCCTTCCCCTTGGGTGTAAGAACCCCCAGCTGTCACCAGGGATGGCGTGCGTCATTGGGTCTGTGCTGGCATCGCATCGCCCTCCCCACAAAAGTGGTCTGCAGTCCACGTATAAAAGTACAAAAGGTATAAAAGCTGTAACGAAGAGCACAGCACAGTTGAAGACATGTGGGCCACCTCCTGGACATCTGTTCCACAGCCCCGCTTTGTCCCATCAGCACCCATGTTGGAGATGCCCTGCAGCCCAGCCTGGGCTCCACGGGTGGCCATGGGCCAGCTCCCCATCAAAGCAGACTCAGGCCGTCACACGTGCCTCTCTGGGCTGCCAGCGATAAGACAGTCATCACCAGTCCTCAGAGCTGGGAGCGGCCAGGCGGGAGTCGGTCAGCAGCTGGTCCTGGCTGAGCATGGTCTGAAAGGACACGGCCGAAGGCACTGTTCAACAGCGTTTTGGTCAAGGCTGCCCTGCGGCCACGATGTGGGAAGCAGCGGGGCACTGGGTGTGGCCCTGACTCCAGTGCCCTGTACGTTCATGGGGTCCCAGGCACCCCACGTGTTGGCTCAGAATAGACAACACTGTCAACAATAAAGTGCTCCTACCTTTGGAAGTAAAGTTGCTATTTGAAGGCCACCAAAGGCCTATAGAGGTGATAAGCGCAAGGCTGGGTGAATTCATTTCAGTGTGTGAGCCGAGAAAAAAACAAATTGAAAACAGTGATCTTGTTTGGATTTGGGGAGACCCGCCCCCTCCTTGACCATCTTGCCCTGGGATACAGCCTTCATAACCTGCCTCAGTACATCAGCAAAGGCCTCAACGGGCTGGACGCTGCGGCCGGTGGGCTCAGTGCTGGGGCTGTCTAGGAACTGTGAGGCCCTGGAAGGCACAGGGCCTCAACAATGTCAATCTTTTTTGTGACTGGCCTTTTACCACCAGCTCCGGGCTGCCTAGCAGCCTTGCAAGGAGGATATTAGCCCTGCTTGACAGATAGGGAAGCCAGGGCTCGGAGAGAGAGTGACTTGCCCGAGGTCCCAGACAGGGACCAGGTCAGCCTCCCTCCAGAGTGCCTCCTCTCCCCTGGTCCAAGCTGCTTCATATGGTATGGCTTGTCCCCCCTGGACATGCCAGGATGTGCTCACGTGCCTGTGGTGTCCATGAAGCCAGAGGCATGATAGGAAATATATGTCTCATGGATGGAGAGAGCAGAGCAGTGGCCACCAAGCCAGGGGCGAGGCCTGGGCTTTGGGCTGACGAGGCAGGTGACCCAGAGCTGCTGAGCATCTTGGTTTCCTCACCAGCCTTGGGCCTGGGAAGAGGGCCTGAGACCTAGCACACCTTAGCTGGTTTCAGCTCAAGGCTGGCAGCAGGCCAACAGAGAAGGCCTCTGGGCTGCTTTCCGTCTCGCCTGGTTCAGGCTCCAGCCCCAGCCCCCGGCCCCATCTGCTCTCCGCCAGCAGAGGCCCTGACGCCACAGGCTCTGGAGTAGGCCCGGGGGCTGACCAGCACCACCCCCAAACTCCCGGGGCATCCCCAGCACCTGTCCGACTGTGGAGAGAGGGTCAGAGTCCTACCGTGAGGCGGTGAATGTCTTGGGAGAGGAGCCCTATCTGCATCAGGGTGCCTTCCGAAGGGGCCACCTGTAAAGTGGGCAGCAGCCTGGTCAGCACGTGTGGACTGAGCTCGTGATTCGCAGAGGTGGCATGCAAGTCCTATCCTGCTCAGGCGTGCTCCGCAGGCGAGCGGGCAAGGAGTGGGCCAGGCCCTGAGGAGTGACGGGTGGAGCACATGCTGCTTCTGTCCCTGGGGAAAGGCAGAGCCTCCAGTGTCCCACACCATCACACACACACTCTCCTCTGTCCCCACCCCGGCGCCAGCACTAAGGGGACACAGGAGCAGGGCACAGACGGGCCCTGTCAGAGCGGCCCTTTAGCACAGGTTCAGTGCTCCAGCTCCTTCCAGGAGCAGAGAGTGGCAGGGATGAAGGCTGTCAGGGTGCTGAACACACTGCAGATTTCTGGTACCAGCAGGACCCCAGACACTGATGCCCCAGTACAGGCATAGCTAGGCATCCTCAGGGAGCTGCCAGGGCGTCCTCACTCCTAGCAGCCTGCCTCCTCTCCTTCTCAGGTAAATGCTGGCCTGTTCCTTCTTCCCCAAACCTATTTGGACATTGTAGATTTGCCCTTTGAGGGCATCGCGTATAATCCATCATTTTATAGGTGGGAAAACTGGGGCCCACAAAGTGGTACAGGCCTTGCTCGAGGCTGCACAGAGAACTAGTGACATAACAGTTCCATGCGGGGTTGCAAGCAGGCACGTGCGGAGATTCTCCCACCAGGACACGATAAGAAACAAGGGACAAAGCCCGCCCTGACTGTGGCTCTAAACTGCAGTGCCCAGGTATCAGCCCCGGGGAGCACCTGTCATTCAGTGGTTCCGGCCATGCCAGCTGGCAAGCCTGTGCCCTTATCTCTTGCTGGCTGGACTTCAGGGGAGGCCGGGAGGCCATGGCCTGAGACTCATGGTAGTTTAAGAAGCAAATCTTCACATCGCCTCCATCTGGGACAGAATCAGAGCGTTCAGATTGGGGTCATGAGGCCCTGCCCCATCCGCCAGACCGTTATGGTGCTGCCGTCGCGCTTCTGCAGACGAGGCCCGGGGACCCAGTAGAGCCAAAAGCTGCACTGGGACTAACTGGGATCTCATGAGCAGGAGCCCAGACTGGCAGGTGTGTCCCTCCCCCTGTCCTTGGCCAGGCCAGGCCCGTCTGGAAGACCCATTATCAGTTAGGCAGCCTCTAAATCAGGAGGACAGGTCTGTTGCAGCTCTGCCAACACAGACCGGCCCCCACGGGGTTACGGGCCCAGCACAGTCAGTCACAGCGGAGCGGCACAACACGTGAAAGAACAGAGGGCCCTTCCAGCAATGCCACCTGGTCTCCCCACGCCCCCTTCACTAGGTGGCCCATCCCGCTGGAATGGAAACCGACTTCGGGGTCTGCACGACAGATGTGACCTCCAGTCAGGACGTGAGACACCAAGTGCCTCCCGGCTTCACACCGGGCAGTGGAGCCCAAAGCGACACCACAGACCTCCAAAGGATGGGGGTCCCTCCTTGCTCCCGCCCCCTCACCCAGGACACCCACAAATCCTGACGCAGCTCAGCAGCGCTGGCTCTCGAACTGCGCGATGAGCAGCATTCCATCTCTAGCTGCGCCCAACTCACTTCCCTTGACAAGATCAAAGATGCCGTGCAGTTTGTTTTCTACATAAATATAGGTTTTATTACCAGGAAGAAGCGACCGCCTCCGAAGGAAGGCGCAACAGTTCCACTGTCACTGGGGCAGAAGTCCCTGCTGCTGTCCCTTCAGCCCCAGCCCAAACTGTGGTCACAGGCCTAAGGCACTTGGGATTGCCCTCAACAGGGGCACAGCCGAGGGGCCCGAGAGCTCAGCCTCGGGACTGTCCGTGGTCTCCGGACCTGTGTCCAAGCTCAGGTATTGCCACTGGTGCTGAAGGTAGACATTCAGACTTACTGAAAACCTACAAGCATCTTTATGTCTTTCCTCCCGAGTCCCCAAGGCTGGCCCCTTAGCAAAGATGCAGCGCCATACCTGGCCACCCTCAGGATTTGGAGAAAGACTGGCCCACGGGTACACAAGGGCTGGAAGGTTTTCTGCAAGTCATGCACATACACAGGGGGTGAGGTGCAGTTACATGGTGACACACACGGAGTTACTGTGAGCTCTCAGCACACACAGACAGCACAGGTGACAAAGGCATCAGCTAATCTGTCCCACCTGGTCCAGTCCATCCAGTTCAGGGGCATCGAGGGGGCTGAGGCCCTGGTAGCCAATACAGACCCTGTGACTGTCACCGACACCGTTGCTGGGCTCCACTGGGCAAATGTAGTCTGTCGATTCATCGAACTTCTTTTTTCTTATGTTTCCAAAATGTGAAAATCCCAGTTTCCTTGGCTAAAACACAGCAGATACAAGACTATGAGAAAGAGATGACCAAGCTAGTGTGCAGCTCCTACTGACGATGCATTTTAGGACAGGCCGACGAGGAAAGGAATAAGGCAAACTGCTTCTAGAAAAACTCTTAACAAAATAGAGCTCCTGTAAGCAATTGCCCTTCTGGGGAAAAGCCAACAGATAAATCATCGTGAGCAAGTAGGGCTGCTCCTCCAGGATGCCGTGCCTGAAGCTCCTGCCCTGCTGTCCCACTAGTGATGTTCACATTCCCCGGGGGAACTGGGGGTTCCCAGAGGCTGCCACAGTCTGTACAGAGGCTGCGCTCAGAGGACTTGGTATCACACGTGGAGCACCCCCTGCCTTCTGTTCACAGCACCTTGGGAAGCCACACGGACAGCCCTAGGCGGCCCTTCCTCCCTGCTCCAGCTTTGTCCTGAGTTGGCAGGACAGCTCAGGCAGGTGGAACGGGCTTTGTGGGATTCAGAGCCCCAGTGAGCGGCGCTGGTGCTTGGATGACCTCGGGACCTCTGGATGGCTGTGTGCTGGCCACCTCCACAGCACAAGGTGGCCACGGCTGGCTACCCACAGGGACACTCCTTATGTTGGCAAGACAGCTTAGACCAGGACCCCACGTGGCATGTGGAATGCAGATGGGTCTGACCAAAGGGAACCCACACTCGGGAGCCTGTCTGCTTTGCACGGCGAGTCAAGGCAGTGTCGGGAGAGAGGACCCCATGCTGCCTGTATGTCATTTCTGTGTAAAGAAACCTGCGCACCCTTGGACTCAAGAGTGGCTGGGAACTAGGCTAACAAAAGTGACAAAATCAAACCGAAGGTAGAAACCAAGGCAGAAGCCAAGAGAGCCTCCTTGTCCAGGCAGCCCACTTGGGTTTGGCTCCAGGCACTGGGTCAGCTGCTACACAACTCAAGGGCCAGAAGGCAGGCCCCTTTGGCCACCCCAGAAAGGGCCTGGCGACTCACCCGGACTTTGGCTGTGGTGGTCAGCGGCGTGTAAGCAGGTAAAGTCATTTTCTCTCGCTTCTCCTGCTCAGCCTCAGGGCCAATCAAGGCGTTGAATTTGGTGGTCAGGTGACGCCTGAGGAGTGTCTTTTGTGGGGGGATATTGAGAAGCATGGCCAGCGTGTCCCCAGTGAAGCGTGGCTCCAGGATCTAAGAAGAAAGCACAGACAAGCCACCCCGTGGCGACCACCGGTGGCTCTAGGTGATGACACTGAGAACCAGGCCCCCAGGAGCCCGGGTGGCCCCGGGGCAGGGGCTGAGGCTCACCCACTTGTCCCGTGTCCCCCTCCCCTCTGTCTCCCTGGCCCAGGGCCTGGCTCTGTGGCCAACCAGCAGAGAGCTGTGCCCTCTTAGATAAGGCTGTCTCCCAGGGTCTATCTGGAGGACAACTGGGCCACCCCTTCCTCCTTTCCCTGCTGGCTTTGCCACTTGACAGATAAGTGCTGAGGCAGATCGTCTCATGACAAGCAGGAGGGTACATTTTGGTGGCCTCCCCCGCCCTCCCAAGCCCTGTGTTCCTCCAGCAGCAGCTGGAGCTGCCTGGTTAACAGGCGGTTCTCATGCAGCCCCTTTTTCCTGGAGTCCTCTGGGTCTGTGGCTCGGGAAGTCTTTCCAGAAGCCATCTTGTTTGCCTGAAATCTATTAATTCTCAGCCACAAATGATCAAATTCTACTTTGAGACTTCAGTTTATGCAAGGGGTTCAGCTGAAGTATCAACATTTCTTACTGGGATGCCTGTCTAGCCCTTAAGACATCAGTTTCTGAATACCCCAGGTGTCCCCGAGGCAGGTGGACCAGCCCAAAGAGCCACTCACAATGAGACCTCCGTGGACACCACTCCCACGAAGGTTGGGCGCATATTCCGCCAGGTCCACGGACCGCAACCATTCCATCACCCTGTGGTTGGACCACTGCACAACTTCTGAAGGAGAAAGGTTACTCTGTAAGAGAGAGAAGGAGAGTGGAGAAGTTAGGCCTACAGGTCCTTCCAGGGTCCTCTGTGGAGCCAGTCCCTGTGAGCAAGCCGGCCCCGAACGCCTTGCCGAAAACAATCCTTACGCCTACAGAGCCAGGCCTCCAGGCCAGCTGCCTGAGAGCCCGCCCAGTTTCCAAGAAATAAAGCTCTCATTGAACTTGCACTTCTGCACTGAGATATCTGATTCCAGAATCCCGTTACTCCCTGACTCTGGTTACTTTGGGACTAACACACGAGAGCATGGAGTTATTCATTCAGCGATTCAACAGAACTTTAAAGAGGACTGTCAGTTACGAGCTGAGTGTTTTATAGAATCGAGATCTCACTGGTGTGGCCAAATGTTTTGGGAGAACACATGTTAAGATACTTATACCTGAGGACCCTCAAGTGGCACCTGGGTCTTCAAAATGCCCAGCAGTGTGCCTAACATATAGAAGGTTCAAAATGTGTTTGTGCAACAGGGAGAAAAGAGGGGACGGAGAGTAGAGATATGAATTTTTAATCCCCTGGAAAGCTGAGTTACTCTTACAGCAGGGTTAGTCTTGGCTCCCATGAACATAGGAGACGGGGTGTGACTGACAATCCTGTAGCTTTGGGGCCCACCCAGAACTCCGAGGTTCCTGAAACATTATCAGGGAATTCCCCAGGATTCGGGTTGCTGTGTTTACCTCCACCATTTCTTCTCTAGCAAAACCTGATCATGGATTCCCTGTGCGCCTGGGCATGGAGGTCAGTTAATTTTCTACCAACGAGTAGGGAGATCTGTTCTGAAATGTCTGGTTACTTATGGGTTCCTCTTCTTCTCTCCTCTGCCTACTTTGACACCGTCTTTCCATTTTGTCTCGCCCTTCCCTCCCCTTTGCTCCATTTCCTCATCTCCTTGAATCACTATGATGGCTTTGAAAGACTTGCTGCTACCGCCCTCCAGCCCATAGCATATGTCTCCCAAAAGGAGGGAGGAGTTGGAGGGCTAGTGGCTGCTGTGGGATGCAGAGTTCAGGCCACAGGCGTGTTGGGACACCATGAAGCCCTAGTAAAGGGAAGAATCCGCAGCACCATGGGCCAAAATGCAGCCACTTTATGACCATGTCATTCTGGTTTTCTCACACCCGATCTTACAGGTGTCCCGGCTCAGGGCTACCTGGACAGATACAGTGTCCTGCCCTCACCTCATTAGCTGGCCGCCGGTGCAGGCAGTGAGGGTTGAACTTGTTGACATGCAGCACGTGAATGGCACATTTGATGCTGAGATGATGTAGTTGGCTGGTGACTTTTAGGAAAAGTAGATCATTCTGGAAAAGTAAAGTTTTGGTTGATGAACCAGAGCTTCCAAAGTGACACCCACCCACCGAGGTTCCTTCCCAGACCATACACAGACAAGTGGTCTACTACACGTCAGGAATGCATGTGGACACGTAACAGCTGTCCTTGGAGCAATGGTTCGTACTCTGCTAATTGGGACCTCTTATGTGACGAACGACACTGTTTTAGACCCGAGGGATATGAGGGAGGTGTGGAATCAAGTTTAAATACCGCCATGGGGACACCTGAGTTGAGTTGGGTGTTCACAGGGACAACTGAAACACTGGAGGAAGGATCCTCACCACAGTCAGGTACTGCAGCATTCGCCCGTCGACTCTGGATTCGTGAAACTGGTCTTTGTACTGGGGTAAGCCAATATCATCAAGCCAACCTACAGAAACAGGGAAGTGAAATTTGTGAAAATGGAAGACTGTGGATGCCAAAAAAAAAAAAAAAAAAGGCAGCAGCACATTATCATTCTGAGTTCCAGCTATATTTCCCCTAAAGTTTAGTAATCCGTCTGCCTGTCCCAAGGACACAGCTGTCTTTGAGGCACACATTCCCAGGGGGCTGCCAGAAACATAACACACATATGCCTGTCCTTACGTGTCACCCAGATGTGGTCCAGTAGTGCAGACTTCTCCTCCTGCTTGGTGTTGATAGCTTTCACTGCTAAAATCAGCTTTTTCCTATGAAGAGGGTGCTTAATTCCCAGCTCCTGAAAGTGAAAGATGAAGACAGATGTGAAATCTCAGCGGGCAGCCTGGCTCTCAGAGGATGCTGTGTCTCGGTGGAGGTACTCCACCTGGGTGGAGCATGGAAGCGGACCTCTGCCCAGCGCCCTGGGATCAACCTGAAGTGACAGAATCTCGCCCTCCTTTGTCAACTCTCCTGTGTGTGGGCGTGGGTGGGCAGTGGAGGAGTGGGGGGCCTCACGTCCCTGTGCGCTGGTTTGGGGAGAGATGGGAGCCCCCTAGCCCAGGGCTCAGCCCTTACCTTTTCCATGTCCTGAGGGGTAGCTGTCAGTAACGTGTGGCCAGAAGTCACCCACTGCCTGGCAAAGATCACGTACTGAGCCAGGCCAAAGTCCTCCAGCCATGCACACACACGCTCTGTGCTCCACTGGGCGAAGGGGCCGTTGGCATCACTGGGAAGCAGGAAACAGCACGACCCAGTTATTGCGAGAGCCTGGGCTCCAGCTGAGCATAACAGCGCCTCACAAAAAGGGACTAGGTTTAAACAAAAACCCCCATCGTGGGATCCAGTTGAACAAAATCCCACGACAATGCACTCATCGGAGGTAGACTCTAGAGTTTCCCGGGATAACCCCTGGTCTGAATCTCAGGTCTGCAGCTGCCGGGAGCTTGGGGCAGTTATATGCTCCTCAGGAAGGTGTGCTCACGTGTGCTATCAGTCCACATGCACATGCACGCGAGCCAAAGCCCATTTGGATGAAGATCCACACCTGAATCGTGTTTTACACAGGGCTTAATACCGTGTTCAGGAAAATGCTTAGAAAACTAGAAAAAGCGTATCTAACATTAAGAAAAAAAAAAAACAGAAAACCTTCCTCCAATCAACAACAGTTAATGCCTTATTTACTAATGAAACACTAGGGGCATTCACATTAAAGTTAATAAAAGACAGTATTTTTTATCACATTAGTAACACTAGTCTGAGAGTTGCAGCAAATTTAAGAAGAGACAAAAATATAGCTATTAGAAAGGTAGAAATAAAAGAAAGCCATTCTTTTCAAATGATATGATTGCCCACCTAGAAAACCCAAGAGAACTCAGGAAGGTGGCTGGTTATAAATACACTGCTAATGTTTATGACACACACAAATCAACAATCTTCTATATACCGTCAATGCACAGATACTAACATTTTTGTTCAAATAATCCACTCACAGCAACCAAAATTATGAAATGTCTGGGATCTGTCTATAAGGAATGTGTGGGTCCTGTGTAACCGTGTGTGGGGATGGGGGGAGGTGGTAACTATGACACACAACTAAGCAGCATAAAAAAAGACATGAATAAATGAAGAGCTAGATCATGTTCCTCGACAGGAAGCCTGGGTATTACAAAGCCATCAGTTCTTAAAGACATCAGTTTCATTTAAAGTGTAAAGGTAATGGTACACTCAAAATCCCAGTTGACTCTTGGGGGCAGGGGGGGCATGGAGGTTGACAAAGCAATTTTATATTCTTTTTTTTTTTTTCCCCGGTACGCGGGCCTCTCACTGTTGTGGCCTCTCCCATTGCGGAGCACAGGCTCCGGACGCGCAGGCTCAGCGGCCATGGCTCACGGGCCCAGGCACTCCGTGGCACATGGGATCTTCCCGGACCGGGGCACGAACCCGTGTCCCCTGCATCGGCAGGCGGACTCTCAACCACTGCGCCACCAGGGAAGCCCTATATTCATTTTTTAAAGGAGGATTCGTGGAATATAGAAGACTAGCTATTCTAAAAGATTCCTTCCAAGAAGGTATTCCTAAAATGGTTAAAAAAAAATTTTTTTTTAATGCCTAGATGAGGCATCAAAAATTTTCTTAAAGTGAGGGTGGGTGTTCCTTAAAGGGCCAGGATGACCATAAAGCACCATTCTAAGAACAAGTGCTGGAGATGATGTGTACCTTAGAGCAAGTGCTGGTCACTCAGCCTGGAGCCTGGGTTTTAATGAATCATGAATAGGTGCAGATCCAGGCTTCGTGAAAACTGGAACTTATAAAATTTGGGGGCCCCGCTAAGAAAAGTACACAGTTTGAATATGGGATTAGGAACAAAATGACTATTTAGAATAAGAAAACAAATCACAAAAAATTACAAACCTAATCCAACTGAAAAAGATCATGAAATCCAGAAAAATAATATTTTTATTAATTAACTCCTACCTATACCTCTATAGTACTTTACCTTCACGTTAGGGGTGCGTATTCTTTATCATATGTCAACAACTCTATAACAGATGTCCCTCTGTATCTGCCAGGGGGTTAGTTCCGGGATCCCCGGAGACACCAAAATCCAGGGATGCTCAAGTCCCTTATATAAAATGGCATAGTTCACTCAGCCCTCTGTATTTGCGGGTTCCGCACCCACGGATTCAACCGGTGGAAACCCGATCTGCAGTTGTTTGAATGAGTGGATGGGGTGGGGCTATATTTTCTGTGAGAAGCTTTCCATCTTTCTTCTAGCATGACTGACCAATATTCTTTTATTTTGATAGTTTTTTTAAGTTTTAGCTTCACAACTTATAAATGGTATTGTCAAATACATTTTTTGAATCATCAAATTTAGGAAAACCTCTATCAATTGTCTTTTAGATGCGAGCTGTAAAATTCCACAGCGTTCAAGGTTTTTAGTGCTAATCTTAAATATTCTATTCTTTGAATTGATAACATTTACTTAATGTCCTTGTGGCTGTTGCATATTAGGCAACATCATCTTGGTCAATGTCAGTATATCATGTAAAATCAGCAAGAAATTTTCATCTTTTGCCAATGTGTTCATATAATTCAGTTTATATGAACAACACTCTAGGAACCTATTTACTATTTTTGTTTGGAATTTATCTGTTGGTCTTAGTGAATTATTGCTTTTGGTTTGATCTGGGATTTTGTTTTTAAATTATCAGAATAGTTTCTCAATTTCAATGCTCATTTTATCACCTTTATTTCATATCCTATTAGTTTTCAATTTCATTTATTTTCTGGTTTCTGGGAATTGGAAGGAAACAAATATTCTATGTATCAGAGGGATATTTCAGTTCCGAGGGGAAATACGTGTTTTTGAGACTGTAATTTGAAAGCCTCTGTCCTGTAGACCTTTTCATAACACCCTAGAGCTCTGATGCTCCTCTACCCTCGATCGTCTTCCCATTTCCCCCTTTGTGAGCGGTCTCTGCTCTCCTAAGCCTGTGCTGCTCCTACAGTAGCAGACCCGGCTTCCCTAACTCCTGGGGTTCTGTCAGTGCCAGGGTCTCCCATACGCTTTTCCAGGGCCACAGCTGAGCATGCTATTAAGTAATTTAGAGATGACAGAGAAAGTACCTTTCATATACAGCCAAACCACTTGTTTTATTGACATGTTCCAAAACATCCCTCCAAATTGCAGTTAAAATGATGTGAGATTTATCAAATAGGCCATTCCCATGGTAGGCGGAGAACACAGGGTACACTTACAACTGTGTGTATATATTTCCTTAGTAAGTGCATTTCTGAAAAGGGAGGACTCCTGTTTTGACTAAGCATCTGAGAGAACCGAATCTCCTGCTGAGGATTTGGCAAATCTGATGATTGGAAAGAATTTCCACAGACTGGCTTCTGGTTTTGCAAATTTCAAATGTTCTTTCTTTTTCCACTACCCCATACTTCTGAAACCAAATGCCAGAGGACAAGTTCATTTTGGTACAAGATCTCTGACTTTGCATCTTTGTATCAGTAATGCTGGGCACACTGGCACGTTGGAAGCCATTTTTATAGTAGGACAGCTAATTAACTAAACCTAAGTAAACCAGACATGAAGTGACTGCAAGCCACATAAACATAATCCCATTAAACCCAAACTAAATGGATCCCCAACTCAACCTCCCCATAGCCAGATCCCAAAAATGCCCATGGGTATTCCAGCATCGTCTGATATCAGGCAAAGATATTAGACCAAGGGTAAGTTGGAAAAGAGTCAGCAGTCTTAAAACTGTTTAAAATATCTTACTTATGAAAATATTTCAAAACACACGGCCTTGTCAATACATCGGTTGGACCCTCTCTGGACCACGGAAGGGGTCTAGGCAAGTAACTGACGTTGAAGCTTAAGCTTCCTTACATTCATGATAAACCTGACACTGACAGTGAATATGGGAGAAAGGCAGTAAAATGGGGCCTGAAGCAGGGAAGCAGTCTGTTCAGAGACCCCTCATAAGCTAGAGTCCCTAAGGGCAATACACGCTGTAGACAAACTCAGAAAACGCCTCCACAAGGATGGGATCCGGCCATGTGGCTTTCAAGACTTCAACATTACACTCTGCTTTCTCTTGGGGGAAAAAAACCTCTCTCACCACACACCAAAATAAATCCCCAAATAGATAACTTGTAAAGTTTTAAAAAATCACTTTTTTAAACTCATAGTTTAAAACCAGTTTTTTAAACAATCAGCAAAAAATTTTAAAACAAAATAATGAAAGAAATCACAAAGGAAAAGTTGATGAACTTCATTATACACAAACCTGAAAATTTCATATATCCAAGTAAAATTCTGCAACAAACCTAAAAAATGATTTGTTACAACTTTTAGATGTGGCTTAGTATCTTAATATGTAGAGAACAGATAGAAATCTATAAGAAAGATATTAAATAAAAGATATTAATAACTAAATAAAAATGGGCAAAAATGCACACAGTTCACAAAAGAAGAAATAAGATAACAAACATGTAAACTAAATAATAAAAATGTAATTTTTGGAGGTCTATAAAACTAGAACTTTAAACAAAAGCTGCAATAACAATGCTGACAAGGCTGTAGGTGCAACAAGCACTCACTGCACAGCAGGGCCGACTAGAACGTAAATCTGCAAAATGGGGAGAAAATAAACAAATTTACTCTTATAACCTGAGAGAGAGTTCCTATGAAATGTCATTATCAAGTGTTATATTAAAAAACAACGGTTTCACTGGAAAAAACGGATTGGGGCTGGAGATTTTCAGTAACAACAGACTTCCTATAGGAATGTTGGTGACAAAATTTTTTTAAGGCTATACCTAAATATCTACACACTATAAATACCAGAGGACATTAGCATATAATTAGATCACATTTCTGTTTAAGAGTAATAAAAGCCTTTCCTTCCCACCAGCAAACTCATTTTTGTTACCGTAAGCAGAGTGGTGATAAACATAGTCTCGTCAGGCCTTCATTCCCATTCTCCTTGTCATCCATTGCTACTGTTTACAAAGCACAAAGACACCCAAACAAAGCAACCCTGTGGCTGAACTGCAGTTTCGCCTTCGGCAGAGAAGGTTCCCTACACTGGTTGCCCCATACCAAAGGGACTTCTAAGATGGTGGATGGGCCCTAAGGAAAAATACCTGAGGGTCTTAGAAAAGTTTTACACCCTGACCAGTGATTCCCCCTTCAAGAATCATTCCTAGGGCTTCCCTGGTGGCGCAGTGGTTGAGAGTCCACCTGCCGATGCAGGGGACGCGGGTTCGTGCCCCGGTCCGGGAGGATCCCACATGCCGCGGAGCGGCTGGGCCCGTGAGCCGTGGCCACTGAGCCTGCGCGTCCGGAGCCTGTACTCCGCAACGGGAGGGGCCACAACAGTGAGAGGCCCGTGTACCGCAAAAAAAAAAAAAAAAAAATCATTCCTAAAGAAAAGCCAGAAGTGGAACAAAAATCCATCACTCAAGCTCTGGTGGCTTTATTTCTTCATCTCAGAACCATCAGAAACACTCAGCCTGAGGCCAGAAGACTGCCAAGCAGATGAGAATTCTCTTTTCATGGACTACATGCATATGCTTCCTTTGGCTCATTTTCTCATGTCTCCGAGTTGGTCTCTGCCTTCTCAGACCATGTGCTTAGATTCTCTAGCCTCTAAAAGCTAACGTTTACTGAGCATTTTTTGCGACTAGAAGCGTAAACACCACTCCACGATCCTGGAGGAGCAGAACCAGGCGGCTACGCATCCTCAGGTTTCTCTGTAAGGCACCTGGAGGATGGATCTGGGGATGCTCGCCAAAGGTCCTGAGTGTGTGCCTGGGAGCTCCCGGCCAAGCCTAGGGGCCTGAGGGGAGCTGAGTGGGGAAGCGGGGTGCATCCGTGTGTACTCCCTTCTTTGGCGGGGGTCAGGTCTGTGAACGATACGCTGCACCAGGGAAGCATTCTTCCCCCTTCACTGGGATCTAGACTGTATGGTTTCTAGAATTAACACGTGAGTGGTGCACATCTTACTCAGTAATTACCTGCACTTGGCACTGGTATATGGCAGTCTTAGGGGGATGAAATTTAAGAGGGTTAAACTGTTCACTGTTTGGTTAGATTTAAAATGTCACAGTCCAATCCTGAGGGAGGCCCCCAGAAGCCTGACCTTGGCTGAGCAACTCAGACTTTAGGAGATATTCTGCTGGAGACAATGTATCGTGGGGATCATCTGATGGGAGCAGAGGGTGCAGAAAAGGGTTTCCCTGAGACGTAGGAGTAAAGATTCACTTGGGCAAGTCGGAAGGGAGGCACTCTTCTCAGAGCAGGGAGATCTGAGGAAGGGGGGTAAAGCTGGTGACTGGAGGGGGTCCACCAGGGCGATCTCTGGGAAAGTTTCATTACTGATGCTTTTTCATTAGGGCGTGATGGGAACAGTCATGCAAAACTTCCCATTTTGATCCCTTTACAACTCCCTCCAGTTAAGCCTTCAGGAAGGTGTGGTACAGTGTGTCATGAGGGATAAGGGCAGACTGGCACCCCGGCACCCTTCTGTAGAGGTCTGTGTGGAAGGAGGGGACCCCGCCCCAGAGGCAGGTGTTCTCTCCCCAGTCTCCCAGGGGAAGGTGACGCTTGAATGGCAGACAGCTGATACCAGGGTTAGATGTGCAGAAGCTCACATAATCCTCACAAGAACTTTCACAAATACTTGTTTTTGACAACCCCCCCCCCCGCCCCCGTCCCACTTCAGAGATCAGAAAACTGAGGTATAGAGAAGTTACAGAACCTGGTTTAGGGCTCACTGCCAGGAAGTGGTTAAGCAGAGATTCCAACCCAGGTCTCTGACTCCAGCATCTGTGCTCTGAATGGCTGCAGCGGAGCCTCTCAACCTATCACGCCAAGGCCCTGCCCAGAGTGGACTGCAGATGTGCAGAGCTGCTGGGGTTCTCAGGGGGGCCGGAGCGCCACCTCCCGCCCCAGCACCTCTGGCTATAGGCAGCCTCTGCCTTTACCTCCGTGCACCTATAAATAAGCGTGAGCAACGTCCACACATGTCAAAGGGGAAAGGTCGAGAAGCTCTGCACTAGGGGGTCCTGCCTTCCACCTCTGGAGGCTCTGGGGCATCCAGCCCCCCTTCCCACTCCAGCGTAGCCAGGATTTTACACAGTTCCTTGGAGATGGACTGGAGGGAGCCTTACCTTTTCTGACCCTTGGGGTCTCTGGTTCTAGAGAGTCTTGGCCCTGCAGTTGCCCGGAATCCACCTCGTCGAAACTCGGCCACCCCTGGGGCATCGGTGTTGAAATTTCCTGACTGAGTTCTTCGGATTCTGTGTGGAGAGGAATCCGTGGAGATGTCACAGGGCAGGCTGAAAGCCTGTAGTCAGTGCACGCCTCCCACACAGGGCCTCACGAGCCATAACGGGGCTCTGGGATGGAACCCCTGCCTCCCGGTGCTTCCCCAGAGGTCCAGCATCAAGACCTGTGACAGCTCCTTGGCCAGACCCAGCCTCAATTCTAACCCTGCCTCTGGGATTGGACCCCTCTCCCCGGGGGTCAAAGTGCAGGTTGCTGCCTGAGAGGAGGCCCCAGTTTGTGTCTCATTTCACAGACTCAGTCAGCAGGGCCAGAAAGGACTCATCTTTCTGTCCTCAAAGATTTCTTAAGACACAGACTGAGTCCTGCAGAGGAAGAAACTGGTCTCACCCATGTACCTCTCCAAAGCACATACGTAAGCTTCAGAGGATGTGCTTAGGGTCTGTGGGACGGAGGGATGCCTAAAGTGAATGACACGTAAGGCAACCGGCTGTATTTAATGGGCTCCTTTCATAGTTCTCCTTCTCTGGGCCCTAAAAAGTGATTCAAGGTCTCCTCTACACATAACCACTCTGTACTCACTGCTGTTCCGGCATCTAATTATACAGGGGGTTATGGAGATGTTTTGCCCACTCGGGAACAATATTAATTCCAAGCAATGTAATTACGGTCATCACCGACTTACTTTCCCCAGAATTTCTTGATGCCTTTGGGGCTCCGTTTACCATCTGGTGTCAGGGGAGACTGGGGGCTGGACTCGGTGCCCGAGGACGTGGGTGAGAGGTCATTGACCACAGCAGTGTCATCCCAACCACTTTCTGTGTCTCCTGAGATTGAAAGAATGGAATGACATGTGAATGACAAGAAGGAACGTGACCTCTGTAAACCTTTTCCCTGAGCCTGGGCCAGCCCTTCAGTGGGAGTCAGGAAGTCTGCCCAGCTCTGCCTTTAGGACAGAGCTTTACAGCAAGATCTCAGAGACCAGCAGGGGCTCAGGCACACTCCAGGTTTTCTCTCTGGGGAGTTAGCGAGCTTAAGGTTTCAAATCTGGGTGAGCGAATGTCTTCAAATCCTAAGAGTTCGGGGTCCCAAAACTTGCAGGGTAACTCCAGCAAGGAGCTTCCTCTCTTTTCCCCCAGGGAGATGCGGGAATACAAGCAGGAGGGGGACGTGGCTGAATGTTCCGGAAAGGGAGTGTGTCACCGGAGGGAAATAAGGGAACCTCGCTCCCCACCTCACCTGGAAGGGTACAGTACCTAGCACGGGGGCACTGACACTCCGGCCACGATCTCCAGCCAACCAAGAAGCAGAGAAGCCACACGAAGAAGCAAGAGAGGCCAAAGTCCAGCCCAACAGAGTTATAGGGAAGCAAAGAAATAAACAAGAGTCATCAAGCAAGAGGGAAAAACTCAAACAGAAAGAAAACTAATCCCACGAGGAAGGATGGGGGTGAATGGTAACTGAGCCTGACCTACAGGGTCACGGCGGCGAGAGGCAGCCCTATGTGAGGGGACTGAATGCTCCTGGTGTCGCTTCCTGGCCGGTGAGGCATCCACGTGCGGGGAGGGGCGGGGGGCAGTGGGGACTGAATACACCGGGCCGCCCACTGCTCCTGTGTGGGTGCCAGAGCTCACTTAGATCAGACGAGAATGGTCCGAAGCCGCAGGAAGTCCACAGTCTGAGTGTCGCTAGGACATACTCATCTGGAGTTCCTGCAGCCAAAGGCAGGACTGGCCAAGGGCAGAAGCCAACCCATAGTGGGGAAGCCAAGCCCTCCTCCGCCAGGGAGGAAGAGTCGGGGAGGGACGGCTCTGTCGGGACCAGAATGTTCCTCTCTGGGCCCCTCTGATCTGCTGCTGCTATTGGGGCGATACAGCCTACTGTGCAGAGACCTCCCTTTCAGATGCTAAGCACCAGAAGGATACCTGGGGACTGACAGCCTTGCCCAGTGGCCACTGATCCCACTTCTCTAAGGAAACGCTCTCCCTCGGAAGAGCACATGATATCATCCTATGGGTAATAGGGAGGCTGCAGAGAGGAAGGCGGAGACAGGAAAGAGATCAGGAGAACAGAGGAGGAAGGGGCAGGGCCGGGGAGGGGGGAGGGGGGACGGGGGTGTCTAAGCGGGAGGGAAAGAGGAATGACGGGAAGGCCAGGAGCAGGTGGACAGAGAAGGAAGACAGGAGGAGGGGCAATGGGGGTAGAGTAATTGCAGGTAGAAAGAAGGTGGGTACACACCCTGGTTCTCTTGGGCTCTGACGTGTTTCTGGCAGGAAACCTTGTGCCCAGACAGACAGCAATCACCTCTGGACGCGGGACCACACTGAGGTAGGACTTGTCCCATCCACCCGTGCCCACCCCCGTTCTCCAATTGTGGGCTGTGGCGGGGGGTGCAGGGACCTCGTGCAACAGTGGAAATGCCAAGGCCGAGGCTCCAGAGGCCGCCAGGCCTGGCGCCTGGACACTCACTCAGCCTCAGCAGGCCGCTCCCTGCAGGGTCATGTGGGGAGGCAGTGGGAGAAGATCCGGCAGCCTCTCCGTTGGGCGTGGCTCCTGAAAGCTTCCCAGGTAACGTGGGGTACTTGTGCTCCACCAGGAAAGGGCCGTCCTATTGGAAGGAGAGGGAGAGAGAGCCTCAAACCCAGCTAGGAAATCTCTGGATGCAGAAACAACTCCCCGTTCTCTAAGAGCCATTTTTAAACTTAGGCCGACTCGAAGACCCCTCAAAAAGATTATTTATTCCAGGCGAGGAAATGGGATCAGAGCTCTGAGAAAGAAAGAAACTTGCCCAAAGCCACACAGTGAGATGGGGACAGAGTTGAGCCCACATCCAGGGCTGACTGCAGCCGAGTCCAAGCAGAAAGGGAAGCCTTTGCCATTTGGCCTCGCGCTCAGAGGCTCAAGGAATCAACAGCTGTGAACTACCCTTCAAGCTCTTTGAATACACAGACCAGAATTCCAATAAAAGTTATACCTATGGGCTTCCCTGGTGGCGCAGTGGTTGCGAGTCCACCTGCCGATGCAGGGGACACGGGTTCGTGACCCGGTCCGGGAAGATCCCACATGCCGCAGAATGGCTGGGCCCGTGAGCCATGGCCGCTGAGCCTGCGCGTCCGGAGCCTGTGCTCCGCAACGGGAGAGGCCACAGCAGTGAGAGGCCCGCGTACCGCAAAAAAAAAAAAAAAAAGCTATACCTATTGCTTTATTGTAAGTTTAGAATATATAATATTATCTATTACTTATATATTACGATGATAGTTATTTTGAAAAATACCAGGTTAAGGTGAAGCAAGATGGTAAGCACACACTCAGGGGGAGGTGTGAGCAGAAGCGGGCCAGAGGGCTACATGCCAGCACGGAGCTCCCCAGGAACTTAGGACCACAGTCTGCATGAGGTTCAGCCCCAGTGCAGTGGGCCCCGTGCTCGGACCCCAGCCACAGAAAGGGTCGCAAAGAAACAAGTTGATTTAAAGGGGAAGAAGAATGGCGCTTGTTTGGTCAAGAAGGATTTAATGGGCCGCCCTACATCCACAAACCTGAGGGAAACACAGCGGAATGCATTTGAGTGAAAAGAAAAGAGAAATCAAAGCAACGTTACCAAGGTAATCAACTGTGGATCGCTTAACCAGACCCAGAAGAAAAGTAGAAAAGAAAGACAAAACCGATTTCAGAACTGACAAGTCAGTAAAGTAATGGGACACTTCAGTGATAGTAACATCTTCTTTTTGTTTTGTTATAAATTTATTTATTTATTTGGCTGTGTTGGGTCTTCATTGCTGTGTGCAGGCTTTCTCTAGTTGCCGCGAGCGAGGGCTACTCTTTGTTGCGGTGCATGGGCTTCTCATTGCGGTGGCCTCTCTTTGTTGCGGAGCACGGGCTCTAGGCACACGGGCTGCAGTAGCTGTGGCACATGGGCTTAGTTGCTCCATGCCATGTGGGATCTTCCCGGACCAGGGCCCTAACCTGTGTCCCCTGCATTAGCAGGCAGGTTCTTAACCACTGCGCCACCAGGGAAGTCCCCAGCGGCGACATCTTTTGAAGTTTCATTTAGTTAAAAGCCAAGTGCCCAATAAATTTCTGAATTCAGTTTGCTTATAAAGGCATGTCCTGGAAATTGTTTGAAATCCAATTCAGTCATTGAACACTGAATACTAATCCTCTATAAATCATCTCAGAAAGGAGAGATACGAGAATAGTGGGCTAAATTTTCAAAGGATTCTGAAGGAACTGGCTGGTGAAGTGGAAATAATTGGAACCGTAAAAGATGGAGAGCACACAATTTTTAAATTCATGATGACCCATGAGGTACAGCTGAACCTGATCAGACCTGCGGTCAAGACCAACAGTGTCCAAATACTAGCCCATGCCAGGGCTGCTTCATAACCACCTGGGACACTTGTAAATATACATTCCCAGGTCCCAACCGCACCCATGAATCAGCCCCTCTGGCAGGGCACCCCGGGAGTCTGTGTTTTTAAAATGAATCTCAGATTACTCTGACGCACAGTCAGGCCCGGGAACCACTGATGGTGGGAAGGCAGAATTCAAAAAGTTTCGAGAACTGAAGGGCATGCCTCCCAGCTCCATATTATACAGGACATGTGGGAGTGGGGAGGGCTCAGGAACAGATCTCCTGTTGCATCATCACACAGGCCTCCCTAAGACAGGGCAGAGACAACCAAGGCCTCCCATGTGGGCTGCCTTGGGAGGTCGCTGAGGAACTGAGATATAAAGAGGGCAGAGCCTCCTGTAAGGCGGGCTTCAAAGGCGGCCCAGACCTGTGAGAAAGACGATGAAAGGAACCAAGGGCAACAGAAAGGGCTCTCTCTCAGCTCTGCTCGGCCAAGAAGAGAAGCTAGGAAGGAAGGACTCACTGCTGGAGAAAGGGGTGCAACATCGGAACACGACACAGAGGAAACAAATGCTTGAGGTCGGTTCTGCGCCTGCAGTCCCTGAGAAGAATAACCCTGGTTACAGGAGTGGGGGATGGAAATCTCAGGCAGGGAGCAGATGTGGCTGGTGACCCAGCTGCCCTAAAACAGCACAGAGGTAGCACACCTGAGCGGGAAGACCCCAGGCTGCGAGTCAGACCGACTCGGGCCAAACCCTCACTCTCTTGAGGCCCTCAGAACCTCAGTTTTATTGTTTCTAAATAAAGAATAATAATAAACAACTCCTGCCTCTGGCCTAGCACACGAGGACAGAACTAAACAGAGGCGCAGAGAATTACCCTTTGCCCAGGGTCTGGAGCGACAGCAGTAACCACGACCCCAGTCCCTGGAGCGAGGCGTGCACGGGGCAGACCCCGTCTACAATATTAGGCTCAAGTGTGGCCCAGGGCACGACGCAGAGCACGCAGCGAGGACCAAGTGCTCGTCCTGAGGTGACAGAATAGGAACTTGAAGGGCTTCTGCCCTGTGCACGTGAGAAGATGGTAGCTCAGAGAGGGGCTGAGGGACTCCAGTTCTAGAGCTGTGAGGAGCAGGGGAGATGGACTCACTCCACGGACTCCACAGCGAGAGCCGAGCCACAGATGCTCCTTCTAGGGAAGCCCAGAGATGGATCTAACAGACAGAGCTGGAAGAGAACACAGGGGCTGTCTTACAATGTCATGAGCTCTCGGTCACAGAAAGCAAGGGCCAGACACCCATGTGAGGGGACGCTACAGAAGGATCCCTGCACCTGAGGCTGAGTGTGCTCCTGGGTTGTTTGTTTGTTTTAATTATTTATCTTTGGCTGCGTTGGGTCTTCGTTGCTGCGTGCGGGCTTTCTCTAGTTGCGGCGAGTGGGGGCTACTCTTCGTTGCGGTGCATGGGCTTCTCATTGCAGTGGCTTCTCTTGTTGCAGAGCACTGGCTCTAGGCGCGTGAGCCTCAGCAGTCGTGGCTCGTGGGCTCAGTAGTTGTGGCTCGCGGGCTCTAGAGCGCAGGCTCAGTAGTTGTGGCGCATGGACTTAGCTGCTCCGCGGCATGTGGGATCTTCTCGGACCCGTGTCCCCTCCATTGGCAGGCGGATTCTTAACCACTGTGCCACCAGGGAAGTGCTCCTGGGTTTTTTAAATCATGACTTATCAGCGCAGAAAGGATGAGAGCTGTCATATTCCTCTACTTGTGTGCTGAGATCATAATATCCCCCTTCCCAGAGATCAGATCTACTTTGCCTTGTCAAAGAGGAATTATCAGAGCCTATAAGATGGAGGAGATGATAAGAAATCCTATCCCACAGATAATAGAGATGAAAGCACAGGATCCAGCTGGGTGCACATAAAAAGAAAACAGGAGAGGAAGTTTCGTCGTTCCTGTCACCCTGATACCCCTTACGGTTAACATATCGTAAGGTTACCAGAGCTGTAACTTGCTAAGTGAAAAGCCTCTGGCAAACAGCACAAGCTCACATAGACGAAAGGGACATGCGGTTAATGTACCTTGGGTTCTACCACTGGGGACAGCTGGTTCCCACCGACGCACTATGGGATGGCAAGGAGGATTTCAGTTATGTGGAGAAAAGGAGAACTGCGTTAGTCACAACAGCAACTCAGGGCCACCTGCCTGCCTGAACCTGCCAGGCTCACCCCTCCCTCCCCGTCTTTATGTCAGATCATCACCATCCGTGGAGGAAACACAGGTCACTGTCCGACCTCGTGGACACATGTCCCCGGGCAGCTGCCAGCAATCTGACTGGGGGAGCGAGAGGCACGTGATCGTGGGAGCAAAGCCACTGCCAGCTCCATCCTTCCTGGTTTTCTACTGTATCACCAGGGAGTCTGGCGTACTGCTGGACATCAAGGGGTCTATGCGGCAAGGTCACTGAAGGTTGTCTATAGGGCAGGACCCCTGCATCTTCAATGACCTTGCTGCTCAAGAGCCTGTGACCCCCCCTTCAGCATGGGGGTTACCCACCTGGTCAGGGGCCACAAAGCCCTCCTCATGCCTTTCTAGACTCCTTAAAAAGCTTCCTCTCCAATCTACTTTATCCCATAACCCACCCCCGGGGTCTCCTTTATCACATTATGTCCTCATTCAAAATCTGTGCAACACTCCCAAGTGCCCTGGAGAAACAGGGCCCGGATTCGAGATGTCCTCTGGCTCCATCTGACTCGTGGCTCTGACCTTACTCCCTCCTACTCCGCACCGTTTCCCCTGCCCATGCCCACCTCAGCGTCTTCTCTCACCAGCTCTAGGTAGCGTGTCCTGACTTGCCCTGCCTCTAGGATGCCTTGGGCTGCACTGCACCTGAACATTTTCTCAGAATGTTCCTGTAATTCCTGCCTGCCCAGCAAACTTGATAAAAGCTTGCACGAGGTAGGGACAGCACCCAGCCTGTGTATCCCAGCACTGTGCTGGGCACAAAGAAATAACTCAGACATCTTTATGGATAGACTGATGGGCTGACCTTATCCACGGATTCACTTCTCAGGTCTTCGAGACTACAGGAGAGTTTTTTCTGAGCCCTGGAAAAACACAAAAGAAAGTCAATAAGGAAACAGTAACTGGAGAAGGAGGTACGTGGTATCATTCGCGCAGAGGACACTTCAAATGTTTAACTGGTAGTCTATCTTGGGCTTAGGGTCAAGGGCAGGAAAAAAACAAAATACCCTCTCATCATAACCATTACACGATGAGAACGGCCCACTTTGGGGATGGCCTGGTCTGATAATGTCTTGGTGAGGGCATGAGAGCATCACCGAAATCCAAATCAAAAGTCCTTGGCATTCCTCAAAAAACCCGAATACATGCAATTCAGTGGCATCGGTGGGAGCTGGCTGTTGTGTGGTCATAAAAGAAGGCCAACGTCTGTGGAGTCAAAGCCAATACTGCCTTGTCTGTGAGTCTGACAGTAACCCAGCGAGGGAGGTGGTGCCGCCTTGGAGTGGAGACGAGCACATCAGCCACAGCTCCAAAGCGTCACCTGCTAGGATCCTTCAACCCTCTGCTCTGTCTCTGTATGCCCTGAGCAGTCTGCTCAGAGGAATTTGCTTTCTCCGAGGCTATTTTGCAGAGACGGGCACCAACTGGATAGAGAAGAGGCGACAGGGTTACCTTGTGTCAATTCTCCTGGGCAGTGATATTTCTCAGTTCATATGAATAAAGCAGCATCTGTTAGTACATTCGTCTCTTGTGAGTCTGGTCAGTGTGGGTCACTCAGTGCCGACTTCTGAGTGAACTCATCAACCAAATTTCTTCTGCAAAACTAAGGACTGGCCAGTGGCCCTCCTTGACGCTGCCGTTTTCCCCTGAGGCTGAAGGCTCAGGGAACAATGGCTTTCTGGAAATGGGGGTCAGAGTGCACAGGCTTCAGACCTCTGAAGACTCAGTGCCCGTCTGGGGAAGCTCCCACCACGTTTGCGGCTGTCTTCCCCAGATACCTAGGCTGAAAGGCAGCCTGCTCTCGGCAGCAAAGCTCCAGATCCCTGTAACCTGGAAATGTGTTCTAAAGAGCTGATGTAGGGAACTGGAGATAGGTTCATTTTCGAGGGAACCAGTCAGGTGGCAGCGAAGTGACCCCACAGGCCAGCCTGTGATAAGCTCATTGCTATGTGAAGCTTCCCCAAAGCAACCGGACCAACTTCCCTGCGAGGAGAAATGGTCCTCCGTGGAGAATGTGGATTGTCACAGGGCTAGATTCCCTGAGAGCAGGAAGGACGTTCCAGAGGGGCTGACGGGAATGACAGGCACACCTCACGAGATGCTCTGAAGAACCACTAGGGGGCACAGATGAGGTGCAGCCACCTCTTCTCAGAGGCCCCAACCCCTGGCCAAGTCTTTTCTCAGTGACAACGACCCGGACCTTCAGCCTGTGGGAAGGGAAGGCCCTCTGTGGCCAGGGCAGGTAGGCAAGGTTCATGACTGCTCCAGCATTTTGGCCCTGGTGACCACTGCTGGGGCCAAAAGGGAGGACAGGTGTGCTCAGGACATGGTGGCTGTGCTCACTGCCACGTCTGGAGCCCCGAGAGGGGCCTGAGAGCGGCTCCACGGAGGTGCTTGGGCCTCCTACCTGGTTTCCAGTGATTTCTGCGGTAGCGGGGGTGGTCCCGCCGTGGGAGAGCTACCTCTTGGAGATACCTGCACCGGAAACGGAAGAGTCACTGGACAGATACTGTTTGGAGACTACCCACCATCCTTTCCCGTTTTTTGGACAATTCCTCTTGGGGAGTTACATCTCCACCCCTGGTGGCTACATCAATTCCAATGCCTTGCTTTTTTAAGATGCCAAAAAGGAAGACATACTGGAAAAGACCAGGCGCGTTCAGGGTGGTATGGCTGTAGACAAGGAGGAAGGTATACTGAACAACCTTGGCCAACTTGCCTCTCCTTCCAGGGCCTAAGTTCACATTCTAGCAGTAGAGTCCTGACAAGTCAGTCCTGAGACCTGAATCCCTGGCTGCCCCTGCCTTTTCTGAGCTTGGTTCTCCAGCTTTTCCTTTCATTCAGTGAGCCACTGCACACCCTCTTAAAAACATTCCTTGTTGGCAAAGGTCAGCCGGAGTCGATTTCTGCTGGCAATGAGCAACTCTGTAATTCGTATAGTCAATCAACAAACACGAGCAACATCTACTGCCTACCAGGCCCTGTGCTGGGTGTGGGGCAAGCACTGCCCACATCAGGGAGTCAGGTAAGTTAATTAGGATGAAAGAGCAATGCAACATGTCCCTCTGATACCAATACCTATAATATAATATGGGGATAAAGGGGAGGGAGAGGATCCTTCTTGTTGGTGGGAAGGTTAGGAAGGCTTCAGAGGGGAGAACACTTGAGCTGAATCTTGAGAAATGAGAATGAGCTTAGCAAGGAGGCCAGAAAGGCAAGAGTATCAAGGGTGGAATGAACGTGAGCTAATCTGGTGGAAGATAAGGACACAATTTGATGTCTTTCCTGTCTGCAAGGGCTGCCTCTATTCTCTAGATCCCAGTATCTTTTTGGTCTACCATAGAAAGAACCCTGGCATCATAGTATGTAAGTTATTAAACGCCTGGGCTTTTGTGTTCAAGTCCAAGTTCTGCCATCTACTTGCTGGGTGACCTAGAGCAGATTACTTACCTTCTCTGAGCCTCAGCTGCAACACAATAAAAGAATCCCAAAGGGGTCATGAGGAGTAAATGAGGTGAGTCACGTGCAGTGCTCATCACAGGGACCACCCAGAGGTACTGGGCATCAGTTACTGCTATCATTGCCAGCAATCTGGGATGCCTGCTCTGACTACATAACTGGGCCACCGGGTGACACTTTTGCTCCTCCCTTAATTAAAAGGGTTGAGTTGGACCGCTAAGATCCTTTTTATTGTGACTGTTCTGGAGTTTCAAGAACCTTTTGGATCCTGGGCTGAAACCCCTTCTTCATCTGAGATCTGTATCTATGAGTTAATTTGCCTACGTGTATCTAGACTAAGTCCAGAGAGGTTCATAGAACTGGATCAAATTTTAAACAAGAAAAAAGGAAATCTGTATGCTGGTTATAGGGGCGGGACGTTGTCTGTGAAATAGGAATGTATCACTTCAAAAGTTCAGCTATCCCTCCAAATGAGCACTATGCATTCATTCATTCATTCAACAAATATCTGTTGAATCCTACTGGGTACCAGGCATCACTGCAGATCCTGGAGAGACAGTGGTAAATAAAACAAAGAACACCTTTGGTCTAGGCTATAGTCCAGAGAGGAAAGGCAAAAATAAGCAAGGAAACCAGTTAAAAAAGAAAATTCCTATCCTGGGAAGTCCAGTATCCACTATGCTGTCCCTCCCAATGGGAACACAGGCCCTGACTGCTCCCCAGCCTCAGTGCTCTTCCCAAGGCCTCGGGGGCTAACTCCATTGATTTAATTTTTTCTACCTGTCAAGATTTACACCTGAGACGTACCTGACTGGTACCTGATTAGATCCTCCCCCAGGCCCAGGGTAAGCTCCTGGGGCCTGCTGAAACCCCACATCATGACCGGAAACACAGTACCTCTGGTTTAAGAAGTTCTTCAGGGCCTTTATTTGCAGTGTTCCAGTTTCTGAAACCTCCCTCCAGTTCTTCCTCATTGATTGAGAGAGTTCTTTCTGAAGGCCCTGGAAACATTAACGCAGAAGAGATAATTACTACCACGTGACTTGTTTAGAAACCTATAATTGTACCACAAAATCCTAACGTTGTTTCTCCTTCATTAAGAAGGACAAAGAGGGACTTCCCTGGTGGCGCAGTGGTTAGGAATCCACCTGCCAACGCAGGGGACACGGGTTCGAGCCCTGGTCCGGGAAGATCCCACGTGCCGCGGAGCAACTAAGCCTGTGCGCCGCAACTACTGAGCCTGCACTCTAGAGCCCCCGAGCCACAACTACTGAAGCCCGTGTGCCTAAAGCCCGTGCTCCGCAACAAGAGAAGCCACCGCAATGAGAAGCCCGTGCGCCACAACTACTGAGCCTGTGCTCTAGAGCCTGCGAGCCACAACTACTGAAGCCTGTGTGCCTAGAGCCCGTGCTCCGCAACAAGAGAAGCCACGGCAATGAGAAGCCCGCGCACCGCAACGAAGAGTAGCCCCCGCTCGCCGCAACTAGAGAAAGCCCACGTGCAGCAACGAAGACCCAATGCAGCCAAAAATAAATAAATTTATATTAAAAAAAGGACAAAGAAAAACATAAAGGGACATTAAAAGAGTGATTCAGAAGATTCTTCAGGGCAACACAAACAGCTCTCACTGCCCTGTGACTTCCTATGGGAACCCAGGTACCCGGCAACTCAAAGAAGGCTCCCCAAGTGTCCTGGCATCTGCTGGGGAAGCTTTTAGATTCTCCAGGAGGTGGGGAGGCTCTAATCCCCAACGAGGGTATTAAGCTGCCTTCGGATCCAGGTTTGACTGCCCTCACTGCCTCTAAGAGGTGTCCCGGGCAGATGCGTAGATCTTCCAAGGGTAGGGATCGCCAATGGCTCGAGTTGAAGGCTGTCTTTCCTTGGCGATCTGGGTAGCTCCTGGAAGCTCTGAACTGACTCTGCCATTTGCCACAGCTTCTGGCAAGCAAAGGCTGCCAGTGTCCCCCCACCCAGGGCAGTCTAACCAGCTCCATTCTCCAGCAGAGCATTTCTCCAAATGAAGATGAGGACTCTTCTGGCAGGTCTGCCCCTGGATTTAACACCGTAGAGATGGGATATGTGGGGGAGAAAATGGCAAAGCTCCCCCTTGCTCTTACCTTGAGTCGCCATCACGATCTCCTTCACCCTTCGGTACTGGTTTAACAGCCCAGTAAGCTCCTCTATCCGACGGTCCTGTCACAGGACAAGACAGATTTCTATGTAAACACCACCACTGGCACCTGGCGATTTCATCTGGGGGCCCTGGCTGTGTTCTGGGCACACTGAGAAGAAATGCTATGTGGAAGCCATAGAATATTCCAAAGGGAAACACAGTGTCCAGGCCCTGGGTTCTCAGTGGTCTACCTCCCGAGCAGCTGCAAGCACTCTTGCCTCTACCTGAAGGCTACGAGTCCAATCTCTAGTCATAAAACACTCCCTGTTCGATACAGCCTTCGAGGGGCTCAAACATTTCCCGAAGCAGGAAACTCATTGTCTTCCTACCCTCCTGACATAGCCATTGAAATCTGCCTCCTAGTCCGAGTATTGTCCTCTGCAGCTATGTGGGGAAAAAAAAAAAAAAAAGACTAAAATAAAGCTGTCGTATTTCTCTCAAAACTCTCACTTGCTCCGTAGGAGGCTGAGATTCCTTACGCAATAGAGGAAATTCCCAGAGGAGATCATTTCTTTCAGCAAAGGCTGGGGACTTGGGGAGGCCACACAGATTTCAGAGCTAGATAAACTTGGGTATGACCCTGGCTCTGCTATCTACTGTTACCTGACCTTGGGCAAACCTACATTAGCACTTTGAGTATGTTTCCTCGTCTGTAATATGCAGGGCTGTGATCCTTAGAGCTGATGTTTTCGCCAGACAGGTGCTCTCTAGTTACGGAGGTGGCTATTTTATGATTATGCATCACCAGTTACGATGGGTCTATCACCAGATCATGAACGTGGGAGACTGGTGAACCGTTCTTGAGTTTTGCTAGTAGTCTGAGCAGCAGCTATGATATTGGCAGTAACCTCAGTGGTATTTTTTTTCCCTACACCTGCATGAACAGGAATGGCTTTATTCTGCCTTTGGGAGATGCCATTTAGGCAAAGCTCCCAGGCATCAAAGCCAAAAACAGGTGGCTGAGCCATGTGTCTAGGAGGCAGAGGCCATTCTCCTGACACTTCCCTGAGTCGGTGGTCTGATGGGCACAGCCCTGTCCAAAATATCAGAGACTAATAGGACCAAACAGAACCAGGAATGTCAGCAGGGAAAGGGCAGGGCCGCTCCGTGGCCATCTTACCTTATCTTCATTGGCAACAAGCAAAGTTTCCATCCCCATTTTCAGACGTTGGATTTCTTGGTCTAAAAGAATTTAGGTATAGGAAGATTTACTTACGTAAATGCAGACAACTATTCCCACCTGCTAAGATGCTAAGACTTTCCATATGAATAAGTTACACATGGCTCCCTACTTCTTTAACGAGCCCATGATGGTGTCTGGCATAGAGTCAGTGTCATTACATATCTGTTGGACTATTAAACGAATGAACCTACTATTTTGTCTTCTCTTTAGAGACATTTGTGGGGAAAAAACAAAATGCCATTTATTCAAGGGTGACACAGAGGAACCCCCAAATCTTTCACAACTGACATCCCACAAGGAAACAGACATTTATCCTCTATGACTTGAGTAGGCATGTACCTGGGCGGCTGCTAACTAGTTTTAGAGAGAATCACACTGTCCCGTGGATTGTAGCAGAAGAGAATTTAAAATGAGAGAAAAAAGGAAGTCTATAGCTGAACAGAGACAGGGCAAGAATGATTATGTAAACAAGAGTCAGGTACTTGGCTCAATTTAGAAGGTCACAGTCGGAATCGACTAACAGTGTTTAGCTGGATCTATAAGTATGTTAAAACAAACGCTACTGTTAAGGAAAGCAATCTTCGTTCATCATAAGCCTACAGAATTTCTCTATGGGCCAAGGGATCTTTGTAAGTCTGTGGTGGACAACACACTGCCTTCTCTCACCTTGGACCCAAGAGACTCTCTCGAATTCTTCCCAAACTAGTCTGGAGAGCCAGGTCAAAGGCTAAAGCCTAAAGGAGCTGGGGGTCTTTCTGCCCAACATGTGGAGGTCTAAGAATTAACACATAGCTAGTTTTTCCAAGTAAAGCCCTATAGCCGTCCCCAGATTGGGTACTACAGAGAATAGGGATGTCTACGTAAGAGAAATACAGCAGACAAGGGGACAAAAATAGGTATAGTCACCCCATCTCCTTTCGGGATGCTTGCTACAGCCGGCAAGAATAGGAAGAATGGATTTAGGACTTTGTGTAACTAGTTGTAGGGATTCAGCTTCAGAGGGAGGTGCAGAGTGCTGTTCACTATCTTAGGCTCTTGACGGCTAAAGATCAGCTTGGAAACCCAGTCTGTGGAGGGGAGGGCAGTAAACTCCAGACGAAGGCTGGCAAACCTCGATGCCTTGGGCAGGCCGCAGCCAGAGCAAGGCCCCGAGCACCAGCTCCAGGAGGCGCCTGGTGATGGAATGCGGTGGGGCCTGGAAGGCGAGGCCTGTGGGGAAGCACAGAGTGCAGGGGAAGCCTGCCTGGCCCACAAGTCAGGGCCTGGGGAGCTCTCTATGCAAGTTTAGCATCACAGACAGTCTAGAGTATCTCAGGGGTCTCCGGTCTCCACATTAAGCCATGGCAAGTAGGTGACATACTCAGTGGCTTGAGAAGACAAAGGCTGGCAGAGGGATGAGCACATGGGTCACTAATTTCCTCCTCCCGCCTAAGCCATTGTTTTAGGGCTGCACAGCTTCCCCACCCCCGCCAGGGATCCAAGCTAAGTGGTGCTGGTGCCGAGGCCCAGCTGCAACTGTAGTGGGGCTAGTTCACAGGGCTCCCCAGCACTGCTCTGCAGCCTGGGGGCCAGAGGAGAAGCTGGAGGGCGTGTGATCATTTTGTGTATAAGGCAAATAGCTGTAAATATCAAATACGCATTAAGAATACTTGAGGATTTAGTCTCTATTTTTAATCAGCAAGACTTGAACTCCTCAGGGACCATTCACCATCCTTTCACTTATTCAATAAATATTTCTTAGGAGCCATGGGCTGAATGCCATGTGAAGCTCTGTGGATATGGTCTCAAATAAGAGACACAGTCACTGCCCCAGAAGGAGGATGACAGTCTATATAAGACCTCACAAAATACAACACTGATCAATTACAATAAGTACTATGAAAGAAAAAGAGTGCTGAGCTTGAGAAAAACGGGGGCACCTAGTTGAGGTAGGGTGGCCAGGAAAGGTCTTCCTGAGAGGTAACATTTAAGTTGAGATCCAAAGGATGGGAAATAACGCATCTGTTTCTGTAACCTCAGGCTCTTATGTGAGTACCAGGCAGGGCTCCATTCAACGACTGAGTGAACTGCTAAAGCCTCTTCTTCGGTAATAACACAAAGACAAGTCCTTTCAATTAAGGGAAAGAGTAAAAGCCCCAGAGGCAGCTGCACAGAGAGCTTCAATGGTCAGAGTGCATCTGAGAAAAGCCTTCAGAGCTGAGTCCTCCGGACAGGGGAGGGGTTCACGGTAATGATTCCACTGAGTCCTCCGGACAGGGGAGGGGTTCATGGTAATCATTCCACTGAGTCCTCCGGACAGGGGAGGGGTTCATGGTAATGATTCCACTGAGTTCTCCAAACAGGGGAGGGGTTCATGGTAATGATTCCACAACAGAGCTGGGCTTTATAGGCCCATGCGTGCACACATGAACACACACACGTACGTACGTTCGTGCACATTTCATGCCTCCTCACACAGCAGTACACACACCCAGAGACACACATGCCCACTTATAAGAGAGGGCCCAGGGCCAAAGGGCAAACTGCATTCGGTCACAGTCAGCCCAGTTACCTTTCTCTGCATGGTCATTGTGCAGAGCTGCAGTCCGGGAGAGCTGACTGTGCAGACGCTCAATTTCTGCATCCTTCAGGGCTACCTGCTCTTGCAGCTGGGCTACCTCAGCCTGGAAGAGAAAAAGCCATCCTACCAGCTCAGAGGGACTACCAGACCATGACAAAATACCTCAAGTCAGAGCCCAGGGCCAGTGGGTCCGAGGACACATTAGGAAGTTAGGAGCAAAGCTGCCAGAGGTGAGCAGTGAGAGGTGTTCACCGCCCTCCCCACAAGGTGGAGCTCTGCGGAATGAACGCGCTCTTCCTGGCCACTGAGGACATGCCCGTGGCCCTGGCCATCCATCTGCTCTTTCTCCTGCATCCTCCTGCCTGACCAGGCTCTTTCCCTCCCATGCCTTCTGCAGCCAAAATAAGTCAGAGGCCTGAGGAGGTGGGAACGTGCTCAATGGGAGGGCTGCCCTTGGTCCAAAGATGGATATTCTCTTTCTGGACACGGTCTTCCTTCTCCCAAGATATTCTGCAGTAGCATGTCCGTAAACCACTGTAACAAGTACGTTCATCTTTCGTTTTTCCACCCCATACAGGAAATACAGTGGAAATCAATCGCTACTAGTAGACAATGAGTGAGCCAAGAGTTCCCTCCCTCAAACTCTCCCACCCTGAATGCATAGCCACTGCCTCTGCCCAACCTCAGACATCTATGCTCCTTTACCCAAATGAAATTACATGCAAGCATTGCATACAGCATTCAGGTGTGCTGAGTGGACGTACTTTTGTAAATCAACACAGGCGCACACACACATTCACGTGGGCAGCAGCACTGGGTGGTTCTCAAGTCTCTACTAGCAGATTAAACTGCACACGTAACAGCAAGCCAGGTGGTCCCTGTGCTCCCATACTGATTAGAAGGTCAGAACTGGGTAGCTCCCGTCCTGAGAGGCACGCTGGCTTTGGAGTTAAACTTGGATTCTCTCATTTCCTAGTTGGGTAAGTGGTTTAACATTTCTGAGTCTTGGTTCATCTATAAAACCAGGAAAACAGCATTTAGCACACGGGGCTGCAGTAAGGAGTAAATGTAGTAAGGGTTATGAACAACTTAGTCTCATGCTCAGTAGACAGTGAGTCCTCAATAAATGCCACTTCTGTTGATACTCTCATCCTATTCCTTCCCTTATGGATAACTAGTTAGGTCCCTGAGCATCAAACCAGACCAAGAGGGGCTTCCCTGGTGGCACAGTGGTTAAGAGTCCGCCTGCCAATGTAGGGGACACGGGTTCGATCTCTGGTCCAGGAGGATCCCACATGCCGCGGAGCAACTAAGACCGTGTGCCACAACTACTGAGCCTGCACTCTGGAGCCCGTGAGCCATAACTACTGAAGCCCGTGTGCCACAACTGCTGAGCCCATGTGCCACAACTACTGAAGCCCGTCTGCCTACAGCCTGTGCTCCGCAACAAGCCAAGCTACCACAGTGAGAAGGCTGCGCACCGCAATGAAGAGGGGCCCCCATTGCTGCAACTAGAGAAAGCCCACGTGCAGCAACGAAGACCCAACTCAGCCAAAAATAAATAAATAAATAAATAAAATAAAATCTATAAAAAAGAAAAAAACAAAACAGACTAAGAAAGGGGGTGAGAACCAACTCCCAGCCAGTCAACGGCACACACAGCAGAAGCTTCTACTCTGGGCACCCGCCCCCCATGTGGTAGCCCAGTCGGGCCCCACCTTTATTCTGCAAGGTTACGGTATGGGCTCGTCCTATCCCGAGGCCATTTTTGAACAAGTCAAGTAATCAAATGAGCACTGGTCCTGTTGGCGGCCCTTCCACCAAACAGGCCTGTGTTCATCTTCAGGACACACGGGCTGAGAGCCTACTCTCCATCGCCCCATGCTCACTGCGTTCTTACATCAACCCTCACGCAATCCTCACAGGAAACCACGGGAGGAAGCAGTACCCCTGCATGTCACCGGGGAGAAAACAGGATTAGGGAAGGATTCGACTCCCAAGTCACAGAGCTATTCAGCGACCAGGCCAGGACGTGAACCCTGCCTGCTCGAAAGCCAGGGCTCCACCCAGCCTAGGCTGTCTGCAGCTGAGTTAATAGCACAGATGAGGGCTCCTCGTATGGGGAGAGGGCTCCCTGAGCCCACCTCAAGGTTCTGGACAAACCTTCCCTAACATCCCCAAAATGGGCCCATGTAAAAACAAAGAGGTGGCAAAGGGGTGGGTTTCCTTACCCAAAGTCCCTACAGAGCACTGTCCTTTGCTTGGTTTCCACCCACAGAGGACAGAGAGCTGGGTCCTGCTGTACCAAACGGCTTGCAGAGACTCGCGGCCACGGGCAGCTTTGCACAGCTAAGCCAGGGCCTTGGAGCCCATGGGCTTACGATTGATGGCGACAGTGGCTTCTGAAAATATTAGCCTTGGGACTCAATCCAAATGCCTCTCATTTCTACAAGGGCCAGAATATTCTTGGAAGATATTCTCTTAACTTTTCTTGCACCTTCCACACCCATTTCTCTCCTTCCCTGTAGACAGGGTGAGAGCTGTTAGGAATCCGGATGCCCGATTCTTGTCTGCGGGCCCCACAGTGGACACCAGTGATGAGATGCTATCAAGGCAGAGCCCAGGCTCTTCTTCTGAGGCCTGCCTCTGGGTGAAGTCATTTATTTACAACTCTACAGACCAAGTGGCTGGGCCCAATCTCCCATGTGCCCATTTTCACAGAATAGGCCAGAAATGACAGGTCCTCTCTTACGCTGAGAAAGGTATCTGTCCCTAAGCTGGGAAGTCTACCACAGCCCAGAGGCCGTGCACCTGACCATGGGGAAAAGTATGCTACTGCCATGGCCACTGAGGCTGGAGCTGTGTGGTGAGAGGCCTGGGACAAAGCCAGGCAGAGATGGGGGCTCTGCCTCCCTGCAGATCCTGGGCCTTATTAAACCCAGGGACCCCGCCCTACCGCCGCTGCACCGAAAGATGAAGCACACTGACGGACTGAGAAGCTTTACACAGAAAATGGAAGAACTTTCAAAAACAAGGCAGGTTTCAACTGCAGGGAATTAGGATGACAGAGGGAAAAGGGCATGAGTTTTGGAATGACACAGATCCAGACCAGAACCTCACCTTGGCCACTCTGAGCCTCAGTTTCCCCACCAGGAAAACGAGGACAATAAATCAATAGACCTCGCTGGGCTATTTTATGGACCAAATGAGAAAACGTGTACAAAGGGCTGGACCCATTCTGGCACACAGGAGGGTCTCCAGACGTGGTGGTTATTAAATAATCCACAGTATCTCAAAGGTCTACATGCCAAGGCGAAGCGCTTAGGTGATTCAAACGAGTTGTTTGGTTTTATAATAGAAGGTGGAGTGTACAACTTCAAAGGTTTCACCAAGACAGGACTCGCTTGAGGGGACCGTGGGGATGGAAGGTTTTGAGCTTTTAGAGAACTGGTGCTCCTAGAACTGGGGGGTGTGAAGCACAGTGCACACAAGGGGACACGTAGATAAGAACAGAGCAGTAGATGATCAAGCAGATTGTCTAGCGCTGGAGCTGACTAGCTGTAAGATCTTGGGAAAGTTGCCTAACTACTCTGTGCCTCAGTTTCCTCATCTGTAAAACAGTTGAGAAAATTACATTTATGCAATAGAATATTATACAGACATCAACATCATGTTCGGAGTTTTCTAATAGCATGGTATAAAATTGTGTATAAATTATCAACATCAAAATTAAGAGAGAGAGAGACCCCAAAAAGAGAAATGCCTGGAAGGAAATATTAATAGTGGTAGCTCCTGGGCAGTTTACGAATGATTTTTATTCTTTTAAATTTTTGTGGTTTAAAATTATCTATAACGGTTATTGTTTTTAGAATCATTTAAAGGTATAGAAAAAATAAAACTGAAAGTACAAACTAGATGTTAAGAAAACTCTAAGAAGTAAAGATGAAGATGCCTACAGGACCATGTGGTAACACCTGTGGGTGGCGCTGCAGAGCTCTCAGTGGAAAGGCAGGCGTGCACCCACCCACCAGAGGGAGCCTGGCCAGCTCCTCAGGCGGAAAAACTGCTTCAGGGTTTTAGAGCTTCCCGCCCCCAACCCCAAAGCGTTAGGCTTCTGCCTGCATGGAAGCCTAACTGTATATGTGAAATTTCCTAATGCCTAAGCGACAGCTAATTCGACGTTTTAAAATACAACGTTCTGGCCAAAACAATAAATGTGTGGGCTGAATCCATTCCAACTATTAGAGGAAATGAAGGAGGAAACTATTAGCGAAAACAAAGGAGGGAGGGATAAAATTTATTTCACGAAAGAATGTATCGTGGGTGTCCTCTAGATAGCAAGCTCCCCAGTTCAATAGAAACATGATCTGGTTACAAAAATATGACAAGTATATATTCTGAGGAATTGCTAAAAATAAAAGCATACCTCTTTCTAGAAACTGATTATTAGAGGGGCTGCTAAATTTAAAATGATGCAGCTAAGACAATGTTGGCATTCATCTGTCCTAGGACTCATCACTCACTCGTAGAGGCCCTGCTTGGCCCAGTGTCAGCCTGGGTGGGGGGGGGGGGGTGCCATGGGACACAGAGAGAGGAAGGAGACTTGGCGACCTCAGCAGCTCATAATCTCATGGGCTTTCCCCAGGAAAAGAGCCCTCCTGGATTAAATCTGTCTGCTCGCACAATCTGGGCACTGTTGCGTGTACACACAGTGGGATCAATTCCCATTCCTCAGCCTTAGGCTACGGCACACCCCAGACCCTCCCCACTGGGCATCAGAACCGCCTTTTACCTTGGTGGCCTTCAGTTTCCATTCATACTGGTTCCGTTCATTTTCCAGCTCTTCCACCTTGATTTTGAGGTGCCGGAGCTCCTGCAGTAACTCCTAGGGGGGTGACGAAGAAAGACAGAGTTCTGATGGTTAAAGAACAGGATTGCTCCTGGGATCTACAACCCTGGGTAACACATGCACAGTGGATACCAAGGCAGGAGCGACCGCGTCAGGCTCCACGCCGTGGCTGGCTCCAATCTTTAAACACGGTCCTCGTTTCAGGAAAAGCTATGTGCCCGTTACAAAACAAAGGCCAGGGAGTTCCAGACAAAAGGAAGAGAAAACTTGCTTCTTCTTTGCAGAACTCGTTCTCCCCGCTCCTTTCTGACATCTGTGTTCCCCGCGGGGTGTGCCCAAATCATGCACGTATGTGTAGGGGGAAGGACAGGTAGGAGTTGGGAGCAAGAGAAACAGAGATGCAGAAATGAGGCAGCTTGTTACAGACAAAGTAGCAGGAAGCAGGCTAACAGGGAGCATCTGTCTGTGCTGGGGGTCGAGGAACCCAGGGGAGGAGGCCGGTGTTCCTGCAAGGCTTCACAGAGGAAGTGACAGCCAGGAGGATAGAAACAAAACGCTAAAAGGACAAATGCTAAGTGTGAAATGCAGAAGCCGGTCTGGGTGTTCCAGTTCAGAGGGGGGGTTGGCTTGAAGAAAGGAGGGAGGGAGGCGGCGTCCAGGGAGAGGGCAGACAGCCTGCTGGGCTGGAGCACAGGATGGGCAGCATTCAGTGGGAAATGGTGGGGCCTTACTGTAAAGGCTTTGGGATGAGAATATGAGGCGATCTGATGCCATGCTTTAGAAAGTAGGGAGCCTCTGAAGGTTGCTGAGTGGGGAAGTGACATTTAAACAACTTGCCGGTGGTGGAGCTGGAAATCAGGGCTGTATCTTCTGACCCCAGGGCCCCTGCTTTCTAAAGTACCCCTTTTTAGTAAAGACACCGCTGAGCACCCTTATCCCAAACCTAGGTTCCTTTAATGGACAAAGGGTCCTGCTGACTGGTTTCTATCAGAAAAATTAGCATAAAAGCGATTACCTCCCATAGACTTTCTGAACTCCAGATTCACATAACAAACTTGCCACAACATCTCCACATGGATGGCACAGAGGCATCTTACGACTGTCATGACCCAAGTGTAACCCTTAATTCCCCCTCACAGACATCCCTGTCTCACTAAATGGCATCTCCATCCTGTGCCAGAAACCTGGGCTCCATCCTTGGCACCTCCTTCTGTCTTCCCCCCCTACATACGTAACTCACCCCCCAAGCCTTCTAAATTCCACCTTCAAGGAAATCACCTGAATCTCTCTTTTATCTCAACTCTAGCATCACTAGCAGTTACTGCTGAGAGCCTGGACAGCCTCTCCACTGGTTGGTCTTCTGTCATCTTGCCCTTCTTGAAGCCATCGACCCCCATGGCATCCAGGGGAACAATACAATTACAGCACAGATCTGATCCTGGCCCTTCCCTGCTCCTCAAAAGCCCATGAACTTTAACCCACGACCAGTACGGCCCGGCCTAACCCAGCACCCTGCCTGCCTCTTGTACTACTGTCTCTCCCCAGTTATGCTCCAGCCACGCTGGATACTTTTTAGTTCCTCTTTCTGACTTGGGCCCTCACACATGCCTCTCCCTCCCTCTGTCTGGAACTTTCTGCCAGGTTAACCCCTGCCCATCCTTCAGGCCGCCACGAGCAAAGCTATTCCAACCTCTACACTTCATCAGGTCCCTCTGCTATACTCTCTTGTGGCATCTGTATAATCTTATATCATTTGCAATTAAACAGTTACTGGTGTGATGGCTGATGGCTAGTTCTCCTACACTGTGAACTCCGTGAGCTTTGCTAACCTCTGGCACATAGTTAGGTATGTGTTATTTCTTGATGAACGAACACTTGCAATTCAAGCCATCATTTAACGGACCTTTGCATCCTGAGACAATCCACCAGAAAGTTCCATTGCTTACACTTGCATTGTGCAGGGAGATTCGCTAAGATTTTCTTATAAATGAGGTGAACATTTGTTGATGCCCTTTTAGAAATGTATCTTCCAAGCTAAGGTTACTGCCTCTGTGATCTGCAACATTAGACTTTAAGGCCTGTTGTGACTTGTAGCAGATCCAGGATCATTTTCTGAGAACATTTCTGGCCCTGCCTGAGGGGACGCCAGGCCTGCTGATGGCAGAACTGAAAGTGTGCAGGTTCCTGCTGAGGAGCTGCCACTGTGGGGACACAGAGCATGATGACCTCCAGGCTCTGTGACCTCTCTGGCACATCCCCTTCCTTCTAAGCTATTTGTTGCCCATCGTGGGCTATAAACACTGGTGCACAGTGTAACTTCTTTTACAAGTCTTTCTGGGGTAACCCACTCACCAGGGGGCATGCCCAGCACCCCTCTCAGAGCTTCCCTTTCCAAATCTACACCTATATCTTGACTCTCAATTTTTTCCCCACCGAGGCCTCCTCCCCTCATGCCCAAGTCTGGGTGGAGATTTCCAACATGTCCCATAGTTGAGTATGGACCATGGCAACTTCCTACAGACATGGCTACTACGCCCTTGACTTTCCCTTGGGCTTCCAAGTCCTCTTCGATAGCGGGCCTTGGAAGCACAGGCTCATCTCTGTGCAGCTGCCACCACAAAGGACCTGGTGACACCAGCGCAAGGGGCCAAGTCCAGAATCCCAGGCAGATACACCCCATAGGGCCTCAAATGTGATCACACGGGAGAGCTTTTCCCGGAAATTCAGATGATGAGAGTTGTCACAGCCTGTGGACACTTGTGTTCTATTTTCTCACTGGGGATAAACCTCTTTAAAAATAAACTTGAGAGGATTATTTTATGATGCCATTTTTTCTTAAATTAAAAAAAAAAAAAATCATGGGAGCTGAAACTTCATTTAATCTCCCAGCCCAGGAGGGAGAACCAGTGTCTGAGTCGTACCTGGGAAGGGGACCCGAAGCTTGCTTTTACACCAACGCCCCGTCACTCAGGGCACCTGACACACCTCATTCCCAGCCCTGAGAGAGATGAGTACTGCCACCGGTCAGAGGGTTGGCCTCGCCGGCTCAGACCCCGTTCAGCGAGGGTCACGGAGCTCAGCTCACATCCCGAGGGGAGCAAGTCCCAAGCTCTGCCCAGAGGTGACCACGGATCCATGTTAAGCCAGCACACGCTGTTCCAGGTAGGAGAAGCCCCAGCCCCTCCGCCAGCGAGATGCCACACACACGCATGCTCTGATATACTTAAGTGTGGTTCCTACAGGTGACCCCTCCCAACGGGCACACTCCTGGCCGCAGGGCTGGGGCCGGGCCGCACCGTCGTCGGCTGCCACCTCCTCAGGGTGGTCCCTACTGAGTGAGAGGCGCTCTTGAATCTGCCTGTGGATGTCCAGCTGCAGCCTACACATCTGCTGCTGCAGCTCACCGATCACATTCAGAACCGACTGTAGGAAGGAAGAGAGAGAAGAAAAGCACGCAGGGTCAGTCAGCGCTCAGACACGGAGCTCCTTAGGAGAGCAGAACAGAAGGATGGAAGTGTACGGCAGGGGGCACACAGCGGTCGCTGTCCGTGACCATATGCTCTCTTCACAGGAACCAAAAGACGTGGCATTTTCCCTGACCTGCCCCATCCGTGGGCCCGTCTGCAGTATGGCCTTCGTACCATACTGGGGGCCGTCCTTGCGTGACAGCGTCTGAGGCGCAGAGTCTAGCAAGAGCGGAGATGGGATCACATACGGATGCATCCCTTCTACACTCGCCGACGCCCTCCCCAAACGTGCCAACACCTGTGCACAGGGGACATACGGCGCACAACACGCGCACGCACGCTACTACGTCCCCAGCCCTAAACGCTCCCTCACACCCGACACCAGACCTGACTCCTCTGTAGCCTCAAGAACATTTTGACCTTTTATGGCAACTTTGGAAAATAACTGCAACCCTTGGAATTCATACCTACTCGGTTCTGAATCCCTTGCGCTAGCAGCTCTGCTGGGCTTTCCTTTATCTACTCCACAGACATCTAGCGTCACTCCACAGAGACCCAAGGCCACAGTGAGCAATGGCGCTCGCAGGTGAGTGAGGAGAAACACGCAAATAGCAATCACAACAGGCTGTAAGTGCTACACCAAGAGGACCATGGGGCTTCCCGGGAGCGGTGAGTGACTAATTCTGCCTGGGTCGAGACAGAGAGATGGGACGAGTCTAAGTGACGTGAAGTAGGCGCGTTCTAGATCCCTTGCCTGTGTGGGGAAGTAAAGGGGACGAGGAGTCACGGGCCTGGCTGGCAGGGTGGAGGATGGTGCCACTCATGGCAACGAGAAACCCAAGAGCCTGGGGAAGACTGCGGGCAGCTGACGGGGCCGGGGCATGGAGTTAAGGAGACAGTTGGCAACAGATCCCGACAGAGCCTAGGGTGGGTGGCAGCCATTTAAAGTGTTTAGCCCGTCTCTGCCCACCTTTACTGACATTCTGAGCACTGGCACCTGGTACTGGGAGGTTTGCCGCCTGGCACCATGAGAACTGTCCAGGCATGCTAGAAAGAGGTTTTCCATCCCCCACAGAAACAGTGTTTCCTAAAAGAAGAATGTAGAAGGAAATGTAGAAGGAAAACTGAGGGTCCGGATGGCAGCTTGGGTCTGAGAGAGCACTGCTAGGGCCCCTACGCCAGCCTGCTCTCCCTCCAGCGATGCCACTTGAACTGGGAGAGCTGCAGATGCAGGCATCGCCGTCATAAGCGGGCTCCTGGCCTCCCAGCCACTCTCTCCTGGAGCTAGCGCACCTGAGTTAGCCCAGAGACAGCCCCACGTTGTCTTTCCCCAGAGTCAGTCGTCAGAGGGTTGGCTTCACCTGCTCATCTGACTTTGGTAAACACCTCACACGGTGCCCTGGCACACGGAGGCCTTCGATAAATGTGAGTTCACTTTCCCCACTGCTTCTCCTTTTGCCACCAAGTGTTTGAGCCATAAGAAATGAAGGAGAGAAACCGGGAGAGCAACAGAAAACACCTCAAGGTCATGCAACACAGTTAAGGCCCACGTGACATTGATCGCTGACAACAAAAGCCCAGTGGCTCTGCACCCTCCAGCATGCTTCCCTTACTGGCCACTCTCTCAGAACCTTTAGTCTCTCCTGGTCACTGGCCCTGCCGGTCTTCACACCTGCTCTTCTCTCTCTTATGTAAGTTTCAAGAACGTCACGGCCCTCACTCTTCTCCTGTTCCCTTCATTGTTGTCTCTCTCAAGTGAGGGGTCTAGACCCGCTGGCCCTGATTTTCATCACCTCATCCCCACCCCCACTCTCCAGGCAGATGAGCTCGAGCTCTATCTCCAGCACAAAAGGGGTCAGCACCCTCCTCGCGGTCAGATCCACACACGCATCCTCTGTCCTCAGGCTGCGTGGCTCCCTCGTCTTACTCCTTACCTTCGGCAGCTCTGCACTACTCAGGTTCTCCTGGCCTCTCTTTTACTCTTTTCCTGCCAACTTATGGATTGCTCCAGTCTGTGTAGGTCTTCATGAATCCCAATGTCAACCGATCCACTTAGTTTCCTTTGGCTTCCTGTCATCACAACTTGAAGGCCTTCTAATATCAGCAGCTAAATTATGGACTAAAAATGCACACCAGGCAGGAGGACCAAAGGCAGATGACATGACCCTCTGCAAAAAAAATCTTCCTAGAGGTAGTCTTAAGATATTATTCATTATCACTTGGGTACCGATATGCCTGTTTTAGCATTCATCCTATATTCCTCTATCTTATCCACAAGACTATCCCAAGCAATGTTTTCGCAGTGCCTCACTGAAGTGAGGATTTACCCAGCCTACCACTACAAGATGCACTCCTGGCCAAACCAATGAGGCCAATTAGACGTAACTTACTCTTAATGGACACAGATCCCTACTTTGTCTTCTCACAAACCATCATAGGGTTGACCTCAAACTCAGTAGACTGAATTTTATAGAACCCTTCTAACTTTCTTTGCCATTTTGAAAAAAGAGAAGGAGGAGGAGGAGAAGAAAATGGTTACTTCCAGTTTTTCAGCAACTCACTTGATTTCTCCGATTCCTTAAAATTCACTTATAAACAAGCAGCCTGGGGACTGCTGTCCTAAGTTCTGTGCACCTGTCAGAGGTATCAGTGGAACCAAGCCTATTCTTTCTTTGATCTTCTTGAGAACATAACTTTAAAGGAAAATCTTCCCATTGTCCTCAGAACTGTCCCTTTCAGTGGGGTTTGATCTTCCTGATGCTGTTCGTGCAGGTGCACTTTTCTCCATCCTTCCTACCTTTTGTACAAGCCCCTTTGAAAACTGGTTCCTCTCAAGGTACCTCTACCTTTTCCTTTTTATTGGTATATTATTTGTGAGGTTGCACAGTCAGAAATAAGTATATTTTTATGTAGTTCAATATCCTTGAGTCATCGCTTCTATTTCTGAACTTTCAAAGGTATGATTTCCAAGGTCCACAGTGCATGTCTGGCTATGCCGCGTTCTCCCCTCCCTCCCTGTCATGAACTCTCAAAATAACAATGGCCACTCTCTCAAGAGACCCATCACTTTCACTTCATAAACTAGTTTCTAGCTTTGCTTCAGCATTAGAGCCAGAGTGGCAGATTGCCTGGTTTCTTTATCTACATTCAGGGCAGAAACTATAAATGGGGGGGGGGGGGGGGTGGAAGGCAAAAACAAAAACCAACCCTTCAATACCTAGGTGTTGGGTAGGAGTTTATTTATTTATTTATGTATTTATTTTGGCTGCGTTGGGTCTTCGTTTCTGTGCGAGGGCTTTCTCTAGTTGCGGCAAGCGGGGGCCATTCTTCATTGCGGTGCGCGGGCCTTTCGCTACCGCGGCCTCTCTTGTTGCGAAGCACAGGCTCCGGGCGCGCAGGCTCAGTGGCCATGGCTCACGGGTCTAGTTGCTCCACAGCATGTGGGATCCCCCCGGACCGGGGCACGAACCCGTGTCCCCTGAATCGGCAGGTAGACTCCCAACCACTGTGCCACCAGGGAAGCCCCCCTCTCCTCTCTTAATAGGTCTTTTCTCTCCCATAGGGCCGAGCCTTTTGTAGTGGTGTTTTCAATCTTGGGTCCCACATCATAAAGTCCAAGTGACATTTATGAGGTTCTAATCCCCGTTCTGTAATCTCAACTCACTTTATTACTCTTGCTTTGCCAACCGTCAAAGTTTTTGTTTCGGGGCTTCCCTGGTGGCGCAGTGGTTGAGAGTCCGCCTGCCGATGCAGGGAACGCGGGTTCGTGCCCCGGTCCGGGAAAATCCCACGTGCCGCGGAGCAGCTGGGCCCGTGAGCCATGGCCGCTGAGTCTGCGCATCCGGAGCCTGTGCTCCAAAACGGGAGAGGCCACAACAGTGAGAGGCCCGAGTACCACAAAAAAAAAAAAAAAGTTTTTGTTTGTTTGATGGTTCTTTTCGATGTGAAACTAACTACTGGGCACTTCCCATAATCATAGTCTTTCCCACCCCATCCTACCTGTTAAACTTGTTCACAACTTTACTTAGTTGTTTCTCTCCCGCTTCCTTCATGCTCAGTTTAATACTGTCCTGCACTCTGATACATAGCAGGTGGGAATACCACCTCCACATCTGTCAAAATGTCAAGTGTGTTGGACCCTTTGACCCTTCCATTCCACTTCAATATCCTCACACATTTACACATTTATTCACAATAGCATTATTTGTAAGGGCAAACACTTGGAAACAACTTAAATGTCCACCCGAGAGAGAACTGGTTAAATAAATGAGGGCATAGTCAGAGCGTAACATAATATGTAAACATAAACATGAATGAGAAAGGTTTTTTTTTAACGTACTTGATATGAAACAAGCTCTATGACTGCTCAATTAAAAAAAAAGAAAGGTCTAGAATAATGTGTATCTGTGCAAATATGAGGGAAAGAATTTATCCATATAAATTTGCTTGTCCATGCATAAGATAACTCCGAAGGATACAAAACAAACTGACAACATTGGTGTCTGACTGCTGGCTGGGGAAGGAGAGGTTTTGATGCATATACCTTTTTGAACTCTTAATTTCTGAATTGTTGGAGTACATTTCCTGTACAAACAAAAATGAGTAAACAAAATAAAAACAAGAATAATAAAACTCTCCTAAGTCAGGCCAGCTGTTCTCTGAGCAAACACAATCTTCCCAGCCTTTGCTCTGTACTCCAGGTTCATCATTCCCATTGCAACAGTTCAGAAATCAGAATCCCTCCCCTTCCAAGGTCCCACCCATAGGAAGAAAGGAAGCAGGACACCTGTGCTGTAAGACATTCCATTTTCTACCAGGAAATCCTAGAGCTCGTTTCCAGTTCTCTTCAGGCTTATGTATGTCCCTGATCAATTGGGCTGACTTCATTTCCAAGCACATGCTGGATCCCTGTTCCCTTCTAGAAAGGCTGCTCCGCTACTACACGCAGAACACTTTGGATCTCACAGAGGGATCCAGCTGCAGGCCTCCCTGCACCCCCAGTGCTTAGGGAAGCCACATGCCCTTCTCCAAGGAAGATCTCTCCAACGGACATGCCTTTGATAGGTGGGCCACCCCGAGGTTTTCCTTTGCCTCTGGATCTCTTTCCTTCATGTGCCACCCTCCTAACTGTGGTATTTATTTTCCATGTTGGTTACTTTTCCTGCAGTCCTGCTTTTCAGGAGTGAACCCAATTCGTCCAATCTTGGGTCTCCTGAAATGACCCAGGACCACTGCGAAAGGCTCAGGAGAAAAGGTACAGTAAACAGGAAATCCAGTATTCACCCACGTCTCATAAGGGTCGCCACGGACTCCTGAGCGAGGCTATCAGGATTGTCTCCATTTAACAAGAAACCTACACCTCAAAGTCCTTAGGTTTATAGACAAACATTTGTAATCACTTCCACAGCTGACTACAGGGCGGCAGGGTACCTGCTTAGGATAAAGCCTGAGCCACACAGAGAAAGTTTATTTCAGATCTGGCTACCTCAGAAAAGTCCTGCCTCTTTTAAACCACAAGCAATCAGGCTTTAGGCTAAGCACATTCACTGGAAAAACAGCAGCAGTGTAGGATGGGAAGCAACATTCCCTTTATTCATACAACTACAACCTTGATGACCCCAGCTAGCCAAACGTCTCCCTCAAAATAAACAGCTCCACCACGCACATGACAGTAGTGCAGCTAGCTTCAGCAGTCCTGTCCATGGTTGTAAGCCTAGGGTGTCCCAGATAGTTACAAACAGTGGTAGAGAGTCTGAGCATACCAGTAAAGATTATGTTTAATGACAAGAATGAGAATGTTGCTTCAGGTCATATGGCCGTTGTTCCCTGATTATCACAAGTTTGAACAGCCTGAAAAACTCCTCCACGTGGAAACCTAATGTTTGTACTAGCAACTGGGAAGGGCTGTTATCGGGTAGGACTGAGGCCAGCAGCTCAGGGTCTATGGTGCCTCATGCACGAATAGTCTAATGGAAAACAAAAGCAAAGATTCGGATTGAAAAATAATCCTTCAGAAAAGAAAAAATAAAGCAAACAGTAGAATGACTGCCTTAGCTGTGCTTGGCCCAGAAGTGGGAGCTCCCCTTCCTTCCCTAGAAAGGAACTGAGCTGCTCCAGCTCGGTACTAACTCAGCATTCTGCCACCATGGACTGACTCTCATGCCCACACACACCCATGCGTGGGTCCATGTCCCCTACAGTGACTGGTTCAGAACCAGGCACGTGACCCAAATTGGCCCACTGATATGCAATCCTGGGGTTTTGCTGGAATCTTTGAGAGAGAGAATGTCTCTCTCTGCAGAGGTTGCTAGGCTAGTAGGATCTAAAGCTGCTGACGGCCATCTTTGTCACCACATACAGAGAGCCTTCCTGAGAATAAGGCTAAAACAGAACCGAATGAGACACTAAGCCTGATTTCTAAGACACGGTAAAGCCAGCTGGATCTAGTGATATCAGCTTTTTAAACCCTAGACTATTCCAGTTGTGTGACCTAATAACCCTCTCCCTCTTTCCTTTCTTTCTTTTCCTTGTTTCCCTCGCTCCCTCCCCTCCCTCCCTCCCTCGGTTTTGAGTTGTCTCTACCACTCTAAGCCTTCTTACAGAGTTTATTCAATTCTGCCCCCAAGCCTGAATGTATATCCCCACGTGATCACACATTTTGAAACATTGGTAAAATAATTCTAAACCTGTAGAAAATCTAATTGCTTCTCCCTGAACATTTAAGAAGCACAGTCTATTTAACACTTCACACAGATAAGCTTTGACTCTGCGTGAACGTAGAAGTCAATAATGTAGCTAGGTCGACATTTACATTTCTCGCATGCTTAAAAACACAATCAGTAAGTAACTGATAAAAGCTAGTTATCCAGCACTACGCTAAGGACGACACACATACATTATCTCATTCCTTCCTCGGAACAACTGAGCAAACAGGAAGTACCACTATCTCCATTTTACAGAAGAAGAAATAGAGGTTTGGGAGGTTAAATTACTTGCCTAAGATCGCAAACCTACTGAGTAGCTGAGTTTGGATTCCAGCCAAGAGGTCGGATTCAAAAGCCTGCATTCTTCATCACTAGAAGATAGTGTCCTCAGCGTAACGGAGATAAATTTTCTTTTGGCAACTATACTTCTTCCTAATGAGCATGTTCTCAAAAGCAATGCAAGGAATATGCCCCACATATTAGAAGTGTCTCAATCACCAGTGTTTACCCAGTAAACACAGAAATGTGCCAGGTTTCCGGGCATGATGGTGTTGGTGCTTAACTGAATGGAACAATGTCCACCTTTAGATGTTAGAGGTGCCTGAATGGAAGAGAGGATGCCAGATCCTATGATAGAGACTTAGCTTTGGTGATTTTTTTTTTCGACTTCATCACACAGTTACCCATTTTACAGATAAAGAAATTGAAGTTCAGAGAGATTAAGTAGTTCACTTGCTGAAGTTCAAAGAGCTATTAAGCATTTAGGTCCGTAATTGAGCCAAGGTGTTTCTAAACCTAAAGGCTATTCTTTCCACAGCTCACAATGCACAGTGTACAAATACAGGGAACTTGTAGGTAGAGGCACACGGAAGGTGGTTATCTAAGGTTAAAATGGACTGTTCTGAGCTCTGAGCCTAGAATTTATCCAAAACATTTATCCAAAAAAAAGAGTCTGGCATGCTGTAGTCAATGGCATATGGAGCCTGAGAAAACAAAAACGAGATACAGGAAAACATTCTAAGAGAAAGCCTGTGCATGGGCTCACCCATAGGAGCCATCAGGAGGAAAGAAACACATAATCTAAGGGTTGCATCTGGGTCTGTGAAACGCACATCAAAGAATGTCTCTAGACTCCATGGACAACGATGCTGGCTTACTGAGCAGCTGACTTCATCCAATACGCGGTCATCACCTTGGCTCTCACAGAAGACATCTTGGTCTCTCCAAGTCTTGCCTGATCCTTCCCCCACTACTGCTTCCCTTTCCATCCTTGTCAGCAGCTTGAGGGAGGATACAGCCTTAGAGCCAAAACTGGGTGGTTTGGGCACTGCTGAAATCTGCAGCCACAGCAAAACCTGATAACTTGGTATTAACAGATCATTGTGTCTCTGGTGCATAGATGTTTCTGGCACCCAGTGGCTGCCAGGCTTGGGGTTGACCAGATGGGCCGAAGCCACATTAGGCTAGCTTCCCCTGATCTGAGCTTTGGACAGTATGGGTACCCCTAGAAGGTGGTGTATCACACTCACCTCTGCTTTTTTCTGCTTCTCTTCCTGCTCTCTCTGCTCCTTCTCCATGCCCACCAGCTTGAGCTTCAGCTCAGACACTTCAGTCATCAGATCGAGCTTCTGAGTCTCAAGAGATGTACGACTTAGCAGCTCCTGCAGGCAAAAACAGACCTCAAAATCATAAACCTCCATGGCAATAAGAACGACTCTACCTCCATCCATAGGACATAAGGCAATCTCTACATTGTACGATGAAACCGCTACATCTGAGCCACGGTCCTATAGGGGACAGACCTGGGCTGATGCTGGGTCACTCAAGGGTAGCATGGCCCGATGCTACCCACTGTGCTCTGAGTCAATGTGAGCTACATTTCTCAAAAAGCACATTTGTCCATAGAAACCATCATTCATTCTTTCCAGGTAGAGAAAAACGGATGGGTCTGCTCAACGAATGAATTTCTCCATGTCTATCTTTAAGGCAAAGCAGATCCTCTCCACCAAAACAAACAAAAGACCAGCTTAGGTTAACATTATATTTTTCAAAACCAAAGTTTCCATATCACCTCCTGGGCTCAGTCAATATTCAGCCCAGTCTTCCACACATGTCGTTGGAAGACCTTACTGCAAGGAACCTAGAAGGGAGCTAGGACATAAAGTAGATATTCAATGAGTATTTATTGAATGGTTATAGTAGAATCTTATTTATGTGATATGTATCTTTCCTAGAATGTAAATAAGAAAATTGTTCTTTGCTTATTTTGAGGACAGACTGGGGAGGTTATTAGTAGTCCTGCCAAGCCTAAAACAGTAGCAGACAACAACCTGTCATTAATATATACACTTAATAAGCATAAATAAGACAAAACAAAGGTGATAGGTGAAACACCTGCTCAGCACTACTAGGAATTATGAAGGACCTCAAAAGCCAGGAGCACTTCCCAAAGTCCTGGGGTAACATTTCTCCATTGGCAAAAGGCGATGTTGTGTGAGATCCCAAATCTTGGCACCTGGAGACATTGGATACACAGGTCCTGGCAAGGAGACCATGATATGATGCTAGGAGGGTAACCGGCCAAATGAGCTGATGGAAAGGACACAACATCCCGCCAAGGTCTGAAATTTCCTTATCATCTTGGGCAACCCAACCCTAGTACAAGAACAGTCATTTCAACAATCTGACCCTACAGCCATGCTTTCACGTTCTGAACTGTCCTCAACTCATAAAACCAAACCGCATGGATCAGAGATTTTAACTTGGAAAACATGACTCCCTGGGCAAAAGGCCATCAGTACCTCAGAAAGGTGGGCTACAAACTGTCCGTCTGCTAACCTGAGGGAGAGCATCCAGAAGCCAAGGAATTCAGCAAAATGAGCTTAGTACTGGGCTGAGGAGCCCAGCTCTTCCTGGGCCAGCCAGACGTGAAGCTGGCTTACAGGGCAAAGGCAGCAGCAGTGCCATGCCAGAACTGCGGGCTGCTTGGTCAGGAGGACTTAGCCAGCTAAGTATGTCCAGTGTTGGGACTGGGGGTGGGTGGACAGAGATGCGCTGAGTGCCTCCCCTGTGCTAGACACTGTTGGGTACTTTACATACATCCTCTCAGTAAACCCTCCCAGGGATGTGGCAGTCAACATTACTATCCCTATTTTACAGATGAAGAAACGGGCCCAGAGACTGGCCTGTCTTGGCCAAGGGCACACACCAATCAACAGCAGAGTTAGTTTTAAAACCGAAGTCTGTTTGGCTTCAAAACTCATTTCTGTTTAATGTATCCCATTGTTTCCCAAACAGAGAAAGAAGTCCAAGAATTTCAAGGGAAATAAAAAAATACATGCTGGGGCTTCCCTGGTGGCGCAGTGGTTGAGAGTCCACCTGCCGATGCAGGGGACACGGGTTCGTGCCCCGGTCCGGGAAGACCCCACATGCCGCGGAGCGGCTGGGCCCGTGAGCCATGGCCGCTGAGCCTGCGTGTCCGGAGCCTGTGCTCCGCAATGGGAGAGGCCACAACAGTGAGAGGCCCACGTACCGCAAAAAAAAAAAAAAAAAAAAAAAGTGTTGAAAAAAGCCAATCAACAAATATTCACTGAGCCCAGGAAAGAGCTGCTCAAACTGTTAAGAATTTGTTGAACACATACTGTCTACTAGGGCCTGGTGCTAAGGCTACGCAGGCCATAAAAGGCCCAAAAATGTTCTTCCCTGGGTGAGGAAGATGGGATTTCTGGGTCTTGAGTATCTTAAGATATAATCCTTCCTAATGCCGCCTGCTCGTTATGAACATCCTTCTCCCTCTTCCCCACCTTCCCCTTTGCCTCCACCACCTCATTCTGTGTCTTTCTCTCCATCCTTTCATTTAGCTGTTTTGTTCCAGAAATGATTTGAGGTAGTTTGCAAAATAGACAACTCAAGTTAAAAAATAGGGCTTCCCTGGTGGCGCAGTGTTGCGAGTCCGCCTGCCGATGCAGGGGACACGGGTTCGTGCCCCGGTCTGGGAAGATCCCACATGCCGCGGAGCGGCTGGGCCCGTGAGCCATGGCCGCTGAGCCTGCGCGTCCGGAGCCTGTGCTCCGCAACGGGAGAGGCCACAACAGTGAGAGGCCCACGTACCGAAAAATAAATAAATAGAATAAACCGTAAAAATTAAAGCGGGTAAGGAAAGAAGGTGAAGCCAGAGTGACTGTCGGCATAAAACTCATACCCTAAAGTTCTATTCACAGCTGGAGATGGAGTACAATGTGTTTGTGAGCTTCCCAGCCAGCAGTGCAAAGGGAAAAAGGGACGATTCTAGAACTCAAGGTCCATGGGATAATAACAACTGCTTTGGAGTGCTAAGAACTCAGAAAATCTTCTTCCATGAGACTTCCATCATTTGTTCAACTACCAGATGCCAAGGCCTAGGGATAGGAGAGTTAAAAGTACAGCCCCTGTTGAGCTCCTGAGTCTCTTAAAAAGGTATTTAATGCAGTTGTCTACTGACCAGCATTCAAGATACTGCCTCGGTGGAATGTAAAAATGCCTCAGAAGGCATCTCTCTTGAAAGCTAAGAATCTACTCTGCTTTCATGATTTCCAGAATCCCTCTGGCTGTTTTAACTGCCAGGTTGTAATTGGTCATACCAATGTTCCAGTTAATGAGGATAATATTCTAATTGGTTGCATTAAAATTCCAATGGCCATTCCAATTGGTCATGCCAGGGTTCTGATTGGTCACACTAACATTCCAAGTGGACATTTCAATTAGACACACCAAAGTTTTAATGAGAAGCCTGGGGCTGCTTAATTGCACACAGTCCACTGATAACAAAACTTCTCCTTACTGTCTCCTAGATTCTATTAGCATGTGCTTCCCCCTTTCATTATCATCACCCCTGGTCCTTGTCATCAACAAGTACTGTCCTACTCCCTGAACTCAAAATCAGCCTTTGACAGCCTTATCCCAGCCCAGCCCCACTTCCCCATCTCCAGGCCCGGCAAGGCCTCCAGCCACTGTTATGTACTGTGACCTCTATCCTAGTTGTCTTAATAGGATTTAAATACCCTACATTCTAAACTGCTCTTTCTACTTCCAGCAGAAACCGAACCCTGAGGTTTGCATGACATGACACGTCCTTCCCAGTCCTCTCAAGTAGAGGCCGTTCTGCTCCAGCAACCCAACTTACAGAACACCTTTCTCCCAGTTCAACACTGCTTCTTCCAGATCTCCTACCTCTGCCCTCCTCCTCCTCTAAGGCAGCACCATTCAGTTAAGTCACGTTTTCCCCAAATACCCAGACCCCAAGATAGTCCCCCATTTCCACTGATTATCCTTGTTAATCAATCTTTCACTCAGGGTTCACCCTGGTTTCACATTTCTTGACCTTGACACCGACAGGCTTTGCTTCCACCTCAGTTCAGCTTCTCAGTAGTATGGCCACAGCCTGACCCTCGTCTTGATCCGGAACATGTGTCCTTCACTTCTAAAATCTTCAACTCTGAAATTCTCTCCTCTGGCCACAATCCTCTGACTTTTCAACTGGCCCATTTAGTCACTCAAATCATCTTCAATTTCTTCTTCTGTGGCTACCAGTTACTTAACAACTCCCTATTTTCCTAGTTTATCAACTTCCTTTAAGTAGTATTTGCCTCCTTACCCACCCTGTACCTTAAGGCTTATCATTTCAGTTGTATCATTTCTGCATCAGAAAATTCTTCCTGACTCATCCTTGCCCCTAGATCTGAAGTGTACTCGCTTCACCAGCACCCACTCCATGCCAAACCTCAAAGACTTCTGTCTATGTTTCCACTCCCCACGGCCTGAGAATTGCTGGTAAGTCACTTAATGATGCCAATTGGTTTCCACACAAATTTACGCTATCTAATTACAGCCGATCTTCCAACACTGCCTGGCAAAACTTATATTCATCTCTGGCTGGTTCCTTTCAGAGATTGTTCCAGATCTTTTCCATTCTCCTCGAGCCCTAAACCCCACCCTATCCCCTTCTTCTCCTTAAATAACCTATTTACTGAAGATATCATCTGATCAGTCACTGAACTTACATCCTTCCTATTTCAAAGTTCCCAGAATCGTCTCTCATTCCTCTCTCCTGAATCCGTGTCTTACAGAAGGCAAGCCCGCACCTCCTTTCCGAGGTTAGTCTGACATAACTGCACACAGCCGACTTCTCTGTCAGGTTCTTCTGTCTTTAAAAACTGTTCCCAACCCAATAAGTTTCCAGGTTGCACATTAAAAGCACATGTTAAAGGACACAAAGATTCCAGAGTTTGCTGCTGAGTTGCTCCACCTGACCCACCTTCCTGTTGCTGACCAGTCTTCCATGCCATCCTCATGCAGCTTGAATGAAGATTCAGGTAACTCCCTGGTTAACCAGTAGCTTTTGGCTTTGTTCTCCGAGTCCTGGTCCTGTTTCTCCCTCTAGCCGGTAGTGCAGAACGCCGCCTGCTCACAGGGACCTGGGTCCTCCCTCCCCTCTGTACTGCCTTTGAGGAAGTTCTCACCAAGTCTACACTACTCTGGGGTAGGCCCATTAATCATCTGCTCTGACAGGCATTTAATCTCTCCCTCACCATCAGCTTCCATCCCTCAGGCTATAAACATGATCAAATTTCTGACATTCGAAAGAACCTTCCCTCTTGACCTTCCTTCCCCTCCAGGGACCACCATCAGCTCCCTAGTGCTCAGGCTAGGCAAACGCACTCCGAGTGTGGTGTGAGCGTGAACGCCAGCTTTTTCTCCTCCCTCCCCTCTCCCCCTCACAGCCAAGCTCTGAAAAGCATAATCCACTCTTTGCTGCCTCTTCTTCCTCATCTTCCTGTCGCTTACTCAGGAAAACGTCTGCATGTCTGCAACCCAGCTTCTGCCTTCCCCAGAGCACAGAAACAGCCCTGCCTCTGGGACCAGCGTCCCCACTTTCCGAGGCAACTTTCACCTCTCAGCTCTCAACCCACTGACTCACCCTGCCTCGCCTCATTAGTGCGAGCCCACCCTCCCTTTCCATTTTCCTGACCTCTTTCTTTCTGTCTTTATTTTGGCTGCACAGGGTCTTAGTTGCAGCGTGTGGGATCTTTAGTTGCAGCATACGGGATCTAGCTCCCCGACCAGGGATCGAACCCGGCCCCCCTGCATTGGGAGCACGGAGTCTTAGCCACTGGACCACCTGGGAAGTCCCCTTTTCCTGACCTTTCTTTTTTCTCCTTTGTCTTCGCTGCTGGCATCTTTTATTCTGTCTACCCCTTAAGAGTAACATTCTTGGATCCTCAGCTCCCATCCCCAAGACCGCAGTGATCTGGTCCAGCCTGTTTGTCCAGAGCACGAAGCTTGGCACCTACTGAGACCTGCAGGGTGGGATCCTGCTGGGATCTCTTGGAATCACAGAGCTACTGTAATGGGGTCGGGGGGGAATGGGGAGGCAGGGGGCTGGAGATAAGGGCCAGAGGTTTCATAAGCAGCAGGAGTGTCTGCTCTCCTCATCGGTTCAAGGCTGCCTGTGTAAATGAGAGAGGGCAAGGGATGAGCGGGGTGGTATGGGAGGACGGTGGTTTGTGTTTCTTACTAGGCAGGACCATGAAACTGGGTAATGAAGAAAACCAATGAATAAAATTATCACTCACCCCCTCACTTCACCACTACCAGTAACCTCTTCCAGAAGGACAAATACATCTCCTTTCTGGGAGGTGAAAAAAAGCCTCCATCTCAGAGCAAACCATCATTTCCTTTTCCCAAAGCTCAGTGTCTGACTGGAGCTGATAAAGAGAATTTGCCTTTCAACTTTGCTCTCCTTAAAGGGCCACATCTTGAAGCGATTACTTCCAACTTTAAGTGTGGAACCTGACCCAGGGAGTTTCTGACCAATGACGGGGGACTGGAGCCAGACTGGCAACCTGAAACCAGAATGAAAGAACAGGCCATGGAACGACTTGAAAGGAAAAGTATGTCCCTCTGTCCTTTGAAGTAAGAGGCCTAGGCCTTGCCGGGAAGCCTTTCAGGGAGAGGGGCTCGTAGTCAACCTGGGTTTGAGTCCAGTCTCAGTCCCCACTAACTAAATTGTTTCTCTGAACCTCAGTCCCCTTATCTGTTTTAAAAAAAAAAAAAAAAAAAAAAGGGTAAAGCACCTACCTCACACTATGGTCTGGAGATCCAACATCAAATGAGATAAGTTGAGGAAAGCAGTTATCTCTGCCTCACAAATCTCCCAGGGGGAGTTTTAGGGAATAAGTGGCAAATCCCCTTTTTCTTCGCTCAAGTGTCCTGTCTCCTCGGACAGATTTGTGCTCCCACAGGGTCAGGTGCATAGCTCTGTTTAATATCCTTCCTGAGGTAGAAACACCTCCCTAAAGGTGCTCTCCGGGAATTTATGAGCTGGGTGCTGACAACGCTTTGCTGAGTTCACACGCCTGGGCACACTGTTCCCTCACTCGACTCAAGGGCAGGGACTGGGCCTGTGTCCTGGGTCCCGTAACCCCCTGGCCATTGTGTGATAGTCCAGTTTTGTCCAGTTTTATACATTCTTTTTTTTTTTTTTTTTTTTTTTTTTTTACAGTACGTGGGTCTCTCCTGTTTCGGAACACAGGCTCCGGACGCGCAGGCTCAGCGGCCATGGCTCACGGGCCCAGCCGCTCTGCGGCATGTGGGATCTTCCCGGACCGGGGCACGAACCCGTGTCCCCTGCATCGGCAGGCGGACTCTCAACCACTGCGCCACCAGGGAAGCCCAATAGTCCAGCTTTAACAAAACCGGAACAACTGTACTACAGCTCTAGGAGGTGGGCAGTGCAGAGTCCACACTGTCATCTCTGTTCTCTATAAATAAGAACACAGGTTCACTGACTTCCCCAGATCAACCACAAGTGGTGAATCTGCAGAAAGTCACGTCCATGGACTCCAAATCCCCTAAATTTGTCACTCCACACCTCACCTAAAAGGCAGCCAACACAATGAGGTTGCCTGACACCTGGGGCTCTGGGTCAGGTTGGAGGACTGAGATAGAGCCTGGTGTCCTTCCATGTTTCCCCAAAGCTGGGCTGTGTCCTCACAAGGAGCTTTGCATCCTTTCTTCCTCCCCGCTTGGGTTCGCTACCCTGTCTTCTTTCTGGCACTAAACATGGCTGCTGCTCTTGGCACTGATCACACCTGTCAAGGGCCAGCCTCTGGAAAGTGTTCCATTTGGCTGCCAGCTCTGTATAAGGCCTCTTCTCCACTGGACAGCATTGGCTTCCCTCCCTTCTCCATCACCCGCTGGAGAAGGGTCAGTGATCAGAGGCAGAGGAGCTTGTTGTGTAGGAACTGACAGAACCCCAGAGAACCCATGGAGGCCACTTTAGAAAAAGTCACCAGGGACTTCAAATACATCACAGAGCATAAGGAACTCTCTCTGTGATAGATTTTTTTGCCAACATGGTCTAGGCCAATCACAATGGGGAGGGCGCTGGTCCACACGTGTGTTCCTGGGGTGTTATTCTGGGATCTGGGCTCGGATAGTTCAGTGTGCAGCCCTCAAAGATGCAGCTGGGCAATGCCTTGACCTGCTTAAAATGGAGATGAAGGGCTTCCCTGGTGGCGCAGTGGTCGAGAGTCCGCCTGCCGATGCAGGGGACATGGGTTCGTGCCCCAGTCCAGGAAGATCCCACGTGCCGTGGAGTGGCTGGGCCCGTGAGCCACGGCCGCTGAGCCTGTGCGTCCAGAGCCTGTGCTCCGCCACAGGAGAGGCCACAACAGTGAGAGGCCCGCGTACCACAAAAAAAAAAAAAAAAAAAAAAGGAGGTGAAAATGGACTCAGGCTGTGGGCCTTTGAAGACCTACTTGTACACTTCCTGGTAGATGTCTCTTCCTAATGGGGAAGGCTCCCTGGGGAATCTAGATAGCTCAGTGAGTCAGAGACCATATCAGAGTAGGTGCTTCCACAGGCAGCTCCAAGAGACGCTTGCAGCTACCCCGTTCCCACCCTGTGTCCTGCAACAGGCTGCAGACAAGAAATATTTTGCCCTCAAATGTGTCTATAATCTATGCGTGGCTCATGTGGCCCTGCCTCTGTGCTGATTCTGTTTGGTCCTGGTTTGCCTGTCTAACCCCATGGATCTTCATGCTCTCCCTTTCTAGAGGCCAGATGGGTTAATGTGTAGAAGAAAACAGATGAGAGCTAAGAGATCAGCACTTAGCAGGGGACCAGGCCAAGCCAGGCTGAGGGGTCCATGGCTCGTGAGTCGGGTGGGGAACATTGCTCAGAACAGCTGTCGGGAGAGACAGCGCAGTGGGGTTTGGAACCCATGGACGCACAGGGTTTGGACGATACTGGCTGGGTCTGGGTTTCCTTAAGTCCCCCCAGAGGTCTTCTAGCCAGCCAAGGGGGCGAGTCTGGAATAGAGGTTGCAGACTGGATCTGTGGGCCAGGCTTGGCCTAAAGGTACAATAAATATTGTGTGGTTCACACAATACTTCTTTTTCATTTAAATTAGTTGCCAATGTTTTTAAAATAGAAAGACTGATCTTTAAATTTTTACATCTGGATTTCCAGCTTCTTGTGAAAAGCAGTAATGGGCCTCCATGGGTGGTCAGCTAGAACTGCTGGCTCCTTTAGAAAGGATGTTTTCAGTGTGTAAGGGCTAGCAGGAGCTGCCTCCCCACGGGAAGCAGTGTCAATAGGCAGTCAGGAGGCCCCACGCTGTGACAGTGAAAGCATCTCCTTCAGAGCTCCTCAGGCCTTTAACAGGAGGCCAGGCTTGGCTCAGGGCTGGCAGAAAGAGGCAATTGTGGACTTCCCTGGTGGCGCAGTGGTTGGGAGTCCTCCTGCCAGGGCAGGGGACACGGGTTTGAGCCCTGGTCCATGAAGATCCCACATGCCGCGGAGCAGCTAAGCCCGTGCACAACTACTGAGCCTGCGCTCTAGAGCCCATGAGCCACAACTACTAGAGCCCATGCTCTGCAGCAAGAGAACCCTCCGCAATGAGAAGCCCGCTCACTGCAACAAGAGTAGTCCCCACTCGCCGCAACTAGAGAAAGCCCGTGCATAGCAACAAAGACCCGACGGAGCCAAAAATAAAGTAAATTAATTAAAAAAAAAAAAAAAAGAAAGAGGTGATTGTTTGCCTCCATTCTCTGCCTTAAGGACGTGAGTCATGCTTGCTCCTACCATGAGCCCTGGGGCCCAGGATATCACAGTCTAACCAGTCAAGTCTCTGCCTATCCCCAGTTCAGAGGACACTTACGTATGTACTCCACGCTATATATAGATGGCATCACATCAGCATTGTGATGCAAGAATTAAGCGTCTTTTCAAACAGTATCAAGCAGATTTCCGGAAAGCATTACCATGTGCAGAACATTCAATGTGGCGTTTAGAGCTGGCAACCCAATGATCTCCAGTTCAGGCACCACCAAGCCCAGAGAACACATGAGTGGGAGCGGAGCCTCAAATGCCTATGACATGAACTCAGAATTCTCCAGGAAAGTACTGCACACTCCTTTCATTTTACCCTTGAAAGGCTGAGAGAATACAGTCAAAGTTATGGGCATAAAAATAACTTGGTTAAGTTCAGGAAGATCTTTCAACCCCAGAGGTAGCAAATAAGAGCTACTGCACTCCAGAAGATAGCAAGCCAACACGTTCACCTCTACGGTACATGCAGACCACACGACCGCGACCTCGGCCACAGCACACAAGAAAGAAGATTTAGAATAAACAGGATATAAGGGGCAGTTGAGCTTAAGACTTTTTTAAAAGTCTAAAATCCAGTCTATGAGATAATGCTTAGAAGGATAAGACAACCTCAGAGAGCTCAGGCACCACGATGGGGCCATTTTCTGACCTCCGATCGTGTGGTTACTCACCAGGCACTGCCTTCCTGAAACATCAGTCTTCTGCCGTTTTTCTGACATGTTCCCTTCCACATGCAAATTTTCTTGGTCTCTGTCTAGGTTTTTTTTTTTTTTTTTTTTTTTTTTTAACAGCCCCTCCATCATCTTCCTCCCTGGTCCCCACCCCAGAACCGCATCTTTTGCTGTCTTGAAAATATAATCTAGTAGGTTGTCCCATGCACTCTTGTGAAAATGCTCTTGTGCCATTTGAGATTTTTTCCATCAGGCTATTTTCTTTCCTGGGTCTTCAAAAGAAAGATTCAACTTTTAAGAGTAAATAAAAAGAAAGATTCACTGCTGTTGCTACTCGGATTTCCAGGGAATACGATAAGCAAGAGAAACGGCATACCATTTAAACAGAAAATCAAATGGGGCCAAGAACGTGGTAACTTATTAATCAGCAATGAAAGGATAAACTAATAACAGCTTCCAAGCTGTCAGAACTAGTTTCTACAAAGACATTTGCATAAAAATATTGATTTTAAAAGAAGTTCTTCAAATGCACTCAAAGCTAAGAAGCACCTAGAAACTAAGATATTTACCCCTAAGACCAAAGGTCATATTCAAAGCTTCTGTTCATTACTATGCTATGGAGAAACAATTTGAATTTTATGCTGACCAAAGCAATTAAAAAAAAAAAAGTTAGAGCTTGGGGGATGGGGGAGGGAGATTATAAGCAGTCTTCTAATTGAACCCACTCATTTTAAGAAATGGACTTTCATTCCTTAAATAATTAGTGAGCACCTTTTATGTGCCAAGTACTATGCCAGGACCTACAAAGCATACACCCATAAACTTCAGTCATGGTTTATTTTTCAAAATAACTGAAGTGCAAAAATGATGCAAGTTAAGGAAATTAGATATATGACTAGAGTTCATAAAATAAAATTTCTAATTAGCATCTCAACAGATTCTGAAAAGACTTGATAAAAAGTCAACACCACTTCCTAAAAATTGCAGCTCGTTATTTACAGTGGGGTCAGACTCTTCAAGAAAAGTCAGTTCAATTATAATACTTTTGCTAAAAAAAAAGTAAAAAAGGTCTAAGTGATAGTAAAGACAATGATACAGCAAAATTTAAAAGTGGGAAAAAAACTCACTCTATGACGTTAAGCATAGAAAAGCTGAGGACTAAATCATATCTCTGGCGCAAATAGCGTTTTGTATATTATATGTACCTATAACAAAAAGGCCCAAAGAGAAACAAGGAGACATTTAAGAGATGTTTCTGAATGGTAGAAGAGCAGCTAATTTTTTTCATTTTAATATGTATTAAATTATATTAAAATTTTATGTAATATGTGATCAATTTTATCAAAGAAAGCCACACAGAGTGAGAGGGGAAAGAGTGAGGGAAGGAAAGAGGCACAAAATAAGTTAATCGACTTTCGAAAACCCCAGATGCCACTTACAGGGCAAAGGCGACAACAGTGCCATGCCTGAACCGTGGGTTACTTGGTTATGAGGAGTTAGCCGGTTAAGTGTGTCCGGTGTGGTTGGTGTGATAAGATGAGGGGGACATGGCCAGCAGAGAGCTCTGCACTGAACCAGGCCAGGAGAAAGTGCCCTGGGAATCTGTCAAACCAGCCCAACAAGTTATTCCTCCCAGGCCAGCCCTTCCCTGCCCTCCCCGCCTCCGGTTTCACCTGCTGTGTAAACACCACAGGCTAAGCAGCCAACCCTCCCCTCCAGGCAGGACGGGAATGGAAGCAGCGAGCTCTGTAACGTGGACCCAGAAAGGGGCTTGCCCACGTGAGCGGCTGCAGGACCCAAGGCCCTGGGTCCCACCCACCCTTACCTGTTGAAGCATCTCTTCAGCAGCATTGAGTTTCACCTGGTGTCCTTCCAGACACACTTCCAGGTCCCGAATCTTCTCTCCTTGGGCTTCCACTTGGTCTGTGAGGACGCTCACCTGTCCCAGGAAATAAAGCAAGGGTGGAGGCTGGGACCGGCTCCCCGCTGGAGGGGAGCCGTGAAGCCACGCCACTGATTCTTGATGGGAGAAGAGTGGCTGCTGGTTTTGGTGGGTGGTAAGTGGGGGAAGTGTCCTGGATGAAGGGAACCCCGGTTGTTTTCTCACCTGGCCGGGAAGTCCCAGCCACCACCTGGACCAGGTTGGTCACATTTCCTGCTCTTGACAGACTCAGGAGAAAAACACCCAGCAGCCACGAGAGCAGCCTCTGGGCTGGCCTCTGGCTCCTTGTGCCTCTCACAGAGCTCCCTTGGGCAGCCCGACCTCAAGGAATAACTCAGCTGGCTCGCCAGGGCTCCTGCCACCTCATGTGGAAGCGCGATCCAAACTTCTGTGCAGAGTAGCCAATGACCTTACCCCTCTCATCAGGGTGTGAGGACAGCTCACCTATCAGGCGAGGGTTCTGAAGCAATTAAGGAATGCGAGACGTAAAGGGCATGTATTAGCACTGACAAAACTTGGCTGCAGGAAGGTTTTTGTGCTTCACAGGCCAAAACATGACTAAGTCATAAATATACACAAGCCACGCTGCACATACAGTGGCAGGAAAACAGTCGTCTTTCTGAAGAACATCGAGACTATCTCTTGGAATTGTTAGCAAATAAAAATCCATTTACGATAAATCATTTAAATTATACCGTAAATACAGACTGAGAAATTTTCAAAGCCTATCAGCAAACAGCCTTTTCCTTATTATTAATCCTTTTCCATATTACTATTAAATAATTATTATTAAAAGGTGCCTCAGAGCAGGAAGAGGAAGAAAGCATGAGTGACCTCCCCCAAAATAAAGAAATCAAGGACTGGTAAATTGAGATCCCTTATAGCCTTTTGGTTTCTAACCAATGGTTGACTCATCACCATTTACATATAGATGATCATAAATTATTTCTCAGTCTGTAAAGGAATGATAGCTGGAGCATGAGAGTTAATGTGAATTCACTTATGCATGCTTAAATAAAGTTATGAATTATAAAGCTCCCTTTTACAGAGGCACTAATCTTAATGAATATGGCTGCTTTAAGCTTTCCATTTTTATGTTCCTAAGTGATTAATGAATTATTGAAACATACTCCTGGAGCTGATGCATGGTGTGCTAACATTTCAATTATAATCCAAAAATGGGCGTCTTATCCTCGCTGCCTAACATGATCAGCCGTCCTGGCCTTTTCAACTACTAACTCTAATCTCAAAAGAGTAGGATGCCAGGGGTGGCCTTTGCTGCCTGGGTTCCAGAGTTTCTGTTGGGGATGTGTCATGGTTAATCTTACTGGGATGATTAACACTTAGAGAGTCTGCGCCACGCCTTGGGGCCATGGGCTGGCGATACCCAGCGGAGTAGGTACCCAGACCCCAGACGAATAACGTGGTCTCCGGCATTCTATAGCTCATAGCCCAGCTGCTCTTAAGACTCGAGATACACCGGGTTATGGGGTCCTTATGAACGTGAATACTCAGTCTAGGTTATGAATGTAGAGGTGTAGAAAATTGGGAGAAAATGTATAAAGGTTCTAAATGTGACCTTTATTCAAGAAAAAATATTTTCTGAGCCCCTACCACATGCTAGGCATAACTTTAAAAACCGAGGGGATACAGAAGTGGGGGAAAAAGAAAAAGATGAAAATCCTTGCATTAAGAAGTCACATTCTAATGAAGAAATACAAGATTTTGGTTTTATTTATTGTTTAATCCTGAAAACAGTATTTTGCCCTGTGTGATTTCCCTTGTTCTTCCACAAGTAAACCCAGGAGAACATTCTGGGCCAAGGGCTCCAATGAATTCGGTCTGGCTGAGCTGTCTTGTGAATTAATCAAGTAAGTGGCCCCCCCACTCTGAGGATCTGTCTAACCTGCTCCGTGGAGCCTCTAGAGACAGCAGTGAGCACGTAAGAGCAGCTCTGAGAGTCTGTCCACAAGCTCCTGGAGGGACAGAAACCATTAGGATCCACTTCTGACTTCACTGATAAGCAGCTCTCCAGTTGTGCTAGAATCAATAAGGATTCTTCAAGAATTCAGAATTTTTACAATATCAGAGAGATTATCACACAGGCATTCTTTATTAAATTGTAACCCTCTAAATAGAAATGTCTCATTTCAGCCATGAAGGTTCCGGGTTCATTCGTCTGTAGCTTGATACTGTTTGTGGCAAAATTCTAAACTGGACGCTCTTCCATCAGTTGTGTCATTGGGATGGAGGTTCCAGTTACACATCCCGCAAAGTGTCTGCACTGTAACGTGCTATGTAACCTGGCCCCTGCTACCTCTCAGGCAGTTCCCAGGCTTCTCAGGGTCACCAGCTCCAACCACACAGCCCCTTCCTGTTCTTCCCACACGCCAAGCACATGCCTACCTCAAGGTGCTCGCTGGACCAGCCACCTCCTCTGCCTGGCACGTGCTTCTCCCAGTCTCTATGGGGCTCCCTCCCCAGCTCCTTAAGTCTCCTCCTATCGGGGAGGTCTTCCCTGACCACACAGTCCTATCCTGCTTTATTTTTTTCCATAGCATTTATCATCACTGGAAACATTTTGTGAATTGGTTTACCATACATGTACGTGCGTGCGTGCGCGCGCACACACACGCGCGTGCACACACACACACACACACACGAATGGAAGCTTGAGAACAGGGACTTAGTCTATTTTCTTCACTGCTACAACCCCAGCACCTAAAACCAGTATCCACTGAGTTGTGGGCATGCAAATAGTTTTTAATGAACAAATCAATGAAGTGAAGAAAAAAAAAAAAACCTAGGATACAAAATTGTGTAATTGTATATTTGGTCTGAGCTTAATTTTTTAAAATAGGGGCAGGACAGAAAAAAAGAAAAGGACTGGAAGAAAGGGCTAACATGTTAAATTCTTTTTGACTTTCCAAAGTTTCTAAAATAATCAGATATTATACCTACATTCATAAAATGAAGTGAAATGAATAAAAGAAATAAGGTAAAACAGAAGGAAAAAAGCCAAACATACTGCAGCCTCTTAACTCTAGTGCTCTAAGCTAAGGCCCATTGTCTAGGGAGGATCCCAGAACCCTCCCTGCCCCCTCGCTTCCATCCCACTTACCAGTCTTAATCACCACCCTTCAAGCTTTTTAAGGAGCTGGGATTAGGACATTAGTCTTATTATTCTCTAAATTGTCAATCACAGTGTCTGAGGCATACCAGACCTTGAGGCTTGGTTCATGTGTTTGAGAACTAACACAGCAAAGGGCTCCTACCTCAGCAAAAAGCATCCCACGAGAAAGATCAACTTTTCAGAATGCAATGCAAGTTTTCAGACCTGAAACTACGTCTTTGACAAGTTTTGGAGTTCCTTTCTTCAAAGTAAGAGAGTCATCAAAGGCTTATTAACCCATGTTAACAGCTCCAGGGGGGTTGGCCTCAAAGTGATCAGTCTCGATCCAGCTCCGGATGAACTGGGCCTGATCCTGTTAGCATCCACCCTGGGGCTTTTTAAGAGGCTTTGCTGTATTAGTGACAGGAGGACACATCTCCTTTGCAAGACTTCTGGAAGACAGGGCCCCATTAATCAGCCTGGCCACAGAGCTTCCAGTGTATAGATGCAGATACTCTTGTAGTCCGTGATAAATAAATGAATCCATTCACAGCCCCCAAAAGCCAAGGCCAGAGTTAAACTGTGCCCCCAGTTACTTTCTCCTTTGTTTCAGGAAAAGTCTTTTGAAAAACATACACTTTGGGAGCAGGAAACATCCAACAGAGAAAATCCTTTGGACTTCCCTCCTACTTAAGGCAGCTACAGAGCTGGAGGTAACAGAAAAAGCTGGTTCCCACCAAAAAGGACCCACCTGTAATATGAGGGACTCCTTATCTCCTTCTAGACGTGCTAAGCGTTCCTGGTACGTTTCATTACTAGCAGCACTGTGGTGATTTACCTGGGACTAAAGGGAAGAGGAAAAAAACACACACTTAAAAGGCTGGAAAAACATCTTACCAACTTCCAAATGAAGTATGCAATTGGTGAGGTCAGTTTCGCTCGTTATCTATGCAAAACCACCCACCTAAACAGGAAACCACAGGATTTCAAAACTACTACAAGGAGGACCAGATCAGATGCCACTGATAGGCATGCCATAAAAGGTGGCAAAAACCACCCCCTGGGTGACCTCACCTTTGGCTAGAAAGGCCTTGGTGGAACTCCAGACCCGGCGGTGCTTGGCGTGACGGGGCGTGTTGGGTCTGGTTTAGCTAGAGGCACGGCCGGCCAGAAGCACCAGTAGCAATAAGGGTCTACTCTTTGAGACCAGGGAGCTGGTACCATGCACTGAGGAACTATATGGGAACAACTCCTGCACAGATCTTGTCTCCCGACTCTCACGCCAAAGTTCTCCAGAGCCGAGGCACACCTCACGGCGTGGAGGCCCATCCTGAACATCGCAGGGAGCCTGGAGGATGAGGGATGCCAAACGGAAGGCCCTTCATCTACTCGCACATCCCTTTCAGAAGTGGCCGATCGCACCCCTCAATAAGGGCTCTGGCAGCCAGGGTGGCACGTGGAGTTGCTGCAGTGTTAGAGCTGAGAGGAATAAGCTAAGATGAAACGCCTTGAGAAGAACCCAAATGACAGCCAGAGGGATCTCAAGGGCCAAGCAGAGGGAAAACACAGGAAATACCAAGTAGTCGGAAACCATGGAAAACAGAGGAAAGGGAGATTTGAGATGGCAGTCGAGAGGCAAAGCTTATAAAATGCCCTGAGCTAGAGACAGGAGCTGCAGTCACTTCCTGGGTGTGTCTGCCCTGGCTGTAGGCAGGGAGGAGGGAGGTAGCTGCTAATGGAACTGAACTGGCCCAGTGCTACGACTACACCCTTCTTCCACGAGGAATTTAAGGGCCCAAACCAGAGGCGCACAGTAGGCCATCCAGGGGCTCAGCGGTCTGAAAAAGCAGATCTTATTGCTAAACGGGGAAATGACACTCCTTGACACCTGGGCTGGTCCAGAGGAGTCAATGCTCCAATGTTCGTAAGGCGGGTATCCTATATCCCAAAGGAAAGTCACGATTGTAAAAGGAGAATGCCAGAGAGGAGACCAGGCACAGAGAAGGGCCCAGAGGTGGTCCCCTTCTCCCGAGCCCATTTCGCCACATTCCAACCTTCAGAATGGGCTTTCCAACCACACCCCACCTGCCCCATTAGGAAAAGATACCTCCTGCCTTCCCTCGTCCCATCCCTTCCCCAGTGCACTGCCTAGGTGAGGGCAGGTGGCAGAGCCAGGCCTGGTTCCAAAAAGAAACAGGGAGCAAGAAATCTGCGTTCAAGCTGTGGAGTGTCACCTGTGAGGGAAGCACTGGCTGTCTGTCGAAGGTGCAGCGGGAGGGTGAGCCCAGGGGCCACTTCCCAGGGCAGCTGTGCCAGGCACAGGCCAGACGGACAGGGCACCCCTGCCATTCCCCTGCCTTTTCGTCTAGCCCCTCTCCAGTCTGCATCTTGTTCAGTGTTAGGGAAGCTCTTTCATACCATAAACAAAGGGCCTTAGCAATCACTAATGGCTTCTTTGTGTTGATGGTGGTTTATTATTGTTCCATTAATTAATATTCCAGTCATCACACGGTCAAACACTGACTAGTATCCAAAGATATAATTAGAACCTACATTTCTCAGAGCCTAACAAGAAAAGAAAGGAAATAGCTCTTAAGCAGCAGGTCAATTGCTTCTCTGTCCAAGAACTCACATGATGGTGACTTTCAGAGGAGAGAGACTGAGAACAGAAAGGACCCAGGCACCCAAGTGAAGCTGTGTGGATCCAGCGCCAGTGCCAAAGTCAGCACATGCACAGGGCCACCCACCACTGGCAGCTGGTACTTCTCCAGCAGGAGGCGAAGGGAAGGTTCCTTCCACAAGACTCCGGCCAGCTACCGCACCACCTGGGCCTCAGTCAAATGGAGGGCAGTGTGTTCGTACGATAAAAGACCTACCCACGCAATCACCCAGAGAGGCAGCTAGTTGACCAAAAAAGAAAAAAGAGGAAGGAAGGAAGTTGATATCGTAAGTTCAGTTAACTTACGTGCCATAGAGTCTATAACACATGCTAGAAGTAGATTAAAATAAAAACTGAATCTACTCTAGCAGCCAATGGAAAAAGGGAAGCACAGCTGAGTTAAAAGATGCACAGATCCGTATGACAAAGTCAAGCTAACTGCCTAGGAGAAGCACAGCTCTTCCTAAGGAAGGGAGAACCATCCCTTGTTTCCACAGAGAGACTTCGTGTAGGGGGATAAACAACATTCGGGATGATATCCTCACAGTAAACAGAGCCCAGCAGAACTCACTGCTTTCCTGTGATGTTCTCAAAATAGGTCAAAGGTTAGTGGATAACGTGGGCCAAAAACCAAAGCAATTCTATGGAGACCAATGCAATGTGGTCCAAGTACCGTGCTCTAGACACAAAGTGGGCACTTAGGCAGCGCTCACCATGTGCCAAGCGCTGTCGAGAGCACTTTACGTATATTAATTCATTCAATCCTTCCCACAACTCTGCTAGATAGGTACTATTTTTATTCTAATTTTACACTTAAAGGAACTGAGACACAAAGTATACGAACAAGGCACAAATGGATTATTTGCCCAAGTTACCATGTACGAAACCAGTAGGCTCTCTGTTACAGCCTGAGGAACAGATCAGTATAAATTTTGTTTTATACATTGTGATTGTATGAAAGTTCACTTAAAATAAAGTGTAAAAATGCTGTCTGAACCTAAACATCCATTAATAGAGGAGTGGATAAACTGTGGCTCACCCATATTATGGACAATTTGTAGCATTTTAACATGAGGCGGATTTTTATGAACCATCATAGAAATACAAGACATATTGGATAGTGAAAGCAGCAAGATGCAGAGGATCACGCGGTGTGATACTAGAGAACAGTACCATCCAGCTCCGCAAGTACTGATGTATCTATGAAGGTAAACAGATCCAGTGTCTGGAAGGCTACAGAACAACCCTCAACAGTGCTCTCTTTTGGGGAAGCTTCTGGGCTACGAAAAGTTGGGAGTGGGAGGTTTGGTCAAGAGGGGCTTTAACTATAATATTTGAGCTTCTTATAAAAATATGTTTGTGCTTCCCTGGTGGCGCAGTGGTTGAGAGTCCACCTGCCGATGCAGGGGACGTGGGTTCGTGCCCCGGTCCGAGAGGATCCCAGATGCCGCGGAGTGGCTGGGCCCGTGAGCCATGGCCGCTGAGCCTGCGTGTCCGGAGCCTGTGCTCCGCAATGGGAGAGGCCACAGCAGTGAGAGGCCCGCGTACCGCAAAAAAAAAAAAAAAAAAAAAATTTACTTAATTAAAATATATTTTAAAATCTAGAAGCACCGTTTGAGTAGCTAGAACAGTTCTTGGTGCTTTTTTCCTCCCCTAACAGACTTGAGGGGCACATCCTTCCCCAGCAGTCACACTGGCCCATGTGGCAGTGCTGCATGTGGCAGAAAAGTGCCTCCCTTGAGCCAAATCACCATTGTAGACGAGCAGGGCATCTTCCTCTCATACAGTTGGCCAAAATCACTGCTGTTCTCTAGCAAGCTTTTGAAAGGTATTAAACAAAAGTGAGATGGAAACAATGTCCCAGAAAGAAGTCTGCCACATCGTTATCCCTTGCTTTTGGTGAGGTTCAGAGTCCTGTGTTTTCACATTCTACAGAAGATGGACAGCTCTCAAGAAAACTGCACTCAAGCCTTAGCTGGGCACAGACCAGGATAAAACACACCTCTGCTTGAAGAACCTGGAAAGCAACTGAGAACAGGGCCAAGAAGAACATCTTGTTGAATGCCAACATTTATTAGCCAAAGGTGAGGATTTGAGTTTTGAGTGAATAAACGCATACTCCTTATTCCAGTAATTGGGCAACAGGTTCAGTCACTTTTGGGCATCATTCTTGGATTATAAAATGGCTGTATCATCAGTGCATAAAAGGCCAGAAGGTTATGAAAATGATTGATAAACATGTTTAAAAAGACAGAGTCGGGACACAGCTCTGTTTTGCCTGACTTTCAGAAGAGCTTGCTTTCTCACAGGCTACACCTGCTTCCTTAATTCTAACAGTGGAATTGTAGAAGTCTGGGATCAATATTGAGATCATCAACTGGGTCCCTGAGTGATTCCAGGTTTGGGAGTCTCTGAAAAGTCTTGTCCGTATTCTCTATTAGGTAACTTGGTGATAGAGCAGTTGCCCAGCTCTCCATGCATAAAGTCAGATGGAGAGAACCATGCCAGCATTCCACCGAGGAGGAGAAAGTGACACCGAATTCCGAAGGATGCTACATGCTAAGTTTCGCTTCCTCCCCGCTCTGGGATGGCAAGTGATCTAAAGGAGAGTTCTATACTGTTCTACCCTGTTAAGGATGCTCAACCCATTGATAAATATAAATTAAAAAGAGGTCATTTTTATTCAACTAATGATGTTAAGCCCCTAGGCTAGACCTGTACAATGGACTTCTGATGTACTAAGGTGTGATATACATACATTTGATCAAATTTTTCTCTTCTGTTTTGATGGTTATTTCTACAAATGTGACAGAGGGAAAAATGAATCTTCTCATCCAAACTTTCCATCGTCAAAGCTATGCCTGAAACTATAATTCACGTTAGTTACCTGATATAATATTGCGTGGGACCAAGAGATATTGTGAAGGCCAGGGATCTGCGTACCCTATGGAGGTGAAATGGCAACTACAGATCGACATTTCCACGTCCTCTTGCAGCGCGTATTGAAGAACGCCACAGTGAAACATACTCCCTCTCTCTTATATCACAGAACTAAATCAGCACGGGGAGTTCTTTGTGTGTGTATATTGTCAATAACTCAGAAACTTTAGCCAAGACTACTACAAGTTAAACCCCCTTTGCTTCTATCAAAATTTTACCCTCAAGAAGCTGGACAAAGTCTTGAATAAAGGAATCCATCTTCTAAAACCCAGATCTCTTGGAGGCAAATATAAAACACAGCTCAGAAACGTCACATCAAGGTCTTCCCCAGATGCTCAAGATAACTATTAGAGAAATGCAAATCAAAACTACAATGAGGTACCACCTCACACTGGTCAGGATGACCATCTGCAAAAGTCCACAAATAATAAATGCTAGAGAGGCTGTGGAGAAAAAGGAACCCACCTATACTGTTGGTGGGAATATAAATTGCTGCAGCCACTATGGAAAACAGTATGGAGGTTCCTTAACAAATTAAAAATAGGGACTTCCCTGGTGGCGCAGTGGTTAAGAATCCACCTGCCAATGCAGGGGACACGGGTTCAAGCCCTGGTCTGGGAAGATCCCACATGCCATGGAGCAACTAAGTCCGTGTGCCACAACTACTGAGCCTGCGAGCCACAACTACTGAAGCCCACATGCTGCAACTACTGAAGCCCGTGTGCCTAGAGCCCATGCTCTGCAACAAAGAGAAGCCACCGCAACGAGAAGCCCGTGCACTGCAACGAAGAGTAGGCCCTGCTCGCAGCAACTAGAGACAGCCTGCACGCAGCAACGAAGACCCAACGCAGCCAAAAATAAATAAGAATAAAAATAAATTTAAAATACCTTTCTTTAAAAAAAACACAAAAAACTAAAAATAGAGTTACCACATGATCCAGCAATCCCACTCCTGGGCATATATCCAGAGAAAACTCTGATTCAAAAATATACACGCACACCAATGTTCATAGAAGCACTATTTACAATAGCCAAGACATGGAAACAACCTAAATGTCCATAGATAAAGAAGATGTGGTGTATATATACAATGGTATATTACTCGGCCATTAAAAAAAAGAATGAAATGATGCCATTTGCAGCAACACGGATAGACCTAGAGATTATTATACTAAGTGAAGTCAGACAGAGAAAGACAAGTATCATATGATGTCACTTACATGTGGATCTAAAATATGACACAAACGAACTTATTCACAAAACAGAAACAGACTCACAGACATAGAAAACAAACTTATGGTTACCAAAGGGGAAAGGGGGTATGGGGGAGGGATAAATTAGAAGTTGGGGGACTTCCCTGGTGGTGCGGTGGTTAAGAATCCGCCTGCCAATGCAGGGGACACGGGTTCGAGCCCTGGTCCGGGAAGATCCCACATGTTGTGGAGCAACAAAGCCCGTGCGCCACAACTACTGAGCCTTGCTCTAGAGCCCGTGAGCCACAACTACTGAGCCCACATGCCACAACTAATGAAGCCCACGCGCCTAGAGCCTGTGCTCCGCAACAAGAGAAGCCACCGCAATGAGAAGCTTGCACACGGCAACAAAGAGTAGCCCCCGCTCGCCGCAACTAGAGAAAGCCCGCGTGCAGCAACGAAGACCCAAAGCAGCCAAAAATAATAAATTAAAAAAAAAAGAAGTTGGGTATTAACATATACACAGTACTGTATATAAAATAGATAAACAACAAGGTCCTACTGTATAGCACAGGGAACTATGTTCAACATCTTGTAATAACCTATAATGGAAAAGAATCTGAAAAAGAATATGTGTCTATATCTATATAACTGAATCACTTCGCTATACAACAGAAACTAACACAACATTATAAATCAACTATACTGCAATTAAAAAAAAAAGGTCTTCCCCAGGCCTTGGGGGTGACGTTGCTGAGAGTCCCCTGGAACAGAGACAACACAGCACCTTGACTCTTACAGACTGTGGCCCTCTTTCTAGAAGACCCAACATACTGTTGATGCTGAGACTGGGCAGGCCTAATATACAGCTCCAGCTATCAACAGCCTACAGTGGCGCTATCTTCTAAGCCATCTCTAAATGGAAGAGAGAGGCTTCAGGATGATGTAGCAGCTGTGCAGGCTGATCCTCGGTTGGGGGTCATGGAGTTGACCATGACAGTTAATCAGACTCAGTGATTAGGAGAGAAGTGGGAGGATGGAGAAAGGACCGTGTGGGTCCAGGAAGCACAGGACTGACCACCAAGATTCCAGTATGGACAGAGTCTCTATATAAAGGGCATTTGGGGCTACACAAAGACACTAGACTAATCTGAGTCCTGCCTCCACCTCTTCCACGGGTCCGTGAATAAGGAGTTTACTCTCGGTTAAGTTCCTCATGCACCACAAGCTGAATGCTAGCAGGCTCAAGAAATAAAATAGATTTTCCATATCTTGGGGGACATTGCATTTTTATCAGGGACGTGATTATCAGAGGATATTTAAGGTTCCCCCCCTCCCCGACACACAGGCAAAACCCTTATCATTAGCTGCAAAAACCCCAGACTAGTCAATTTCCCTCTCGCTCTCTTGCTAAGAGAAAGGAACAGGCTGGGGTCATTACCTTTGCTATAACTATGTGGCACGAGTGAGGGCTGCCAGCTCCTTAGAGATATTCTCACCCCTTCCAACCTCCTGATGCAAAGCTTAGACGGCTGGAATCTTTCCTCTGCATTTTTAAACTTGGGAACAGAAAATGGTAGTAGTTGTGCTACAAGGTTCAAAGGTTGTCAGTGGACATGTCTTCTTCCAGGTGGAGGAAGTTGGTTTGCAGCAGGAGTAAGCTATGAAGCCAACACACATGGAAACACAAATGAAAGCCAAGAGAGAGAGACTGGTGGCATTCTCACCCCTGGTTCATGCTGTCCAAAGGCAATGATACATCCCTGCCCTTCCTGCTGGTCCCCTCTTGGCCTACACTGGTTCAAACCGAGTTTCTGTTACTTGCAACCAAAAGTCCTGGCTAATGCATTTGTCTCAAATGGTGATCAGTCAATTGACTGAAATTTACTCCTCTGGAAACAGATTTACAAGACAGCATTCCTGCTATTTGGATATAGCACTGAATTACAAAGGGATTCTACCTACCATTGCTTGATTTGCTTGAACTGGTAAATTTAAAGACAGAATTGTCAGTTCTGAGCCAACTATAGTTAAAACCAAGATTATCATCAAGGGCTAATAGGGATCTACTTTGTGGCACAGGGCGTGTCTGTGTGGGATGCATGGGGATAAAAAAGGAACCCATTCTCCTTTGTGTGTGAAATGGATGACTTTCTATCCACCACCTGTGGGCCTCCATTCTTATTTCCCAAGCAGAACAAGAAGGTTAATTCAGGGAATGACACAAGATGCAACAGGCCCATGGCATCAACTGGGTGTGTGTGTGTGGCGGGGAGAGATGAAATAAACAAAAATTGAAATAAACAGGAAGAAATAAACAGGAAGCTAAAGATATAAGGGTGGATGGGAAATGAATAAATGAAGGGCTCTAAGAACATAGAAACACGTAACAACTGTTTAAGAAGCTACGTTGAAAGAATTAACACGTGCTGTATAGCCGTACAAATGCCAGGTCTGAGAGCTGCAGCTTCCCTGTTCCCACCCTTTGCTCAGCTGGATTTCAAGGCAGGGGATCCCTGGGGACTTTGTTGGGGGCTTCCATATTCATGTACAGAATTCCGGCAGCCTTCTCCTCTACAAGGTAGGACCTCCTGCGCAGAATGACGGCTGGGAACGATTAACAGGTGAGGCTGCACTGGCCACGCACAAGCTCAAGTAGGTCACCTCATCTCAAGCTTCCCATCCTTTCAATAGAGGAGATCATACCTCACAGAGTGACACAGATGATCAGTTAGGTCATTAAAAACAAAGACGTGTGGGAACAAAAGTGCAGAAAGCTCTTTAGAGCAGGATGCTCTAATATTTCCTCCATGTAATATAAACAGTTTTTGAATGATCGTGGAAACACGGAACTCATTGAAATGGGTTTGTTTAAACTAAAAGACCAAAATGCAGTTAAGACACAGCTCTTCCCTTGCACCGACAGCTTTAATGAACTCATTCTTTTTGTGCAAAACAAAAGAAGGCAACATTTCTCATTAGGACACCTATGAAGTATCTAAAGATCTGAACAAACAACCCAAAGGAACAATAACCAAAATACTTTCGGGCTGGAAAGAAAAAAAGTGCCTAAGGGACAACACAGAACCCATTGTTAGCTAAGAGCCCTGGAATCATGCCTGCGGTGCACAGCTTCGAACCTGTTCACTTTCCATCGTCTCTGAAAAGATGCCCATGTTTGGAGTTGCATCTACAGGAACACAGTTTATAATGAGCACAGTGAAAATTTCAATAGCTAATAATGACTAATCATAAACACTTGCATTTTTCTTTCTGTTCCAATCTGAAAGTCAGGTCAAATTTAGGTTAAACATGAGCTTTGCAGCTGAGCTGTGCCCGCGCCCCCAGCAGCCCCCTCAGAGCCATCACCCTCTGACTCTAGTGGCTGGTCAGCTTCCACGATGCTTGCTCGCTCTTGGCCTGGTCCTTCCACTGTAGCTTGGCAAAGGGACGGCCACATTAGGTCTCCGCAGAGTTCTGGAGGGGGTGCTTGGTGGCACGGATGGGGGCCGTGCAGAATCCCCAGGAGTCTGACTCCTTCACAGCCTGGCTGGCCTCTGCCGGCCTCTGTGTGCCCCCCAGGTGTGCTCTGGTACACTCTCGGGGATGCTGGGTGAGGGCAATGTCCCACGGGATCTGCTGACAGCATGGCACTACACTGAACACGGGGAAAGAGCTGGTTCCAGAACAAACAAGTGGTGTGGAGGAGAGGTCGCGTGGCGGTGTCAGTTGGTATGCGAGCACGGAGTGTGGGAAAAGCCTAAGGAAGTCAGCTCCCCTGTGAGGCCGCTCCCCGTCAAGGGGATCATATCAAATCCAGAAAACCCACCTCAAGAGAGCCATAGCTGCCAAGCACAGGGGAGATGTCAAAGTCACTAAGGCTATACTTCAAGCTCAGGACCACCACTCACACAACAAGCTTTTGAGAAACTTGGAAAATGTAGACCTGAAAAAATAAGGACCAAAAAAATAAAGAAGTGGATCATAGAAGCTACAATTTCTATTACATGGCTCAGGTTACCCATCACCAAAGGAATCAAGCAGAATGAATGCAAGCAGGTGCTTGTAAAAAGGAAAACTTCTCCTAGATGTTTTGGTTAAGGAATTTAAGGCCTTTCTGGCAGTTATTATAAAACCACTTTTTCCCAACAAGAAATAGCCAAGCCCATCCACTACCTCTGGCACAGAGTTAAAGAAGTTTCTTCAAAATGCAGCGTGAGTAGAGTACAGTCAGGTCCTCAGCTACCAGGAGCCCAACAAGAGAGAGATCCTATCCTGACCTTGACCTCCTTATGCCCTCCACCTCTCTTACTTGCAATTATATATAAGGGGAGGCTAAGTGTCACTGGTGGGGTTGTCACTATCAAATGATCACTATCAGGGACGAGCAAAGCAAATTTCATGAATAGCAAATTAAATAGCTTGGTCAACCAACGTTCACATAATTATGCTTCATTCAGTTACCTATTCCTGAACACCTACTAGGTGCCACTCCCTGTGCTAGGCAGTCCCTGCCTTGAAAGAGCTCTGTAGTCTTACACCGAGACGTGATAAGTACTGTAATAGAGTTAGTTGTTTTGTTTTTTTTACATCTTTATTGGAGTATAATTGCTTTACAATGGTGTGTTAGTTTCTGCTTTATAACAAAGTGAATCAGTTATACACGTACATATAGTTCCCATGTCTCTTCCCTCTTGCGTCTCCCTCCCTCCCACCCTCCTATCCCACCCCTCCAGGCGGTCACCGAGCTGATATCCCTGTGCTATGCGGCTGCTTCCCACTAGCTATCTACCTTACATTTGGTAGTGTATTATATGTCCATGCCTCTCTCTCGCTTTGTCACAGCTCACCCCTCCCCATCCCCTTATCCTCAAGTCCATTCTCCAGTAGGTCTGTGTCTCCACTCCTGTCTTACCCCTAGGTTCTTCATGACATTTTTTTCTTAAATTCCATATATATATTTGTTAGCATACAGTATTTGTCTTTCTCGTTCTGACTTACTTCACTCTGTATGACAGACTCTAGGTCCATCCACCTCATTACAAATAGCTCAGTTTCGTTTCTTTTTATGGCTGAGTAATAGAGTTAGTTGTGTGTAAGCCAGCAGCAGTGGCATAGGGGAGGGACGAATCGATTATGCCTTCAAGGGAGAGGAGAGGCTTTACAGTGGAGTCCCCACTTGAAAGACTGAGTCTTGAAAGCTATGAAGGAATTCCCCCAGAAGAATAGAGAACAGCGTCTTTGGAAAGAGTCCTCCTGATACAGATAGGCTATCCATGAAGCCACGATCGCCACCCTTCAGATATTCTGGTTTCCCAGAACTAACACAGAAAACAAAGAATATCTTGACAGTCTATCTGTAAGCTTTCCAACCAAGGGGCTGGTGTGATGCACATGAAGGCTCCTAACTGATCATCCTGGGAAGCAGGATTTGGAGGTGAGAGAAATGCACTGGATTCACCAAGATCTTGTTCCAAGATCATAGCCTTGCATAAGCTTAGTCCTTGCTGAATTCTCTTGATCAGGTGGCTGGATGCGTAAGGAACCTACAGCACTTGACTGTAGGAGAAGCGGTATTTACACGTGTGCGAGTATCTTGTGAAGGGAGCATATTAAAGCCAGGAGCAGAGGAAACACAGGAGGCTCTTTGAGTGGTGCTCTTTCCTCATCTTGCCAACTCCAAGAGACACACTGACTCATGATTCTTAAAAATACCTGTCGGAGACAGAGGGGCAGCATCAGGTGCCAGAGTTGGGGATGGGGGAGCAACTGTGACTGTTTCAGCTCACCTGGAGGCATTAGAAGTAAACGGCCTGATGCATCTTGGCTCCTGAGATAGAAGGTCCAGGCATTTCATCAATCAAATAGCATAAGAGAAAGATCCACAGGTGGAAAATGTGGGATTAGGTAAGGGCCAAAGAGAGGAGCTGGTCCTTTGGTCACAAGAATTTCATTAAACCTACAAGATGCCCAAATGGGAATGAATTCCACGGAAAATGGATGGGAAACGTTGCTTGGGAAGTAGAGGCAATAAGAACATTATAGAAGGACTTTGAAAGCTTTCTTAGGGACAAAGCCAATGTGAAGTGGGTTTGGGAGTGACCAGGAAGGAGTAGAGATGTTGTTTTTAGCCTGCTCTTGATTTCAAGATTCCTGATGGTGAAAGGAGGGTAAGTTCTATAAGGCAGCATGGAGAGACAAAGTACATAGTCAGAGACAGTTTTGTTTTTCTCTAAGAATCAAGGAGAAGCGTTTTCTGCCAAGGACATGGGACAAGGAGGCAGGGCAGAGTAAAGAGAAGAAACAATCGGAGAACACCAGGACGTGGAATAGCACTGGATCAGGAGGACAGGATACTGGGATAGCCTTGGTGGAGAGAAGGGACTCCTGACCTATGAAACCAAAGGAAGTTGAAAAATGATGGCTGTGGGGACTTCCCTGGGGGCGCAGTGGATAAGAATCCTCCTGCCAATGCAGGGGACATGGGTTCGAGCCCTGGTCTGGGAAGATCCCACATGCCACGGAGCAACTAAGCCTGTGCGCCACAACTACTGAGCCTGTGCTCTAGAGCCCATGAGCCACAACTACTGAGCCCACGTGCCACAACTACTGAAGCCCACACGCCTAGAGCCTGTGCTCCGCAACAAAAGAAGCCACCGCAATGAGAAACCCACGCACCGCAGCAAAGAGTAGCCCCCGCTCGCAGCAACTAGAGAGAGCCCACATGCAGCAATGAAGACTTAAAGCAGCCAAAAATAAATTTATATATAAAAAATATGCTTTTCATATTCCTTTTAAAAAAAGAAAAATGATGGCTGTGAACACTGTTACCTTTTGTGGTGGTGGGGAGGGAAGATGAGAAGTTCATCTATGTGTGGCTAATTTTTTTCAATGAAGTAGGTGGTGACATCAGTTGAGAGGGGAGTACAAGGTTGGAGACAAATGGAAAAGTGTGAAAGAGCTGATACAGGGATGGGGGAGGGAAGAATGCAGGGATGAGTCAAGGGACACCCCCGCCCCCCAAGTGCCGATGCCAGTTCATGGAACTACCAATGGCTGTGCTGCTCCGGAGCACCCGCCCAAGCTATTCAGCAAATGACCCTGGTATGATGCCCCTTTGCTAAACCCTGCTGGGAAAGAGGCGTGAGGGCCTCTCCGAATAGCTGGCAGACAGGAGTCACAGATGGCAAAATTCTAGCTCCTAAATTATGCTGGGGAATATGATGGGTGGACATTTTGGGTGCATTGGCTAAAGATGGGATGTACCCTTAGGAAAATGCGGACAGCTAGAACCCTTGAGTAACCATACCCACTATCATCCTCCTCCTGGTCTTGAAAAATCTCTGTGCCCAGAATCAAGTTTGGGCGCATGGCTCTAGAGTAACCAGAGGCTGTCAGTTGTGACCGAGGTCATCGTCACCATAACATCTATGAAGCGTTTTCTAAGCACTTTACATACACTGAATTATTTATCCATATTTTACAATCAAGAAAATTGAGCCCCAGGGAGAGTAAATCAATTGTCCAAGGTCACACAGAGCTGAGATACGAACCCAAGGAGTTGGATACAGGATCCGCGTTCTCAGCCAGTGGGAGCAGCTTTCACAGAAGCCGCTGCCTACTTCAACTGCACTCTGACTTGAGTACAAGGCAAGTCAATGTCTGGGGCCAGGATGTCTTTGCAGCTCTCCTGGCCCAAGTGGCCAGGCTACTGGATCAACCGTTTGAGCACCAGATGACACAGAATAAAGTCTCACATTAGCAGTTTGAGTTCATTCCATACTGTGTACTACAGAACCCAAGCCAATTGCATGGGGGAGCCATGATGATTCCGTTTTTGTTTTTTTCTTAGGGGCTGGGGGTGGGGTGGACGGGGTTGTGACTTCGGTTTGGAGTTTGGCTCCGACGCAGAGTCCTAGAAGCCAGCAGCAGTGTGAAGATGCTGACAGTGCTGGGACTTCTGTTCCTGGGAAAATAAACTCTTGCTCAGAGGGCAGCGGGCGGACTCCACAGACCCTGCTTTGTTGCTATTTTGAGAGGCTCTTTCAGGACTATGTGGGTTGGAGCCACTGATCTCAAAGCAGGGCAGGTGTGAGCTGTTTGTGAGTCAGTCAGGAACCAAAGAGCTGAGGGGCGGAGACCCTCTGGATGCTTGTGGTAGGAGATTACCTTGTCCCAGGGATCTGTCTGTCGGGGAAGGCATTGGAGGACCAGCCCTGGTCAGCCTTCTCTCAGCAGCCCCTGGGGCCTCTGGCTACTCATGGTGGGCCAGGTCCCAGCTGTCTCCTGCCGGTCTTTACTTTGAGACCTTGACCTGGAATGTGGAAAGGGGCCTAAGCTGAAGGAATGACGGCCTAAGATGCACTCCTAGGAGAGAAGCAAACTGGTCCCATCTGTTCCTCTTTCAATATCCTCCTTCCTGGTAATGGCCAAGAGCAGTTAACTTTTATTGAATGTTCCTACGTGCATGGTTCTCTGCTAAGCATTTAACATACATTATCTTACTTGATCCTCATAAAACCTGTATGTGGCTGGCACTATTACCTTATTTTATAGATGAAGAAATCCAGGATTTGAGATAATATGCCTACGATCACATAGCTAGTAAGTGTGGCAAAGCCAAGAGCCCAACCCAGGCTTTACTTCAAACTGCATGTTCTTAGCTAAAACAGTACGCAGTATCCCGTCCTCCAAAGGCCACAAGACAATGTCTCTTTTCTCACCAAATGCTTCCCCTCTAGCTTTGGGCCTTCTTAGCCATAGGCATCTCCCCTTACTGTCCCAAAATTCAAAGACTGTCTTGCTCCGAGGCATTGACCTCTTGGACTGGTCCAAGGACAAGGGCTCCCAGCCTCCTACCAGGTCACACCTCATCCAGGCACCTCTTCTGCTGGAACCACCCCGTGTGTGGGAACATGAAAGAAACAGCATGTTTCCACCTTCAAAAACCTGGGCTAAGAGAAACCTGCTCTCCAAGCCACCCCAGCTTGAGGAAGCACGTGGGAAGGGGGTGGGTGAGCCAGGCAGATGGAAAGTGCTGGGCACCCAGGCTGGAGTCCACTGCATGCAATAGAGGGAGGAGGTCAGCAAAGGACTGATGGAAAAGGAGAGCCCGGATGGAGTCAGATGAAGTGGGTGGGAATTAGGAGGAGGACATGGAGGTAGAAGCTCAGAAAAGGCAGGGACTACACGTGGGAGCTCGTCAGAGATAAAGAGATGAAATTAAAACAAATATAAATAGATATAAATGATGAAACTAAAAAGGTAAGTTGAGACCAGGTTAAAAAAATGTCTTAGGGCTTCCCTGGTGGCGCAGTGGTTGAGAGTCCGCCTGCCGATGCAGGGGATGCGGGTTCGTGCCCCAGTCCGTGAAGATCCCACATGCCGCGGGTTAGCTGGGCCCGTGAGCCATGGCTGCTGAGCCTGCGCGTCCGGAGCCTGTGCTCCGCAACGGGAGAGGCCACGACAGTGAGAGGCCCGCGTACCACCAAAAAAAAAAAAAAAAAAAAAAAGTCTTAAAAGCCAAGCAGGCAGAAAAGCCTCCGCTTTCTCGTCCAGACTAAGGGCAAATCCTGGGGCTTACGACCAGGGTCAAAGGATGAAAAGGGATTTTTATTTATTTATTTACTTGTGGTACACGGGCCTCTCACTGTTGTGGCCTCTCCCGTTGCGGAGCACAGGCTCCAGACGCGCAGGCTCAGCGGCCATGGCTCAATGGCCCAGTCGCTCTGCAGCACGTGGGATCTTCCCCGACCGGGGCACGAACCCATGTCCCCTGCATCAGCAGGCGGACTCTCAACCACTGTACCACCAGGGAAGCCCGGAATTTTTTTTTTTAAAGGGGATTTTAAAAAGAAGAGTCTGGCAATTGTGTTTCAGGTAGAGAATAGGAAAGATACTGATTATACTACCTATGACATATCCGATACTGTGTGTGTGTGTGTGTGTTTAATGCTCCTTAAAAGTAGAAGAAAAATGTTTTGCTATGAGTCTTTCCCAGGGGGTTTGAAGTCTCCTCACTTCGAGCTTCGCCCAGCAGACTTCCCACCATCCAAGAGTCAGAGCTCACAGCCTGGGTCTCAGGACTGAAAGAACCTCCTCACATTGCCTCGCATGCAGAATTAATTCCTCCACAGACAGAACTTCTGCACAAGGTACAAAGGTACAACCTCTGTCCCAGCGGCTGGGACATGGCACCTACAATCCCAGGCACATCGCGGCTGTTAAGACCTCCTGGTTAAAAAGCTTCAGTTGGATACAAGAAAATAAAGAGTAAGTGATGGGAACTGCACTTCTCACCTATTTCCTCCAAAACCTTTTCAATGAGGCTTTTTCAATTCTTAAGACAATGGATGTGAACCTTTACCAAAATGTCTGGTCACCTCAGCATGCTCTCTGGTGACTGCAATGCCCCCATCCCAAAGCTGGGATGGGGCTGAGCACAAACAGGATTTCTGCTGGGTTCCAAACCCATAATTTTCTACCTACTTGGCCATAGAAATGAGGAAAGAGAACTGGACTGGGAGACAGAGAGCAGGGTTCAAGATCAGGCTGCACCACTTATAGCCATAACACTAATAGCCACGAGGTTCCTAGCCTTTCTTGGGCTTTTTTTCTCTTTTTTTTGCGGTACGTGGGCCTCTCACTGCTGTGGCCTTTCCCATTGTGGAGCACAGGCTCCGGACGCGCATGGCTCACGGGCCCAGCCGCTCCACGGCATGTGGGATCTTCCCGGACCGGGGCACGAACCCGTGTCCCCTGCATCGGCAGGCGGACTCTCAACCACTGCGCCACCAGGGAAGCCCCCCTCTTGGGCTTTTTTAAATGAGGGGTTTGTACTAGTTGATCCCAACAAGCCCTCGAGCTCTCTAATTTGGTTCAATTTGCCTCACTTTTCGTGACACAGCTTACCATACACCATATCACAGCTAGAGTAATTTTCATAAAACACAAATTAGATCCCCCAACGTATCTCATGCCACTTCCCTACTACAAGTCTCCCATTATACAAACGACGTCACCCAGAACCCTCACTGTGGACTTCCGTGTCCTGTGTGATCCGGAACCCACCCCTAGCTCCTAACCATCACCGCGCTCAGACGTGTTCTTCACCCCATTTTCCACCTGACTCACTCCTACTTCTTCAGTTTTCAATGAAGTGTTACTTCCTCAAAGAGGGTCCCTGACTACTCCTTCTCAATCAGTAACAGCCCTTGATGATAGCTACCAACAGTTCCCCTTCTTGGCTGTACTTATCAACTTGTAAATTTCAGGCTTATTTCCTGGGACTATTTAACTGGCATCTCCCAAGCGGTAGATAGGAGATCCACAAGAGCAGAGACTGGTTCTACTTTGTGCTCACCACTGGACACCCAGTACCCAGAACTTGATAAATATTTGCAGAGTGAGAAGTGCAGAGGGCACACGCCAAAGCGGGCCCAGTGTTGGGGCGCTGGGGTCGGGGACCTTCTGAGCCGGACACTTCCTGTCCCTCCTGTTCTACAGTTACAAGGTCAGGTCTCTTATCTGTCAGCTGCTTTTGCCCTTCCTCCCTCTGAAAACATTCAGCCTCAGTGTGAAAATAGATGGATACCCATCCTTGCAGTTCAAAGATGGTGACAGAAGAGTGAGCCTGGGTTCTGTGAGTGCGGACGCTACTCCAGCCCCCAGCACTCACCCCACACTCTCACGCTCAACCCCTACAGAGTCGGCAGGAACGACTTGCAACGCCAGCCCTTGGCCTCTGAGAAACACGCAAAGAGGACTTCCGAGAGCCTCCCCCCCGCAACGCAGCAGCTCTTTTCGCTGACAGCACACTGACTAATCTCCACACCAGATGACTTCCGAGCAGAGCAGAAGCCCAGCAACTTCTGAACTCAGTGCGTTTGAAAGGCAGCGGCCTCTCCGCATCCTCACACCAGAAGTGCTGGGCACCTTCTTCTGGTCACGGTGTCTGCAGCTTCCAACCGTTCACGTGCTCAAGTTAAAATAACGAACTCTCCTCACTTCATTCTTGCCTTTCTGCACAGAGGCTCATTCACTAGAATGTCAGAGGAGAAACAAAGACAGCTGACTGTTTTCTCCCCTAGTGTCTATAATTAGATTCTCATGGAGAACTTGGCCACGACAGGGCTTCGCCGGACAAACACCTCCCCCCTCCACACACGCACACGCGCACACACACACACACACAGTGTCTCTCCCCTCACTCATCTCCACGGAGACCCAGACAAAGCAGCCAGTCACTTACCCTCTTCAGCCACGTGAAATGCTTGTAAACATCAATGTCCCCATCCATGCTGGGTACCCATGTCAGCAGTTAGATTCCTTGGTTGAAAAAGCCCTTTTTCTGGCCAGAGACCAAATTCTCTCCTCTTCCTTGCTTCTGCCCCCTCCCCCTCAGGAACGTCAAGCTGTGTTCAAATTTCCCCAAGTCCCCTGGCCTGCGTCCGGCAGCCTTTACCTAAACAGTTTCAGAGACACAGTGGCTCAGACCAGACCGTGCTGCTCCTGTATCCACCTCCCACCCCCCCGGACACACACAGGCACCAGCTCAGGGACACAGAGCTTGTAGAGCAGGGGAACCTAGCAGAAGGGTGGCGGGGGGGAGACAGACTTGGCCAGGAATTGTAAACACACACACACACACACACACACACAAACACACACACACACACACACACGGGAACATTCTTTTCGGTGATAATACCAGAGCCTGCCAGAGGGAAGCAGTCCCGAAGAAAATTCCTCGTCTGGCTTCCCCCTTCTGGAGTGGCTGGAACTCATTAGGGAGAGACCCCGGTTTCCTGTCTCAGCTCCACTCTGCATTTACCCACAGGCTCCCAGCTGCTCTCAGTTTATTTGGGACTGGGGAGAGACTAAAAATAAGCGCTGCTCTTGGAGGAACTGCTGGTTCCCACACACAGCCTGACTCCCACCCAGCAGCCCACGCCTACCCCTCTTCCTCCAGGCTGGTGTCGGGCTGTGCCCTGAGGGAAGCCAGTCGTTTCCAAATAAGAACAAATTCAGAAGCAGCTCCAGTCTGCGTTCTTGGCCCTGCTGGGGGCGCCGTCCGGTGCTGCAGCCTGGGAGACCTCTGCTGCCAGCCGTCACCACAGGGCTCCCCAGGGCCGCATTCTGCACGGGAACAGACGGGGCAGAGCTTCTGTCAAGCGCCCGCCTCGCTGGCTGTCCCCAGCCCAGACTAGCTGCTTCACAAGCCAGGTGAGGCCACCTCACGTGTGTCCGTGAGATCTAGGGAGCACTCTGGGTGGGAGCCTCGGGAAGGCAGCAGGCTGAGGAGATGGGGAGCTGCATCTGCCTTCTTCCTGGCAGGTCACATGCTGGCTTGCCAGGGTGGTCTGTCCAGCATTCCCCACAGGCTGCCCCCCACTTCCTCACATTCCCGCCTCCTCTGAGAGCTCCCCTAAAAACAGCTTTTCTCCCTTGCCCAGCCCTCAACGTGTGGCCCTCGGCTCTGACTGGTTATGAAAGCAGTCTTTGATGTGGGTGCAATGGGAACTGTGGTTACACGCAAGGGCTCTGAGCTCTGCTGCCCGAAATGACTTGCAGACACACATCTTGTGACTGCGTGGGCCTTCCCGGTGCCCTTGGGGGTCACCAGGGGGTTTCCTGGAGCTCCCACCTGAAGAGAGGGCTCTGCTGGGTGTTGGCATGCTGCTCAGCACGGCATCTACGCTGTCCATAGCCCAGAAGCAGGGCCCGAGGACAAGGCAGAAAACACACAGTCCCCGGCAGGCTGGCCCAGCCCACACAGAACACAGAGGCGGCAGGAGGAGGGCTGCGGCCAGCAGCTGGCACGAGGGGAGGAGTAAATTCCTGGAGACACACCCAGATCAGAGGCCAGAAAGGAAAAGCAGGCTCAGCTGCCCATGCCCTGAGCTCTAGAGCCTTCTTCTGGTCTCTGGCCCAGTTCCAGAGTGCAGCCCGGGCCTCACCCGCCAAGGTTCCCTGCCCAGAACTAGGATAGGATGCGTTAGTCAAGGTCTCTAAGGCTGCAGGGGTGGGTAGGCCATTTTACTTTTTTCTGTCTAAAAACCTGGGAAAGTCCAATGAAGAATTCATTTGGTCAACACACATCTGCCCAGCATCCAAGGCAACTGAAACCAACTTCTCGCCCTGGGTAAAGAACCTCCACACGGTATGTGATAAAGGTGTTCCTGGGGCTCTGGGGAGGAAGAGGCAAGACAGCTGATCTGGGGGCTGTATGGGGAGAGGTCTGCCCACCCTTGGCGGGGGGATCAGTGTCCGCTGGTAGGTTCTGGTGTGAGAGGAGGAAAGAGGGGGACCAGGCGGCAACATGGCTGCCTCGCTGACTCCGACCTGCCTCTGGGGAAGCTGGCTTCCCGGCACCACCCCCCCCCACCCCCCCACCCCCCGGCCCCGTGTCACCACCTGCCCTGCGGCACTGAACCACACCTGTTTACACGTCTGACCACTTCATCAGACGGGAGCACATGTGTGAGCCCTGATTCACAGCTCTGATCTCCACGCCTAGCACGATTCCTAGCACACCGTAAGAACCTGAACGTTCTCCGCGTGAAAGAGTGAGGCTCAAATGGTGAGACTGGAAAGATAAACCTGAAACTATGTGGAGAAAACGAGTTTCCCCAGGGTAAAGATGCTCGACTCAGAGAAGACAAGACAGAGCCAGCTTCATCTATTAGCTCAACTCCTGTGTGATGAACGGGGGTGGGGAGCGAGGAGGGGAGAAAGGCAAAGGAGGGAGGGAGGGAGGGAGGGAATGGAGACAAGCTGCAGCTAAATTCTTGGCATATTTTTACCGTATCCTCAAGTAGCAATTCTTACCTCAGGCTTTTTTTCCCTGAAACCCCTAAGTATACTGCACTTCAACTCGGAATCCACGAGACAGCACTCCAAAGGCCTAGAAGCAAAGCCATGGCTGCAGCCCCTCACTCCGAAGGCCACCCCAGCCAGGGGCTCCTCACCGCGGGCCACAGACTGGCTTCGGAGGGTCAGACAGGCCCTTGAGTACGTTCATAAAATGTATAGAAAGCACTATTTCTCTGAAATAGTTTTCCTCAGGTCATCAAAATGATCCATGACTCCCAAAAGATGGAAAGCCTGGATTTTATCTGGTCTAAGTAGTTACTCAGAAAGATTCAGGCTGCCCTTATTAAGGCAGGATGGGGGCGGTCCCACTTCTATAGCACCACCCTGTGAGGTAGAGAGACTCTCGGGGACTCCCTGGATCCATCACTAAGGAGAGACGTTTTCAGGAACCACATAGTATACATCAATAGGAGTCATTACAGTGACCCTGTGGCCCTCGGAGCCTTCCCCAAAGCAACTCACGTCGACCAGACTCAACTCACTACTGGAACACGAGGCAGCCAGCTGACGGCAAAGGGCAGGCAACTGAGCATTTGGGGAGCAAAGGCACAGCTAAGAGGCCAGAGTGGCCAGGGGAACTCATATAGACTGCCCTCCTCCTTATCCCTGGGTCCAGGAGGGGAACCCAAGAAAGTCACTTATCTGGCCGGAATCCCATGTATGCGTGGGAATGACTGGGGATGGAGTTCCTGAGATTCTCCTCCTCCTGCCAACGGCCAGGAGTCAGCAGCATCTAACTGGGCACCACTGTGGACCGAGAAGGGGTCACGTGCTATTCCGCTGACCTCTCACTGGCATCCTGAGCTCCAGTGCAGCCCTGAGCCTTGGCCTCTGGGCCACGGTGACAGGTGTCAGGACGGACCTAGTAAGTCCGACGGGCTTGTGCCCTTCAACAGGTGCGCTGCACCATGGGCCTGCCTCTTGGAAGAGGAAGGGGAGGAGAGGGAAGAGCTAGCCTGAGGTCACTGCTCCTCGGGGCTGACAAGTAAGTCCTGCTTGTGAAACAGGCATCCTGGCCACCGCAGCCCAGGTCCCCAGGGTGTCCAAGCACGAAGACCCACCTCCAAAACGAGTTAGCAGAAGGGGCGGCACACTGCCCGTAAAGGGCCAGATGGCAAATGATTTAGGCTTTGTGGGCCATATGGTTTGTGACAGTCGACTCCCATTCGTAGCGCAAAAGCGGCCACAGCCAATGTGGAAAGCAGTAAGGGTAGCTGTGTTCCAGCTCCACTTTTTTTGGTGAACGCTAAGATTCAAGTTTTATATCATGTTCACATCAAAAAATTGTCTTCTTGGGATTTCTCAATCACTGAAACACAGAAAAATTATGCTTAGCTCACAAGGAATAAGAAATAGGCAGCAGGCCAGGTACAGGCCATAGACTGCTGACCCCGGGGGGAGGATGCTGCTTCTCTATCTTTAGTGCATCGCCAGGGCTAGAGGGCTTTCTTGTGAAAATGCAGATTCGGACCCAGCAGGTTGGGAATGGGGCCCGAGACTGTGCATCGCGAACAGGCTTCCAAGCGATGCTCATCTTGCTGGTCTCAGGACCATATCTGAGGAGTAAGAAGTTAGGAGACTACTTTCGGAAGGTCTTGCAGCCCAGTGTACTGAGCAGTCCTGCCTGGAGGTGGGACTCCTCTGGAGCCTCCCTACCTGCTAGCGGGTGCCTGAAAGGGAAGGAGGCCCGGTGGTGTGCCGGCAAGCCCTCTTTGCGGGCGGAGGGTTGAGGGGGTGTCCACATGCTCAGACCTCAGATCATGCTAACCAGGCAACATTGCCCACCACGCCCCCTGGGCCTGAAGCAGGAGATTTAGTGGGGAAGGATTTATCTGCTCTTTCACCAGTGTTTGCACATTCTTGATCATTTATAAACATTGGTTCTGAGGGACTGAAACAGTCTCAAGTCAAGTCTGAAAGAAGCCAGATCTCTGGAATTTAGTAAGGTACAATTTACTTGGACGGCAGGGAGAGAAACCCAAAATCCAGGAAAATTAAAACTGCTAAGTTTGCAGTGGCTGAAAGCCCCCAATCTGCGGTGCTGTGACAGGAAAAAAATGTATTCAAAATCCCCCAAGGTACAGGAGACTTCTCTAGGGCAGGGCCTGACAGACGCAGGGTCAGGAAATGGAGGCCACCCTAATTAATAGCGCACCAGCAAAAGGCACTGGAATTAAAAGGTGTTTGGAGGGCTTCCCTGGTGGCGCAGTGGTTGAGACTCTGCCTGCCGATGCAGGGGACACGGGTTCGTGCACTGGTCCGGGAAGATCCCACATGCCGTGGAGCGGCTGGGCCCGTGAGCCATGGCCGCTGAGCCTGCGCTCCGCAACGGGAGAGGCCACAACAGTGAGAGGCCCACATACCGCAAAAAAAAAAAATAAATAAATAAAAAGTGTTTGGAGAGATCTTCTCGTCTTTGACAATAGAAGGTCAAGTCTACACTCCCAGGACGGGCCCTCATCCCTCTGGTCTCCTTCCCCCACCACAAACAGTTGAGGCCTCCCGGGCCTACCCTTTATCCACTGGGTTCCAAGGAAAATAATTCTTTTTGCCAGCTGACTCAGGTACACTGTCCAGCGGCCTCATTAATGAGAGGAACTTATGTCCTCTAAGCGTTGGGAGGGGGTCGGGGGAGGCAGCTATTTTCTCACAAAAAGCCCATACCTTCTTCCTTGGGCTTTTAGACTTTCCAGCATTTGTCCCTGACTCCCACCTAGTGGCTTCTTCCAGTATTGCACAGGGACAAAGAGCCTCCCCACAACCAGCACACCAGCCTAGCAGGAGTCCCTTGGGAGAGAAGCACAGGAAAGAGCGCGCTGACACCTACAACTCTTGAGCTCTCAAGTTCACACCTATAGTGGGGAGGGCAAGAAACACGCACTGGAAATGGGCTCACATAGGCTTCACTTATCTCTTTTTTTGAAAAACAATCACCAAATTTCCCCTTTTCTAACATCCAGAAAGCCAAGATTTTCCTATAAAACTCCCGTCTGTGACTTTTCAAAATGAACATGTTTGCCACATAAATACCCCACCCATCTCTTGCTCCTGGCCCTGAGCGGAGAACAGAGACGAATCGCAGGGCACAAGAAACTCAAGCTCACGGTTTATAATTCATAAAACAGCTTCTCCCCACCCTCCCACCTTTTTTTTTTTTTGTAACTCCTCTGGCTTTTTAATACGGTGAGCAGATTTGCTTCTCTGGCCGGAATGAAAGACTGCAGGCTGAACCTAGCGGGAACGTCGGAGCGCCGGGAGCTGAAGGAGCCGCCATCTGTGACACGGCGGCTGCGCTGACAACGGGGGTGGCCGGGGGTGGCCGTGCACCCTCCTGGGCTGGGCTTTTTGTTTCTGGAGAGACTGGTTAAGAAGGTAGCTGAGAGCACGCGAACATCTGACGGACAGACTGACACAGGTCAGCACACACCCCAGAGGGGCCTTACTTCCCTTACAGCCAGGCCCAGAGGAAGCTGCCGATTCAGGGTCTCCCATTTCACGGCTCCGGAGATGGCGGCCTCGGCCGAGCCCCGACACGGGGCAGCTGTGCCTAGAGGGGCTCCCTAACCTGTCTCCCCTTTGCAAACCTAAATGTCTAGACTGAGGAAGGCAGGGGCTGGTGGCTACCAGGGGGCCGCTCTATAGCCTTTAAACTGCAGGACTGGAATGCGTGGCCAGATCCTGCAGACGGACTGTCAGACCAGCTCTCATTTCCAGTAGGGAAACTGAGTCCCAGAGGGAAGAGAGGTTCACCCGTGGCCACATGCGAGTGGCAGACAGCCGGCCTTTCGCCTCATTCCACATCGCCTCACCCTGGTTTGCTCCCCTCCACCTGCCCAAGCACGCTGACCAGGACACCTGCACCCTCGCTGAGGAGAGCATGGGCCCTCTGGGAGGCCACACCGACTCCACGAACGCTGCTCCCAGAGGGCGGCACAGAGAACAGCCCCTCTGGAGCGTCTCTGCCAAGCCCCCCCGCCCTGGAGCCCAGGCTCTGCCCTGACGTGCCCACGCTCTGCGGCTGCTGGGTTTACCTGCCTTTCTTCAGACTTCACCTTCAGCCCCCGAAGCCTCAGGTCTTCACCAAAAATCTCCCTGACCCACATCCGAAGTAATGAAACAGTGGAACAGACTGATGCCTTGCAGATGATGAGTGTGTGCGCCCGACTATTAGAGAAGGCCCTGGAGCTGCTCCATCTGCAGACCCTGCCGGCTCTGGTATCGCTTGGGCATCTCCCAGGAACCTGGGTCACCCGCCCACTTCCCCCAGCCCTGCAGGGCCCATTGGAAGCTGGCTGACCAGCCCTTTACGGACTCCACTCTCCCTGAGGGCTTCATCCCCCAGGTCACCACAGGCCTAGGGGGCACCTGCAGGGAGAGGAACAAGGTGGCCCCTTTCTGGAACTCAGCTCCATTCCCATCACAGCAGAGATGCTGCAGCCTTCCAGCCCGGGCCTCAGCTTCACCGTCTACAAGTCCTGACCCTGAGCTCGGCCCCGTCTGCCAACCATGAAAGCGGCTCACACTCTTCTGCTATCACAGGACAGCCTCACTGATGCTTCTCTGCAGGCCAGGCTCCGTGATCCCTGCTCGCCTTGGTCTCCAGGAACCTTTCCTATACAGGAGCCCCATCTGAAGCGCCTTGGCACTCCACCAACTTTCTGAGGCTAAGCCCAGAGTTCAGATACTGAAACTGTGCCCCATAGAGTAACAGAAGCTGATAATAGAAATGATTGAACTTGTCTTATAGAACAACAGATAAGAAAACAGCTTGCTAAAACCCCTTTGCTTGTAAATTGCCTTCATTAAGTTCACTTGTTTTTTTCTTTGTTTTCCTCCCTTTAATTGCATACCAGCCCAGCTTCATGCAGCCCAGCTGTTTTACAGGAACTTGGAGTCAGCTCCTGCCCAGTGTGAGCCGGCCAGGGACTGGATGGCATCACCCTAAAACTGGGGCTGCGCAGATGTCTCCCTAAAACTGGGCCTGTGCAGATGTCTAATGAATGGCCTTTTGACATCAAAGGACTGGAAAACTCCACCCTCAGATGATGCTAAGGGCCTCCATCTGGAATATGCAGAAGCATTAACCCAGATGCACCTGCGCAGAACACCGATTTCCTCACTTCTTCCCTACTTCCAATCACCTCTCCCCTAAGACCACCCTCTTATCCCATAAACACTCCAACCCCCTCGCCTTCAGCGAGGCAGATCTGAGACATTCTCCTGTCTTCTCCCTTGGCTGCCTTGTGAATAAACTCTTGGCTGTAAACCACAGCATCGCAGCATTTGGCCTGCTGTGCATCAGGCAAACAGACCTGGTTGGGTAACGGGAATCCAGGCCCTTTGTTCCTTTCTTCATTGAAGTCCCAGAGGGACCCCAGCTTAGAGAGCCCCGCACATGCCTTCCAGGCCTGAAGCCCACCTTTCCTCATTCTATTAGGGGCCAAGGAAGGGAGGACCCTGTTTTAGGCCCCAAAGCCCTGGAAGCTTGCCCACCACCTAGCACCACTGAATCCTGGGCAGTTCTGTTCCACGGACACTTGTCTTTAGGATGAGCCTGGCTTGTTTGTAACTATTCCCAGGCCGAGAATCCCTGCTGCTGCCAGCCAATCTGTGTCCAGCCCGGCCAGCACCCAGCAAGGAGGAACCAGCCCCACTGTAAAGAAACAGCTGCCCGCACACGGGCTTTCTGACCACGGTGCACTAGGACCACAGCTCCCTCACTGTTCAAGACATAAGGGCGGGGGCCCAGGACTAGTCCGCTGTGTGCTCGAACCGCCAACCGCTTCCCCACATCCGCTGCGGCCTCTTCAGCAGCCCCTACTTCTGTGTGCTACAGCTGCCAGTATCTGTGACTGAACATCCCAGTTACAGTTACTGTTGAACAGTAACAGGAGACCACGATTCCTGCCCTCTCACGCCAGCTAATTATTGGCCCTTGGGTGGAGACCTGACCCAAGGGCAGCTAATCCGATGCAACAACCTTTAGAAAAATCTCTCCAAGGCAAGCATTCCCCCAACCATTGTAAACAGACCCCGAAACAGATCTGCAAATCTAAAGCAAGCTGTTTTCTGCAATGCATCTTCCAAAACCAACCACAGCTGAGCATAAATGAAAACCTTGAATTTCTGTTTCTTTTGCAATTAACATGTCTTCATAGACCTGGAGGGCTTGGCTCAAAAATTATGAGTTAAGCCAACGAGATTCTTTCCTTCAGGGGTTAACACACACACACACACACACACACACACAGCAAATAAGAACTTGTCAGTCAACAAGAATAAAATCACACCTAAAGGACATGTGACAGTCGCCCTGAGCTGTCTTCCTAAGGGACATTTATTTCCCCCCCTCCATCATGGTTCCTTCCCGACAGACGCCCCTCCTTCCACTATGATCAGTGAAAGCACCAGCACTGGTTCCCCAGCCTCCCTGGCAGCTAGGGTATGCGCATGCGAACAAGTCCTGACCATTGGGACCATATGAGAAGCTGGGGGGGTTCAGAGAAATCTTTCCCAGTTTTATAAAAAGAGGACATATTCTACCTCTGGACACAGCTGTGTGTGTGTGTGAGGACAGGCTGCCCGGAGCTGCAGTAGCCTTCTTGCAACTGTTAGGGGACACACCTGAGAAAGAACCAACACCCTGAGGATGGTGGGGAGAAAGATAAGAAAAGCTGGAGCCCTTGAGGTCATCCCAGAGTCTCTGATTTAACCCTGGGACCACCCATCCTCTGGACATCTCGTTAGTGACATTTAAAACTCCTTACTGTTTATGCCACTTTCTGAGAAAGAATCCCAACTGACAGATGTCATAAGGCACGGTTGGATCACGCCAGGCCAGCATATGACAAAGCAGTAACTGAGGTTTACGACGAAAGAGAACAGCACAAACACCCAAGGGACGTACAGATACCATGAATTAGGACTACCTGCCTGAGCCCTCCAGCTACCTTGTTAGCTCCAATTTTAAGTCACATGGGATTTTTTTTTTTTTTTTTTGGTAATAATTCAAGCGAGTCTCTGGTTTAAAGCAGTGCTTCAAACTTTAATGTGAATATGAATCACCTGGAGATGGTTCAGTGGATGGGGCAAATTCTAACTTTTTCTTTCTTGAAGACAAGCTATCAAGTGATACCAAAACTGCTGGTCCAGAGACCACAACTTGTACAGCAACATCTTCTAACTAAAAGTACCAACCTAAGGCAATCTAAAACCAATCTAAAGCGGAGCGGTGGGTTTCTTCACGGCCTTGGCTTCTATCTCCACACAGATAAGACCTGCTATGGAATGTGTGCGCCTTGTAAAATGACTTTAGGTCTCTGAGACCTAAAATACACACAGGTGGTCTCTGTCTAGAATCAAAACCTTAAACATCCAGCCCTGGTTTCTTGGAATGTTTATATGAACTTCTGACCTCCCTAAAAGTACACCATTCATAGGTTGCTGATGGCCATAACCACTCCAAAAGTTTTATGAATGCAACAACTTTTAGAAAAATCTCTCCAAGGCAAGCATTCCCCCAACCATTGTAAGTAGCCCCCAAAACAGATCTGCAAGTCTGAATGCAAGCTGTTTCCTGCCATGCATCTTGCAAAAACCAAACACCACATCGACTACTTTGGGATCAAAAATATTTTTTAAGAATCTCTTTTGGTAAATTATAGAAGTTAGATCCATACTTCATGCCACACACTAAAAAGATGAATTCGAGTAAACCATGTGATACAAATCAAACTAAACCTACTGAGAGAGAATACAGGTGAATATTATTTGATCTGAGGTCAGGCAGGGCCTTTCTAGAAAGAAAAGAAATTCAAACAGGAAAGACCGATAAAATTAGTTACAATCCTTTTAAAGTCTTTGCCTCAAAAAACCACCATAAATAAACAACGTTTTAAAATCAAGTGAGGAAAAGAAATGCCACAAAGCAAAGGGCTAGTAAAAAGTCATTTAAACATAAGAAAAACACTAAAATTCTAATAGGGGTGGGGGTGAGAACACAAAATATTAACAGACCAGACTAGGGCAGGCACATCCAAGGGACTCAAGGTGATCTCTGGAGGGGTCGGGGTGGGGAGGTGTGTGAAGAAAATATTCGAGCTATTTTCTTTTTTAAAGTTTTTTTGATGTAGACCATTTTTAAAGTCTTCATTGAATTCATTACAATATTGCTTCTGTTTTTATGTTTTGTTTTTTGGCTGCCAAGCATGTGGGATCTTAGCTTCCAGACCAGGGATCAAACCTGCACCCCATGCACTGGAAGGTGAAGTCTTAACCACTGGACTGCCAGGGAAGTCTCTAGAGCTATTTCCTTAACCTGTCCTTTAAAAAGGATTTTCTATCTGGGACTATGTTTTATAATTTACATATATTAGGACAATTCTCCATATACGAATATGTGTATTTGGAGGAGGAATTTTTTTCATATTGGGGTAAGAGACCAAAAGTTTGGAGACAATACGGAATACTAATTAGCTAATAAAAAAATTTAGACTTCCTACTAAACAAAGAAATACAAAGATAAAATGAAGCCGTTTTTCCTATGAAATTAGTAAAGCTATTTTTTCAGTCTTAGTGCTTGTTGATCAGGATATACCTCAAACCCTGCCAATGAAAATATAAATGAGTAAAATCTTTTTGAAAAGTGGTTTGGAAAAATGTGTCACAAGGCTTAAAGATTAATATCTTTGATCAGAGTTGCCAGACTTAGCAAACTGTATGAAACATACTTATTAAAAATTCATTGTTTATCTAAAATTCCAACTTAACTGAGCATTCTGTATTTTGTCCGTTAACCCTGCTTTAACTCTATTATTCTACTTTCACGATTCTATCTGAAAATATTTCGATATAACAACAAATATTTCTAGACAGTCTGTGCAGCAATGCCGTATCATTAGTGAAAGATTAAAAGTAATTTCAATTCAACATTAGAGAAATGGTTCCATAAATTCAAGCACATCTATACAAGGTAAAAATACAGTCACTGTAAATTATGTATTTGTAGTCTTTCTTTATCCCACTTCATGCAGATATTCACAAGTTTTGCTGAAGAAATGTTCACGCGTTTCCTGCCCTGTATCTGCTAGAGATGGCGCATGCTGTGCAGTACACATGCACTGTCTCACCTTTCTAAAGTTTAATAAGCTCTGAGTTCTAAAATGCATGTGGACCCAAGGGTTTCAGACTGAGGAATTATGGACCTATCATTTTCTTGAAGCTTCATAAAATTTTCTGTAAACACTACAGCCTGAGTCAGTAGTACTTAGCAGGACTGCAGGGAGGGATGGGCGCCCATGCCGGGTGTAAAGTGAGCTGGAAAGCCGCAGCTGCAAAGAGAGGTGGGCAGAAGATGCTGAGACATGACAGGGGAGAAGCCGGGATCAACATCATGAAGCTGCAAGTACGGTAACAGCCAGAGAGTTCCTCTCTAGCGAAGCAAAGGGGGATCCTTCTGCTGTGGGAAGGAGAACTAAACTACCGAAGCCATCCCCCAGCAACTCCCAATCTGGTTAAAAGCGTGAGTGGAGGAGCAGGTGGGGACTTCTGTCCCATTATCGGCACAAGTCTGAGAGGACCCCCAAGAATCACCTTCACGTGGGGGAGGAATGAGTGAGGAGCCAGCTTGCAACCCTGACCTGTAACAGGCCTACCCGAGACCCATCCGGCAACCTTCACCTTCCTCTCTGGGCATTATCGGTTGCTACTGTAACGAATTACCACAAACTTAGTGACTTGCAAAAGCACAAAGTCATTACCTTATAGTTCTGGAGGTCAGAAGTCTGAAATGAATCTCACTGGGCTAAAATCAAGCTGCCGGCAGGGCTGCTCTCCCTTCTGGAGGCTCCAGGGGAGAGCCCAGTTTTCCAGCTCCTGGCGGCTGCCTGCATCCTTCGGTTCTCGGCCCTTCCGCCTTCAAAGCCAGCAGCAGCGGCGGACGACTCCTTCCCCGACCACATCCACCAGACACTGAGTTTTCCGCCGCCCCTTCCACTTATAAGGACGCCAGTGATTACACTGGGCTCACCTGGAGAATCCAGGCTGCTCTCCCCATTTTAAACTCAACTGATTAGCAACCTTAATTCCACCTGCTTCCTTCCCCTTTGCCACATACAGTAACTTATTCACAGGTTCTGGCCATTAGGATGTAGACATCTTTGAAAGGCTGTTATTCTCCCTACCTATGGGTATGCTACAGAACTCCAGGCAGACAACCTATGTAATGAAAATGTTGAACAACACATATAATGAATATAATAAAGAATTCTTCGGTGCTCAGAGGAAGGCATGGGGATAAGACTGTATTGACAGACTCCTGAACAGGAGTAGCTAGGACACCTGGGATATAACCCGTCTAATCACAAATGACTTGGCCTCCAGAAAAGAGGATCTCAACCTCCTTCGTCTGTGGTTTTCAACATCAACCTGCCCCTCCCAATTTAGTGGTCCTGTTCCTGTCATCCTATCTCTGTGCATACTTCCCAAGTTTGAATCAGAGCCACTGGATTCTAGCTTTAGAAGACTGCATCCCAGCTTTCATCCTCAGACTCAGCTTAGGTAATGATCACACGCTCCCTCTGGCTTCCCAGCCCTGGACCGGGTGCCAATCCAGCTCATTTCCAGAATGGACTGGTTCCTTGCCTTACCCATTCCCAGATATTACTCGTCTTTTAAAGCTGACTGGCTGGTCTCCACAGGGAAGGAGATGGGTAACAAAAGCCCAAAATTTACAGCTTTGGTTACTCATCTGCTTCCCTTAGAGACCAGCAGGTGTGCAGGATTGATCTAGAGAGGGCAGAAGGAGAGTCAGGAAACCTGCGTTCCACTCTAGGGGCAGGAAGGACTTCTAGGGCAGGGTGGTCTGAAGAGTAGGGGCAGCAATAACGGGATGGATGAGGAAACAAGGTTCTAGTCTGTTGTAAGAAACGAGGGGCATGGTGGGTTCAGCTGAAAATAGAGACCCCAGCTAGGGATTATAACACAGCAAATTGTGCATGTACTATCTGGGGGGAAACACCTTCCATGTTCGCTCTTCTCTGGCCCTGGATTTCCCCTTCTCAGGAGAACAACGGGAGGGGCCCAGGCAGGCTGACTGTGGAGCTTAAGCTGCTTGACCAGGCCCTACCCTTCTGCTGGGAAGGACCACCACCCACTGCGGGTTGGCCAAATCTGGACAGGAAGCAAGAAAAGACTGGACAGTCCACAGATGAAGTAACAGCCCCAGGTGGTGGTGGCATGCCAGGGGCTCCGTGACCGTGTTCCCCACCCAGGCCATGGGCCTACTCACCAAGCTCTCCTCGAACCACTCCTTTAGGTAGGCAGCTGTGGGGCCGGGGATCTGGCTCAGGAGGGCTGCTCTCTCCTGAGAATGCTCCAGCGTCTCCAGGGCCAGCCTCAAGTCCTCGACGAGACGGAGCAACGGGAAGGGGTTCATGTAGGAAGCCGCGGAGGCCAGTCCAGGCTCACAGGCACCATCGCTAATATCTCCCCCCGTGTTAGTGCCTGGAACAAGAGAGAGGCGGGAACCTTGGTAAGAAGGGTGGACGCCACGGGCAAGGAACTGATAAACAGCAAAGTTAGTGAAAGGGGAGAGGAAAGGGATGGATAAGAAGCCTAGAGGAACCACTTCTGCCTCAGCAGAATCACTCACAACGTGAACTTTGCAGAAATCACCTTTCATCCTGGCTTGGTCATGAGAGAGGCACATGACTGTGCCCACTGGGACTGGCTTAGGGAAGCTCGCAACTTCAGACAACTGGGGAAGCACAGCTAGACCTCACCCATGACCAAGGACATGTGCGCTAAAATGGTGAGATGCCAGTCTTCAGCTCTGATATTAATAAATTTGTCCTCTTCTACGTTAATGTGGTAGACTGCACAGATGGCCACCAAAAGTCCATCCCATCCTCGTGCGGGCATCCTACTCCCCTCGTCCTGAGGGGGACGCTGACTCCGGGCTGGTCTAGTGACTCGCTCTGATCAAAGGATGCAGAGGAAGGGGTGCTGTGTGGGGTCTGGTGAGGTTGAGTGAATCGAGATCTTTCTAGATCTTCCCAGTTGGGAGATTCTATACCCTCTGACATAGTCAGAGGGTATAGAATATAGAGGGTATACTTTTGACTTGTATCTATTACTGTGTGTATCCATATCTCATCTCCCTTTATGGGCTGTGAAGTCTCTGAGGGCAGAGCCCCTGTCACAGTTAGTTAACATAGTTATCACGCCCCCTGACCAGTAGATGGTGAGGGGGAACTGGACTGAATGTCTGTACATATGCTTGGATGAATAGCTAAGAGGAAGAGTACGTGGATTTCCCCAGAGATCTGGGATACTGGGTCTTTTTCTAAACTGGTATGTCCCAAATAGGACTGTTTTTGCCTTTCTAAACCCCACCATTAAAAAAAAAAAAAGTCTTCTTTGCATAATGTGTACAGTGATATATTTTTCAAACCAGAACTGGGGCAACAGAGTCTAACAAAGGATTTCTGTGCTTCTTTCATCAGTAAGAAACACTTTAGAAAATATGGTTCGTAGTGGAAGTTCTAGGGCATTTGGATTGTTTGTAAAACCAACAGAATAAAATATTTGAAGTCAGGACTCTTGCTGGAAAATGTGGGCTGTAGGGCTACCACATCCACGGTTGCACTGCAGGCCTGACGTCTAATTCCAGGTTCCTCTGCTCTTTTAAAAGCCAACTTCCTACTTGCCATGGCAGTCTTTGGAATGAGAAATCCACACAGAAGGAAACAATTACTGTTTGATTGCCGGTTTGCTTTCTGAAAGGGCGGGATAGAGGGAGTCGCGGCTCACGATCCACAAACAAGTCCACGGCTCCGGGGAACTAGGAAACGGCCCTACTACCCACACTCTGATGTGTGCTCAGCGCTTTCTGGCTCCTGCAAATACAATTTAGAGTTGACCAGGAGAGGCCACAGCCAACAACGTCAGGAAAGAAAGTGAACAGAAGCAGGGCGAGACCCCCCCAATCTCCAAATAAATGCTAAGTAATCCCTCTGCATCCCGGACACACTTCACACACACACACACACACACACATCTATAAATGGAGGATAAGTCAGGCCAGGAGTAGGTGGGAAGACTGAGATTTTCATTCACTTTGTATCACTCCTTGGCCTTGGACAAGTTCCTTCCATTCTCTGGGCCCCTCCCTGCCCTAAATCCTCGGGATTCTTCCTTACTATTCAAATATTGCGTATGTGTGTAAATGTGTATGAGTACATGTGTATCTGTGTCTATTTTTCCACATGTATACACACGTAAAAGACTTTAATTTCTATTTCTTGGCAATTTCATCAACACACAGGCTCAGAAAATGGTCCAGAATGGTGAAACTCCTAAGGCCCAGCATTAGCAAAGGCAACAATCACCCAGGGAATTCCCTGGTGGTCCAGTGGTTAGGACTCAGAGCTTTCACTGCTGTGACCTGGGTTCGGGGAACTAAGATCCCACAAGCCTCGTGGCGCGACCGAAATAACAACAACAAAAAACCAGTCACCCAGAAGACTCAGTTCCATACTCCACATACATTCCCTACAGATGATCAGTTCCTATGGAAAAACTACAATCACAGAGGAAAATACATCAAAATCGGACTATCAGATGCAACAAATAAGAAAATGCATGCCTTCATACCTGGGTTTAACAAAACAATACAAAAGAGACAATAACATAAGGCAAGGCGTGGACCCCTAAATTACGTCTCAGAAAACAGCAGCTCACCTCATGTTCACGCCCAAATAAAGTTTCTCTTTGGGGGCAATCTCTCAATTACTTTATCTTGAACAACAAAGCACTCTTTAGGGAAGACAGATTAACACAGGGGACTTCAATTTTACATGCAGACTGAAATCACTTGGGGAGTTTTACAAACTACAGATGCCAGGGTCCCAACCTCCAGAGGTTCTAATTTGATCGGTCTAAGGCTGACCTGGGATAACAAAAAGCTCCCCAGGTGATTCTAATGTGCAGCCTAAGTGGAAATCATTGACTAGCAAATCAACGTTGATCAATGTCAAATTTTGATGTTTAGAGAGGACAACCTGAGAATTTTTATTTTAAGCACCCACAACCAAAATTTAATACAGATTCAGTAATTGTTAGGGGAAGGCAAGACAACATAAAATGCAAATATAGGATTTCACTGAAGGCCTTTTAATGATCGCTTTCAAAAGCAACTAAGTATGTGTGTAGTAGTAATTAGGGTTATTCAGAAATGTTTTGGTTCTCCTCTACTTAAGTTCATAGTAGGATAACACTCTGCCCCTTGAAGTTACTCACAGCCACATGACTTTTCTGGGCAATAAACATGAAAAGTGATATGTGTCACTTCTGGGAGAAAGTCTTTAGGAACCAGAGCACAATTCCTCATATCTCTTTCACTTGCTCTGGTCTCTGGCAACGGTGGGGACTGAATCAGCCCGTGTTCCAAAGGGAAGATGATGTGGACCAGAGCTCTAAGTAGACCCGGGGGGAACCTGTATGAGCTGTTTCAAGCTGCTGACATTCTGGGACTGTTTGTTATTGCAGCATAACTTAACCCGTCTTCACTTACACAAAGTATATATGTTGAACAATTTAGAAATATATACATACAAGATAAACTTCTAAAAAATGATCTTTTACTGCGCGGACCACTCCACCTGCCACAAGCCACAGCAAGGGTAACAGGGAACCAGCATTCTCAGTGCTCTGAGCCCAATGTGCGGTCTGGTCCCACGAGGGGGTCTGAGCCGGAGAAGGGACCCCCCCCCCCACCTCTCAGCCACATTCACTCAGTGTTTAGCCCCAAACACAGATCTCTGGGGGGCAGGATGAGAAACGCTGACATGCTGCCCTCCCGGGAAGATAGTCCAGCAGCTGGATGCCAGGAGCGGGGGTCCCCGTGTGCGTGGCTCCCCCAGCCTGGGGTGGGCTTCTGCCCTGCTGAGCCAGAGCAGGGAGGGAGGGCACACACCTTGGTTCAAAGACCACAGACGCTCACAGTTCTTACCAAGTTCTGGTAGATTCTATGGAATAAATGTTTCTTCAGTGAAATGGCTCAGGATCATTTCCAGAGAAAGGCTCTTTGCATTCTGTAAAAACTGATTTTCTCCAGCTTCACATTTGAGCGGATCTGTAGAGCTCCCTTGGCTGTCATGCTGAGAGCAGGATGTCCCTGTCGCTTTATTATGCAATGAAATTTGAATTAAGATTATCACGAGCCCCCCAAAGGCTAATAAACACTTAATGAAAAATGGCACAAGAAAAAAAAAAATGTCCCTTGCAAAGGGACCCTCCACTTGCTTCTCCTCCACTGACCACTACCCACTGTGAAGCTTTCCCTTCTTCCCTGGCAAGTACAACAGGATTTTATGACCTTACCCTGCACATCCAAACTGTAATAAATTCATTATTGTTTACCTCTAATATACACTTGTGTGTATTACTCAAGGTCACAGAGACTTTCTCCTACGCTTTATTCTAAATGTTCTGTAGCTTCATATTTTGCATTTTGATTTATGATTGATCCAGACTTAATTTTGTACAAAGTATGAGGATTAGGTCAGGGTTCTTTTTTCTTTTAACTATGGCTATTCAATTGTTCCAACACCATTTGTTGAAAAATAAATAAAATATTTTATTTGTGGATGTTAAAAAAAAAGATCCTTTATCATGCAGATGGGGGTTCTCTGGCAATAGATGAAATATCTATCGAGAGCATCATATGTGAATTTTTAAAGTGCTGTATTTACAGCAACTGAAAAGTGAAGATGATGGGCCTGAAAATGGGGGTCCCGAACCCCCAGGCCGCAGACCAGTACTGGTCCGTGGCCTGTTAGGAACCGGACTGCACAGCAGGAGGTGAGCGGCGGGTGAGCGAGCGAGCGAAGCTTCTTCTGCCGCTCCCCGTCACTCCCCATCGCTCGAATTACCGCCTGAACCAACACCTCCCCCCACCCCTCCCCACTGCCACCATCCATGGAAAAATTGTCTTCCACGAAACCGGTCCCTGGTGCCAAAAAGGTTGGGGACCGCTGCTCTAAAACTCTGCACATCAAAAGTGCTGTGCATGTCAGCTGCACTAGCATTACCTGGGAGCTTGGTGGAAATGCAGACTCTCGGACCCCACCTCTACATTTTATCAACATCCCCACATGCTCTTCAACTGTTCTGGGATGCTAAAATTATTCAACAAGCAGCTCTCATAATAATAAACACAGTATGTTGGAGATAAATGTAAAACGCTTGAAAAAATTATTATTAAAAATGTGCCAGTGAGAAAAGAAATCCATAATTATTTTACATAATGCTTATAAATATACAAGTAACTTAATCAATAAATTAATATTATGAGTACTTGTCTATTTGGGAATCTATTTGGACATATATGATATGTTTTACATAATTGAAGGAAAAAAATGAGAGAAATAGAAACTTTAATGAAAGAATAAGAAGGAGCGAGAAAAGCACAGAACAATTTGAAAAAGAACCACGTGGAAACCAAAATGAAGAATGCAATTATTCAAGTGAGAAATTAAGTGCACAGGTTAAATAACAGATAAGAAAGTTACTGGAATGGAAAGTGGAAGGAAGTATATAGAGTGAAGCAGAAGCAACAAAGAGAAAATGGCTATGGATTTGTCACAAATAAAATCTGGAGTCTTCTCAGTTTAAAAGACACACACTGAGTCCCAAAAACGATACATCAAAACAAACCCATCCTAGAAACAACGCAGTGAAACTGAAGAACACCAAGGACAGAGGAAATTTAAAAGCAACCAGAGATAAAAGACAGACTGTCAAGAGACTTCTCATCAGCAAAGTCCCGATGACCACAAAATAATATCTACAGGTAGCTACCAACCTATAACCTGTACAAGATAAACTACCACTCAAGGTTAAGACTAAAGTAAGGTCATTTTTCACATAATGACTCGTGCAACTTATTACTGGCAGGCTATTCCTGAAGGGATTTTAAAGGATCTACTTCATGAAGCAGGAAAAACTGCACCAACCAAAAAGGAGTGGGATGAAAAACACATCCGGGGGGGGCGGGGGGAGCACCCAAGAGTGGCTGCAGCCAGGGTCTGTTTCCCAGGGTCAGCTGCAGCCACCTCCTGCCTCTCTGCAAGACTCTTCCAAAACCAGCAGAAGAAAGGCCATGTGAGAACACAGTGAGAAGAAGATAGCCCACAAGCTGGGAAGAGAGGTCGCACCAGAAATCAACCCTGTTGGCACCTTGATCTCAGACTTTCTGGCCTCCAGGACTATTTTCTACTTCTTGAAGCTCTTCAGGGGTACACAGTATGACAAAATGCATGAGACAAGAATATTTATAGCAAGTTGTTACCCAGGCAGAGCCTTTGAATCCCAGAGGAGCTGCAGCTTCACCCTCAAGACACAGATCTGCAGCCTCCTGGGCACCATCAGACACCTCCACTGAAGACCCAGAATGGAGACCATTGGACCATATGTCCTGTACATTCTCTAACAACTACTTAGACCTAAGGTCTTTGTTTCAACACCTTCCTTTGAGAGCTAAGACTAGTTTATATAATATGGGACGATGAAAGAACTTAGATTTTGAGATCTGATGGATCTTGTATTTTTTCCTAATTATGCTTTCTAGTTAAGCTCTCTATGCTTCAATTTCCTGTCTGTAAAAAGGGGGTGGCGGGGCTTCCCTGGTGGCGCAGTGGTTAAGAATCCGCCTGCCAGTGCAGGGGACACGGGTTCAATCCCTGGTCCGGGAAGATCCCACATGCCGCGGAGCAGCTAAGCCTGTGCACCATAACTACTAAGCTTGTGCTCTAGAGCCCGCGAGACACAACTATTGAAGCCCGCACGCCTAGAGCCTGTGCTCCACAACAAGAGAAGCCACTGCAATGAGAAGCCCGAAGCCCGTGTACCACAGTGAAGAGTAGCCCCTGCTGGCCACAACTAGAGAAAGCTGGCACGCAGCATCAAAGACCCAATGCAGGCAAAAATAAACAAACAAACAAATAAATAAATTTTTTTTTTTAAAAAAGGGGGGTGCAATACTGTTCATCTTTCACAAGTTTCACAAGGATTAGGTAAAATAATGCATTATGATACCCAATAAAAATAAATGTTCAATGAATAATAAATAAATGAATAAATAAATAGCACAATATTTTGGGGTCTATAAATCAAGATGACACCAGAACACAAAACTAAAATAATGTGGAAGATGGGGCAGTGATGGGAATTAAAGCATTCTAAGAGTCAGGTATTACTGAAGAGGAAGACAGAATTATTATTCTATAAAGATACTTATCTTTAGTCTTTGTGTTAAGGATGTATGTTTAAAACGTGAGCATTAAAAAAATGCAAGGATGAGCATTAAAAATGTAGAAATAGGGCTTCCCTGGTGGCGCAGTGCTTGAGAGTCCGCCTGCCGATGCAGGGGACACGGGTTCGTGCCCCAGTCCGGGAAGATCCCACATGCCGCAGAGCGGCTGGGCCCGTGAGCCATGGCCACTGAGCCTGTGCTTCCAGAGCCTGTGCTCCGCAACGGGAGAAGCCACAACAGTGGGAGGCCCACGTACCGCAAAAAAAAAAAAAAAGTAGAAATAGATGTTTAACTTCCTAAAAGAGATTTAAAAACAACTTGATCAATATTACAGAAGCCAGCAAGGCAAAACCAAAAACAAGTAAAAAAAAAGTTAGAAAGAAACAACAGCATAAAACAGAGAAATACGTACACACATACCTATATACTAGTAACTATAATAATTATAAATGCACTAAACACCTATTTATTTACTTATTTATGTTTATTTTTTATTTATTTATTTTTCTTATTAGTCAGCCATTTTGTACTAAACACCTATTTAAACGCAAAAATATGAATAATGGAGAAAAAGTAATCCAGTTCTTTGATGTTATTAAGAGAGACCTACAAAAAATTATGACAATGAATGAGTGAAATTTAACGTGTTCAAAAAATGAAACTCAGGACTTCATGCGTTGGAGTAGGTATTTTTGATCAAAATATTAAAACCAGTCTCACACACACACACAATCACTGGATAAAATGATAAAAAACAACAAAAAAAATCATCTGAATAGACCTATAAATAATTGAGCCATAATTTAATATTTTTCCACAGAGAAAATACCAGGCCAAATGCTTTTACAAGTTAGCTCTAGCCAATGTTCAGGAAGTGAATAATTCTAATCTAACTGGTGTTCAGTAGAGAAGAGGATGGACTGCTCCCAGCTGTCTCGATAAGGAGAGCCAGCCAGTACAACTTGTAGACCAGAGTGTGAAAGGCGCCCCTGGAACTGAACAATTTAGAAGTTCTGAGTACTACAAAGGCAAATTACGAGTCTTCTCACTGATGAACTCACATATCAAATCCTAAACACAAATTTACAAAACTAAATCCCATGGTGTGTAAAAAAGACCCTCTCCTTTGGGAAATGACGGGTCAAGCAGACCTAAAAAGAAAATTAAAAAATAAAGTGGCGATTATCAAAACAGCAAAAGGCACATAAAGAACTATACCCCAAACAACTAGAGGTGGCACGTTGTACTCAAGCACATATAAAGCATTTCTTCAAAACTGACTATAGACTAGGCCATACACAAAGTCTCGACAAAAATCAAGAATCGCGGGCTTCCCTGGTGGCGCAGTGGTTGAGAGTCCGCCTGCTAATGTAGGGGACATGGGTTAGAGCCCTGGTCCGGGAAGATACCACATGCCGCGGAGCAAGTAAGCCCGTGCGCCACAACTACTGAGCCTGCGCGTCTGGAGCCTGTGCTGCGCAACGAGAGGCCGCGACAGTGAGAGGCCCGCGCACCGCGATGAAGAGTGGCCCCCGCTTGCCGCAACTAGAGAAAGCCCTCGCACAGAAACGGAGACCAAACACAGCAAAAATAAATATTAAAAAAAAAAAAAAATCAAGAATCGCTATCATGGGTACTATTCCAGTCTCCATATTTCTGTGGGAGGGGAGAGTGGTTTCTACCTGCCTCCCCTTACTCAATTTTTCCTCAATGGCGGAAGGCCTCTTCTGATGACAGAACTAAAAGATGGAATTCTCTCTGGAGCTGCCCGTCCCCGTATGCAAGCATTAGCTTCTGAGGAAGCTTTTTCTGAGACAAGCTCTGCCCCAGAAGGTGGAAGTCTGTGGCCTGGGATTGAGTTCAGTTTGGGGTATGTGTGTAGGATGAGTGGATTCAAGGTCCTTCCTGACTGTGGCTTCAGGTCAAGCTAAGTTTCCTAATCAGTGAAACTCATGATAAAGCTGATATTTTGATCTCTTTCTGGCTGACTCCTTTGTCTGTTCCTTGACTGGAACCAAATAGGAGGGGAATAATGGGCTGTTATTCTTTTTAAATATTTTATTGAAGTATAGTTGATTTACAGTGTTGTAAGGAATGTTATTTATTAATCTTTGTGGTAGACAGAATAATGACCCTCCCAAAGATGCCCACATCCTAATCCCTGGAAACTATGAATGTGTTTGTTACCTAATATGGCAAAAGGGACTTTACAGATGTGATTAAGAATCATGAGATGGAGATATTATCCTGGAGTTTTAATCACATGAGCTCTTAAATCATAAAAGGGAGGCAGAAGAATGGGTCAGAGAGATGTGACATGAGGACTTGCCCTGACCTTGCTGGCTTTGAAGATGGAGGAAGGGGCCATGAGGCAAGGAAGGTAACTGCATTATAGCTGCAACAGGGCAGGTAACAGACTAGTTGTGCTCAGAAAAATCCCAAAGGACACCCCAAATTAAAAAACACACATACATACACTTTTTTTTTTTTTCATACATACACTTTTTAAAGCAACTGAACTGAAGGAAATTTTCAGAGCTCAGTAGCTCAGGAGAAAGAGAGCATGTGAGCTGGTGTTTTTGCCCTGCAGGCCAATTCCCTGGTGGCTTAACACCTCAGCTTGAATGGGCCACTTGAGGACAGGAGACAAAGCTTAGGGCCTGAGCAAAGGGAGAGGTCAGATGGAAGACCTCTGCATAAAGCCAGGATGCAAAAGGGCAATATCCTCAGTCTACCAACTAGAAAAAAGTCACCCCACAGAAGGAAATTCGGCCTCGATTCTGGAATAAGAACACACATAAACAATTTGATGTTTCCAAACATTAAAAAGGGGTAAGGGGGGCTTCCCTGGTGGCACAGTGGTTGAGAGTCCGCCTGCCGATGCAGGGGACGCGGGTTCGAGCCCAGGTCCGGGAAGATCCCACATGCCGCAGAGGGGCTAGGCCCGTGAGCCATGGCCGCTGAGCCTGCGCGTCTGGAGCCTGTGTTCCGCAACGGGAGAGGCCACAACAGTGGGAGGCCCGTGTACCACAAAAAAAAAAAAAAAAAAAAAAAAAAGGGGGTAAGGGAAGTGTAGAAAGAGTGGGACAAGTAGAAATCAAAAAATAAAATAGTTGATAAACAAATGGGACCTAATCAAACTTATAAGCTTTTCACACAGCAAAGGAAACCATAAACAAAATGAAAAGACAACCTATGGAATGGGAGAAAATATTTGCAAATGATGCTACCGACCATGGATTAATTTCCAAAATATACAAACAGCTCACACAACTCAATAACAAAAAAACAAACAACCCAATTAAAAAAAGGCGAAAGACCTAGACATTTCTCCAAGGAAGACAGATGGCAAACAGGCACATGAAAAGATGCTCAATATCACCACTAATTATTAGAGAAATGCAAATCAAAATTACATGAGGTATCATCTCACAACAGTCAGAATGACCATCATCAAAAAGCCTACAAATAATAAATGCTGGAGAGGGTATGGAGAAAAGAGAACCCTCCTACACTGTTGGTGGCAATGTGAATTGGTGCAGCCACTATGGAGAGCAGTATGGAGGTTCCTTAAGAAACTAAAAATAGAGTTACTGTATGGTCAAGCAATCCCACAACTGGGCATATATCTGGAAAAGATGAAAACTGTAACTCAAAAAAGATACAGGCACCCCAATGTTCACAGCAGCACTATTTACAATAACCAAGACATAGAAGCAACCTAAGTATCCATCAATAGGTGAACGGATAAAGAAGATATGATATATATACACATACACACACAATGGAATATTACTCAGCCATTAAAAAGAATGAAGTAATGCCATTTGCAGCAACATGGATGGACCTGGAGATGATCATACTAAGTGAAGCAAGTTGGAAAGAGAAAGACAAATACCATATGATATCACTTATATGTGGAATCTAAAATATGATACAAATAAACTTATTTACAAAACAAAAACAGACTCACAGACATCGAAAACAAATTTATGGTTACCAAAGGGGAAAGCTGTGGGGAGGGACAAATTAGGAGTTTGGGTTAACAGATACACACCACTATATATAAATATAAAATAGATAAACAGCAAGGTATAATTTGAGGGAACTCAGGGACTGAGTTCCCTAGTGTATAGCACAGGGAACTACATTCAATATCTTGTAATAACCTATAATGGAAAAGAATATATATATATCTGAATCACTTTGCTGTACACCAGAAACAACACAACATTGTAAATCAAATATACTTCAATTTTTAAAAATAAATAAATAAAAAATTTTAAAACACCTTCAAAATAGAAGGCAAAATGTCCACGAGTATAGGGGATCAAATACACCATCTAGCAGAGTGATTTTAATAAGTATTTCTCAGAAACTGGTAAGATCAAGCAGACCAAAAAAAAAAAAAACAGTATTGGTAGAGAAGATTCAAATAAGTTGGATGTAATGGACAATTATAGAACATGGCACATAATAACTGGAAAATGCACACACCTTGCAAGCACACATAGAACATTAATGAAAACTGGCAATGTTCTCGTCAAGGCTACAAAGCAAGTATCAATAAATTCCAGAGAGTAAGTATCAGAAAACACTTTAACCACAACAGAATTAAGTTAGCAATCAATTTTAAATACATATTGTTATATATTATTGGTTGATTTGTTAAGTTGAACAGATACATTCAAGTAAGTAGAGCAGAAAATGATACACAATAAAGAACAGATGTTCAAAGAAGTTAAATATGTATATATATTAAGCATAGATACATAATGCCTATATATCTATACATACTGTGATGGTTAATTGTATGTGTCAACTTGGCTAGGCCGTGGTACTCAGATATTAAGTCAACATTATTCTACATGTTTCTGTGAAGGTATTTTTTTGATGAGATTAACATTTAAATCAGTAGAGTTTGACCAAAGCAGACTGCCCTCCATAGTGTGGGTGGGCCTCACCCAATCAGTGGAAGATCTTAATAGAAAAAGACTGACCTCTCTAGAACAGTGGTCCCCAACCTTTGTGGCACCAGGGGTCGGTTTTGTGTAAGGCAATTTTGCTACAGACCAGCGGTGGCAGGAGTGGGGGCGGGTGTTCAGGCGGTAACGCGAGCCATGGGGAGCAGCAGATGAAGCTTTGCTCGCTCACTGCTTACCTCCTGCTTTGTGGCCTGGTTCCTAACAGGGGTTTCCGGGGGTTGGGGATCCCTGCTCTAGAAGAAGTGGGGATCTTCCAACAGATGGCTTTCGGATTTGAACTGCCACACTGGCTCTTCGCTGGCACTCCAGGCTGCTGGCTTATCCTGTAGATTTTCGTACTTGCCAGCTTCCACATTCATGTGAGCCAATGCCTTAAAATAAATCTCTCTCTCTCTCTCTGTCTCTTGCTCTATGTGTCTCTCTCTATACACACACACACACACACACACACACACACCCTATTGGTTCTGTTTCTCTGAAGAACCTGGGCTGATACATATACACATTTAACTATTTACAGAATAAATAATATACACACCTACTATGGTGACTGATCAGCAAAAACAAGTCAATTCTTTGAAAAAAGTAGTAAAAAAAAAAGTCTCTGGCAAGATTGATCAAAAAATAAAGAGAAGGCACAAATAAGCAATACTAGGATTAAAAAACAGATATAACAAGCAGCAGGTCTTAAAAAGATAAAATACGATAAGCAACCATATGCTAACAAAATGGAAAACATTGGTAAAATACACAAATATCTAGAAAAATATAATGTGCCAAAACTCAACAGAGAAAAAATTAAAACCTGACTGTCCCTAACCGTTACAAAAAGACAATCTTCCAATGAGAAAATACAAGGTCCAGATGGTTCTACAGGTCAGTTCCTATAATTACAACTATAAGCAAGGATTTAAGGAACAAATGATAATTCCAACTTTACTCACATTCTTTCAGAGATTAGAAAATGAGGCTACAGAGCCATGAAGGAGTGAGAGGTGGGCTCTGTCAGCAAGGGAAGAAAACAGAATGATGGCTGTTGAGTAGGGCTCGCAGCCCCACTGTGGGCCATTCCGACCTCTTCACACGAAGGGCAGTCTTTGACATCTCAGCCCGCTAGGCACCTCTAAAATTCCACCCTGACTCTCCTCAGGTCAGTTTCATAGCAGAGGACTCTGCACCTGAGTCCTGACTGGGAAACAGGTGGCTTTGTTGCCAATGACCACTCTATGCTGATCCGCCTCGGAGAGGGTACAACAAGACCAACTAAATGTTCAGAGCTTGGACTCAATCATCAGCCTTTAACACCACAGCTGAAATCATTCATGGGCCAAAGTGAATAATCACAGTCTTGATCAGAACTTTCTCTGCCCTCACAGTCTTTAAAAAAAAAAAAAAAGCAGACACTAATCAGAGCTGGCAGAAAGGCCAGGGCAGAGCAACCTCTTTGTTTAACTGTTATAAAACACATTCCTCCTAACTATTCCTCATCAATACGTATAGCTCATAGATAACTGCAGGAGTAACCTGCTGCCCCAGCAAAGAGGAGTAAGTGGTCTCCTGGGTCCTGACCAGGGGTTCTCTGGTCCTATTACAGACGCAGCCGCTGACCCCATTAGCCCACAGATGAAGCCCTATGCAAAATTAGCTTATGCGGCAGTTGCTCTGGGCTATCCAGAGGGGTGTAATTAAGCAGTATAGTGTCCAATTTCGATCATCAACAGTGTAATTCAATTATGGTGTTATTTGTAGGCTGAATCACAGGGACTAATCAGGAGGAAGACCAGATCAAAGGTTAACATCATACTGGAACTTACAACAATGGTCTTTTGTATTAGAAACAAATCATTTTGACAAGAGTCCTGGGTTTTTTAACAGTCACCTCTTCCCAACTTTCTGCTATAAAATTCTTGCGTTCTAATTAAGTACAGCCACACCTGGGATACACTTATTCAGGTTTCTAAAATCCATCTTAGCAAGGAGTTTCACTTCACATTTCTGCTTCATTTCCTACTTCTGCTTAGAAGGCATTTCCTTCTCTCATACCTCCAGAGCAGATGAATGCCTTGAGATGATGAGGGTCACCATGTGTGGCCCTGCAGGGGTGTACTTGGCACTTGTGTATCAGGATGTCCTCCAAGTGTTCCCGGCCCGGTTGCTTCTACGAGCGATAATCTCTTGCACTATTTACACTGTTTACATTCATTGGAGGACGGGGGCACATTTTTGGCATTAAAGTCTTAATTACATCAACAGCGGTATCACATGCCCTAAGGAAAGAGTTTTGGAAAGTGAAGAGTAGCCTATCATACTATAGAGTAATTAATAAAGGGAAAGTCCTTGTTATATAGTGTTATGATTATTAATAATCATTATTGAAGGAATTGTGTCTATTTTAGTAGGAATCCCTCTTGTTTCTGCATAAGTGCTTGCTATTTCGGGCATGCAGGAAGCCCATAAAAATTTCTTCCACTGAAATAAGTGTAATTGTGTTTTCATAAAGTGAGAGAATACAGTCCTCGCGCACTTGCTTGAGTACTTTAACAGATGCAAAAGCAACTGAGTGTTGAAAGTGTTGGTGGTGCTACTTGACATCCTTCCATTTCAACTGAACGAGAGAATAGAAATTTAAAAAGGACGACTTTAATGTTAACACAAAAACGTCACTTCTGCAGGATCTGTGTATCATGATTTGCTGCCACAATCTTCAAACTTTCTTTCAGCTGCTCCACCCTTAAGCAAAGGAGCCCTCACTTGGAAGTCGAATGTGTAAGAGAAGACAGCAAAGCCACTGTGGCCAAGGGAAGGGGAGGGGGCGGGGGTGGGGGTGGGGATGGGCAAGAACAGGACCGGACCCTCCACCCAGTTAACTCTCTTCTCCTGTAGATGGCCCCACAGAACCCCAGGGCTTGGCTACACTTCGCCATAAAACCAACCCAGGAATGAATGGAGCCCAGAAGAGGCTCAGATGGCCCTGGACTCAAATTTTAGTTCTGTCATTTACCAGCACTATAGCTTGGGCAGCAAAACTAACGTCAGTACTAATATCAACAAAACCAAGAGTAACCTAGAGCAGCTGAGCACTTGCTAAGTGCCAGGCATTGTGCTAAGTGCCTTCTTTGCCTTCATTTAATCCTCCCAATAATAGGAGATGGGTACTGTTATTGCCACGGTTTTATATATGAGGAAACTGAGGCTCAGAGAGGGATTAAGCGATTCGCGCAAAGATTCCACAGCTAGTAGCGAGTGGCTGAGCTGGGATTCAAATCCCCACAGCCCATCTAACTCTGCAGTCTACATTAATTAATTACAAAAATCCCTAAGCTCTGTGGCCCAATTTGGCCCAGCCAACTTGAAAATGAGGATGGTTTTAATAATCTTGAGGAAAAGTATCCCACACAAAAGCATTCAGTAATTATCATTCTTTTTATTGCAAATGGCACAGCACATATGCCCTCCAGACACTCGCTAATAACCTCAGTGTTGCATTCTCTGTCAAATAGCTCCCGTCAAACGTCTGTGTGAGCCAATTACTACGGAAGAGATGGCTCACGGGAGGTACCAACCACCGACTCTTGGAGAAAATTAGTGATTGTTCCAAAAGGATCAGCCAAACAAAGGTACAAGTAGAGAAAATAATCAGCGAAGTTCAGCATGCAGCCAGATAAAACACAGGCACGGAAACCAGTAACTGCCTCCTAGTCAATGAACAGGGGAGCTGAGTCACAAAAGTAAATAAAGTACACGTGACAGATATCTATTAAACCCCTATTGTGCGTTGCACTGAAGATGCAGCAACAAAGCCCCTGTCATCATAGAGCTTACATTCTGATGCATGAGGCACATAATAAAAAAAGAGACAAATATGAACGTAATGGGTCAGATGGTGATATGTGCTATAAAGAAATAAAAAAAGGATGAAAGGATGGGGCTGATGTGGGGATGCTATATTAGAGAGTGTCAGGGAAGGCCTCAGACACAGTGATATTTCAGTACAGATCTGACCTGAGTGTACTTGGAGGAGAACATTCCAGCAGAGGGGACAGCAAGCACAAAGGCCCTGAGACAGCCAGTGCTAAAGGGAGACGAGCCAGATGGAAAGTGTAGGGGGTGCAGCCACAAAGGCAGCCAAAGGCCAAATCGTATAGAGTGTTGACTTCAGATTTTTTTTCCCAGATGTTGGGGGTAGGAGTTAATTAATTAATTAATTAATTTTTGCTGTGTTGGGTCTTCGTTTCTGTACAAGGGCTTTCTCTAGTTGCCGCGAGCGGGGGCCACTCTTCATCGCGGTGCACGGGCCTCTCACTATCGTGGCCTCTCTTGTTGCGGAGCACAGGCTCAGTAGTTGTGGCTCACGGGCCTAGTTGCTCCGTGGCATGTGGGATCCTCCCAGACCAGGGCTCGAACCCGTGTCCTCTGCATTAGCAGGCAGATTCTCAACCACTGCGCCACCAGGGAAGCCCGGGACTTCAGATTTTTATCCTGAGATGGGAAGCCATTGAAGAGTTGTGGGGAGAGTGATGTGATTTGATTATTCTGCTGCTCTGTGGAAGGCAGGCTACAAGGGGGCAAGAGCAGAGCAGAGACTGCTCAGAGACCATGCATTAATCTTGAAGACCCCAGGCAAGTCTAGGAGGCATGCACAAGCCTTAGCTAGACAATGAAAACTACAAAACACAGATGGGTGAAATAAGGACCTGAATAAATGAGAACTCCGCTGTGTCCCTAGAGAAGACTTAGCATGGTAAAGACTTTTTGTCCCTCATTAATTTATCAAGAGCTAATATTTTATAGTCTTACTATATGCCAAGCTTTGTTTTAAGCACCTTACACGTATAAGCACAGCAACCTTCTTAGGTGGGTTCTATTATTATTCCCATTTTAATGTGAGGAAACGGAGGCATGGTTCATGCAGGTAACTTGACGCAGAGCTAGGATCTGAACCAAGCAGTCTGGCTACAGATGCTCCCCCGACTAACCCACAAAGGATGCCTTGGGACATCTTAGACCACCTCGCTGCAAACTCTCATGTCTGTTCCAGAGAAGTCCGTGGAACCCTTCCAGAAGAAGCCTGCCAGGGTGGAGGCCTAAGGAAATGGGAGAAGGAGGGAGCACGTAGTACTGGAAGGCAAGAAGGATGGGTGTTCCGGGATCCACACGACCCACACCAGGGCCCACCCTCCACACCCACTGCAGAGCCCCAACCAAGGCAAGGCCCCGAGGGTCCAGACATGCAGTCCTCTCCCACAGACAGAGGGGATTTTGCCAGAGATTTTGTCATTTCAGGAATGCCTGTGTGGGGAAATTAGGAGGCAGGAGGAGGAACTGACCTCACACAAGGCTACCTTCTCTAGGCGGTGTCCCATTTATCCGTCCTAGCCATCCAAGAGCTCTGCTCACTCCAGGGGCTCTCAAAGTCTCTTCCTTGCCCCTTGGCTGGGGGCTCAGCAGTGCTGACAGCCTGAGATGGTCTGAGAGTCTGACCCTGTGGCTCTGATCTCAATGCACAGGAGGCCCCGGAAGCTTCCAGATGCGACTCTCTGAAAGGACCGCTAGGAAACCCATGCTCTTGGCCATTTCCTCTCAGTAGGGCTTCAGGGACCCTGATCTAGAGCAGGACATTCCAACCTCTGGAGCCTCTGAAAAGTGGGATGTTAGTTACGGCCTCCCAAGGACCCTTCTGTCCACTGAGAAATTAAGAGCCTGACAGATGACAGGTAGAACACGTCCTCTATCCCAGGTGCAAACACCCAGAGCCCTCAGTGTGTCAGGTGTATCTGCAGGACAGAAGGAAAGGCAAGGGGGCAATGCCCGGTGCTCTGTGCATGCCCTGGGCTCTAGCCACACTCAGCCCAAACCTTCTTCCCGCAGCCCTAGCTCCATACAATGAGGAGCAAAGTCCCAAAGAAACACACCCAGTCAACAAATAAGGCCACTGACCTGTATCAGGTAAGGACAGAGAGAAGGCCTGGGGCCTGCAGGGAAAGATTTCCAACAATGACAGGCTTATTCTAACCAGTATGGGCTTCAGTTGTCCCCATCAAGGAGTTAATCAGCTCAACAGCCCACTGGCAGTCCTTTCCAATTAACCAGTTTTGCTGGATCTCGTCTAGAGAATAATCCTAACTGGCTAAGGCAAACATGAAGCCAAACAGTTACGATGGATAAAAAACATATAGAACCTTCTTCAGGTGATTAGGTGAATCAATACAAAACTGCTTCCTGACTCTCAAACAAACTGGAGACCAGCCGGGAAAGGGAGCTGACACCAGCGTTCGGGGCAAAGTCTGCGAGATTGCAAGTTTCAGCTCGACTGTAATAAGCCATGATGTGCTCTGAAAACTTGACAATAAAATCAATCTCACTGCACCTGTTGCAGCCAGGATCCAAACTGCGATACAGTTATACAGATGCTAAAAGATGGTGCCTCTGTACTCTCAACAGAGCCCTAGACTCACACCAGATATCAAAGAGTCCAAGTTTGCACTGTTAAAAAAGAGGTGGCGCACACAGTAAAATAAAAGAAATCCAACAGGGGCCTTGTCTCTGCACCCAAAAAAAAGTCCAATGAGAGGAAACGGTTTCTCAGTGCGGAGGATGAGCTGTGGGTTGCCAGGACCCCTGACCATACCTGCAATGATCCCGTCCATCTGCTCCAGGGCAGCTTCCAGCACGTGACTCGCATCAGAAGCCATGAGTCCTTTTCCCTGCTTAGTCTCCTCCTTCTCACTGAAAATTCAAATACAGAACAAAGGAAAAATTACAGGGTTCCACATTACGTACCCAAGACCGCCAAGCCCTCTCAATTCCACCATCACAACCGCACTCTCATAGGAATCTTGGTAGCCCACGTGTGGTTTCTGCCATCGCCATGGCTTCGCCCTCCAGGCACACGTGTTCCTAATCCATGAATCTTCCGCATGTGCTTGTGTCATGAAAAGCCACTAGGGCTCTCCGGAGCGACCTGCAGCAGCGAGACAGCGATTGTCACTCCTGCCATCGTTACAGTCACGGCTCCAGAAGCTCCAGCCGCCCCTGGGGGAGGCTCAAGGCTCCCCTAAGGTTGGGGAAAAGAAAGCCGGGCTGTGCCCTGCAGCCATGGGTCGCAGCAGGCATGGGCGGTCTTCTATCTGCATTTGTCTCACACCTGCAATGCTCTCCTTGGGCAGGTGTGACCCAGGCTGAGAGGCCTCAACTGCCGCTTTCATCTCAAGTGGGCCAACGGGCCCCATCTGGGAAGGCTGCAGGTGCGCTGTTGTGGGGAGAGTACTGTCCCTGGACCCAGGAGCACTGTCTCTTACCATTTTAGTTCTACTCCACCCAGCACCATTCAAGGTACATAATCCCATCTTCCCAGGGCTGGAGAATTTCTCCAAAAGTACAGTGTAGCCACTCCCCTAACGCTGAGTCTCCCTTCTAATTGCAGAGGCGGCAGTTGGCCCCATCTCCGGGCAGCTCTGCCTCTTAGAAAGGCCTTTCAGCTCAACTGTCTTCTTACAGCCTCTTCTCATTTTTCTTGCTTCCCGCCCCCTTCCTGGGTGGCAGGGAGAGACTGACACGACAGCATTTGTAATCCTAAGAAGAGGTTTAGCTCACGTCTGTCAACTGGAGGCAGGTGTGCCCAATAGGCCTAAGTGCGACGGAGGAAAGAGGCAGAGCTCCTGGACCCAAGGGTGGCACAGGTCAGGGAACAAGGGGTTCTGCTGCTCATCTTACCCATGAAGTTAGACCTTTGGAGTGAAGAGAGGAAAGTGAGCAACCACTGGAAAGTGGCTTTGGAGATGCTGTGGATAAGAATGTCAGGACCACAAAGAACCACACTGGACAGCACCAGGTAGGAACAGTTAAATACCCTGGGTTCAAAGCCAGCTCTGCCATCTACTGTGTGATCTCCAAACCTCAGTATCCTCATCTGTAAAATAGGGATGATAACAGCACCTAACTCACAGGGTTGATGTCATGGTTAAATGAGTAATTAATATTTCATTGAAAATGCTTGTCTTGCATGTAGTAAGGGCTCAATAAACTTCAGCCTTTTTTTTTTTTTTTTTTTGCTTTTTAAAGTGAGAAGATCATCTCAGGATGTATTTGTGCCAGGATAGCTCACCGGATGAGGGACTCTAAACTAAAGTGGGGTAGGTTCAGGGAGGGAGAACCCAAAGAAGCCCAAGAGGCTGGTCCTTTGGAGGAGATAAGCACGCAAAGATAAGCTATGTGTGTGGAAGGGGAGGGCGTGACTCACAGGTGCAAAGGCCCAGAAATGGTCAGAAATGGGCGCTGAGCCTCAGCAGTGCAAGAACCGTCAGGCTACCAGCTCAGGGGAGTGAGAAAAGGAGCTTCGGCAGGGGTGGAACCTCACTGGCACCTCAGAGCTGTGGCAGGAACCAGGCAGGGCTACAAAAAGGAGCAGCCCAGACCGCTACGGAGCAAGTGTGGGCGCATATCTCAGGGTCTGAACAGAAGCAAGTCGGGGAGGGGATGTGGGTGGAGAAGAGGCAGCAGGACAAGGGGAGGTAGCAGAAGTGGGGCAGCATTCAGCACAGGCACATCTGCTTGGCCATATGGGGTATTAAAAGTCTCAAACATGTCCTACCCTCTGAGGACTTCCCAACCGCTCCCAGCAAAAAAAAATCCAAAGTCCATACTGTGACCTAACGGAAGCAGCTCGGCAGGATCCGGCCAGGCCAGCCCCACACGGCCCTCCCCCTCGATCCCCATGCTTCGGCAGCCTCCGTCCCTGTCCGCTCCCCCAGGACTCCAAGCCCCCTTTCCTCCTCTGCAAGTGTGCACCTGCCGTCCCTCTGTCCTGAGCTCACGTCCCCAGCTCTCTGGACGGCTCATCAGTCCTCAGCCTTCGGGCCTCAGCTCTGAAGTCTCTTCTCAGAGACGCCTTCCTTGCACACCTGCATCTAAAGCAAGCCCCTTGACAGCACAGCGGCTCCGAAGAATCTCGTCCATCTACATTTCCTTGCTAACTGGCCTTGCTCACCCCAACGTGCCCGGCGCGTAGCAGAGTGACCGGCACAAGGGAGTTTATGAGTAAATACTTGTGAATAAAAGACGGATCCATGTGGCCAACACGGCCTGAACCCTGTTGTCCTGGACACTGGAGGGAATATTGATAAATCAGGCCTAATCCCTGCTCCCATGGACCATGCAGTCTAGTGGAGACGACAGAAGTATGAACAAATAATGATGACACAGCGTGAGGTATGCGGATAGAGGCGGGTACGTAGTTTCCCTGGGCCTTAAAGGATGGGTAGGAACTTTCTCAGTAGACAAGGGCGATTCCAGGCAGAGGGGGCAGTGCATGAAAGGCAGGAAAACATGTAAAGACAGGATGTAGTTGGCAAATGTCAGAACGGTTGACGAAATTATACAGGAACATCCGGCTGCTCACCATGAGTCAAAACCCTCCATGGAATTCACTTCAGCGTGATAAGGGCAATTAATGAGAGGAGCTTGGGAATTACACCCACGGCTTCAGGGATCTGGACGCCCGTGCTTGGCAACTCAAGTGGCCTCAGATGTAAACTTGATAGAGATTTTTAAAAAGACCTCATATTTCAGCAAACTGGCTCCGTCGGGGGCCTTAGTACCTGGGTGAAAGGTAAGAGAGCAGTCAGAAGGTGCTGAGCCCAGAGGGCCCAGCTAGGCCCCCTGCAACAGAAGGGCCATGACAGATGACCCATGGGCCCTCTGCCCGAGGATGAGTTTGTACCTGGCAGATAGCAAGTTGGGTGGATCCGTAGGAGCTGGTGAAATATGAGTGAAGGGAAATATGAGTCAAAGGTATATCATCTTTATGGCCCAGGACCCGGGCCAGTAAGACTGCAAGCGCTCGGGAGCCAGAACCTGCTTTGGGTGGCTGACGACCTCAGCTCTGGGTCTGAGATGACGGCAGGATGCAGGGAGAACGGGCTCTGCCAGCCTCTGATGCAGAGCGGCTATGAGGGGTCAGTGGTGTGGGGTACAAGGGGGACCGCTGAAGGCCAAATGTGCCGTAGGAGCCAGGCCTCCAGGCGCATCTGTGAACACGGACACTCTGCAATAGGGAAGCCACGATTCCATTCACCGACCATTCCCATGCTGGCAGCTACAGCCATTTCCTTCCCTCACAAGGTTAGGGCTCCCCATCAGTAACGCACCCCTGCTTTCAAGGAACTGTGGGTCCCAGAGGCAAACGTGGGATCCGGCTGCGCTCAGTGTATCTGTTCATCCCCACAGAGACACAGCACCTCCCTTGGGAGCCTAGGTTCCTCTGGGATATGGGGCTTAAGTGCACAAAGCACCAGAAGCTGCGTGCGAGGAGGCCCCCCGCAGAGGAGTGAGGTGAAGAGGCTGGGGGCACAGCTGCAAGAGGCAGCAACCCAAGGGCTGGGAAAGAGAGCAGGATCCAGGGCAAACTCCAAAGGGGCGCGCGAAAGGCAGGGCAGCCTCTAAGCAGGTGGTGGGGAATGGAGGTGAAACCAGGTTCTTCACCCATGACGGGGGAGCTGCGGCAGCCACCCAGGCTGGACAGCAGAGGAGCTGAGAGACTTGAAGGGGGGCGCCCCACCAGCCCAGGAAGGAGAGGAGCAGGCAGAGGAGGACGCGGCGCTCTTAACACGCTCAGTCCAGTGACGGTTGCTGTATTGGCCGAAAGCGGTTTTCATTCTCTCTGGACACTTGGACTATTAACACAGCCCTGCATTTGACCCTGACGAGCAGGTAGCCTTCTCAAACCAAGAAACTGGCTCACCCTGAGCTGCAAAGATAAGGTAGGGAATGTTGTTTAAGGAAAGAAAAGGTGTGGTCCATGCCTCATGCATCCTTCCCCTCCCCCACAGGGCTCTCTAGAGGCTGTCATCTGCCCACCTGTGAAGGTACCTGATGCTGGGCCCCCCTAACACAGGGCTTGACCCTCCTCTTTGCTACCAGCCAGGGAGGAAACAACCCTGCAGCTGTGAGACCAGCCAGCGAGGAAGGAACAGCCACGTTTTACGACAGCGTCTGTGAGAGGTGTCAGAGTCACATGATCTGCGTCACACAGAGGCTGGTTTGGCACTTTGAATCTGAATAGGAGGCACGGTTAGGTGAAGTTTAGAAAGTGAGCCACAATTAGTCACCCATCACCTGGTGGACTCTAAGGCGGTAACTTAGATACGGTATTAACTACCCCCATGCTCAGCAACAGAGACTCAGAAGGAGGCAGGAATGGCTGACTAAGTAAGTCTTGGGCAACTAAATCTTAACTTGTCCCACCCATGCTGAAATGCAAGCTTCCATTCCATTTTATAAACCACTTTTCTCTCACTAAAAGTGGTTAGGGATGCAAGTGTTTTGGGCAGGCTCGGACTGTCCTGGATGGAGGAAGGAATCAGGAACAGATCTAGAGTCCCTGGTACCCTCCAGGGTCTCCTGCCAGGGCTGCACCTCAACTCCTCACAGCTGCAGCCAGATGGGCGCCCGCATTCCTGCGTAGAAAGCAAGAACTGGGGAAGGAGCCCTCAGCCAGGAACCCACCACCACCAAACTCAGACTCATCTCAGACCTCTCCTGGCCCCAAATGGTCAACAGGTGGTAAAGAAGTATCACCACATCACAACAAACTGAAGACTCTTCCCCACAATTTACTGGTCACCCATAAACCACAGGGGCTCCTTCTTCAAATGGTTATTTAAAGGAATACCTGTTTTTATCCCTAAGCTGAGGAGATGGCCTCTTAAAAGGATATAGGGGAAAAAAAAAAAAAAGGAAATAGGAAACTTACCTCTTTGGGATAGTAGAGCAAGAAGCCATTTTCAGCATTACAAAAACAATAATAAAGATGGGGAAGACATACAAAGAAAATTGACGGCAGTGCCTACATTCTCAATCACATCCCATATCGACCAATATTAACTTTCTTTTTAAAGGACAAGTAAGAACATAGGGTTTACAGCCAGACTGTCTTGAGTTAAAACCTGGCTCTGCTGCATAATGGCTGTGGGTCTTGAAAGAGATTACTTAATCTCTCTGAGCCTCAACTGTCTCATCTGTAAAATCAGTATAAAACCAATCTCATTATGGGCAAAAGTAAACAAGAGGTAGAGCTCAGATAAATATAGGAGATTGAAGTCAAACATCTACTTTAGCTACCCACTGAAACAAGAGGAATTTATTTTGAAAGACATAAACCCACAAGGACATGGAGAATGTGATAAGAGACATAAGGGTGATGCTGGGGCGACAGCTATGCAGCAAGCAGAAGAGGGCAGTTGGTCCATGTTGGAGGGCTTCCAAAGGCTCTGGGAGAGATTTCTTTAGTAATAGGAAATTAACAGAACACCTGATGCCTCTGAACATCTTAAGAGATCTATACAGTTGGTGAAGAATTTGTTTAATTCCATGATAAGAAAATAGCAAACCAAGCAAATGACAAAAGAACTCTGAGGAAACCAAAAAGTAAAAATAATCTTCGTCCTTACAATAAAACATCACAAACGTGTGGATTTAACAGAAATTGCACTGGCAGGATGGGGAGATGGAAAAGTCCTCGTGAGTGGTGGGAACAAGGTTGGAGAGAGAGCTGATTCCTTATCTTCTAGGGTGGGAACTCAGAAGTCACTAGATAACGACAACTGAAAAAAAGTAATAAAGTAGCAGAACAAGCATTTTCCCAGTCATATGGATAAAAATACTAAGAGTTTGAAGTGGCTGCACCTGAGGAAGGGCAATGGGGTGGGTAGATGGGGAGACGACTACTTTAACAAATCATATACAATTATTTGAGCCTTTAAATTGTGCAGATATATAGTAGTGATAAAAATAAAAACAGTCAAAAAGATTAAAAGAGATAAAATGTGTGGTGTGCCTGGCACAGAGTCGAGATTTGATTAACGTGCGCTCCTTTCTCCTCGCAGCTACTGTATTATTGGGCAGGTGTCTGTTAGCTATCTACTAAGAGTTTATCCAACATTATCTCACTTAATCCCGCGTGCCACTTAGGAGTTATTCTCCCCCTTTACAGAGGAGCAAACAGATTAAGCAATGTGCCTGAGGATGGGCACTGTTCTTCCTCCCTTCCAAATTTCTTCTGAGACAGGAACCCAGTGGAGGGTTTTGAGCACAGGAGGGTCTAACTTACCCTTTAAAAGGATCATTTTGGCTGCTGCTTGAACTGCGGGTGGGGAAGGTGGGGCGGTGCAGCAGTGAACACAAGAAAACCAGGCAAGAGATAAAGGCAGCTTGGACCACAATGATTATGGTAGATGTTCTATGAGGGCGAAGCCAGTAAGTTCTGCTGATAGATTGGGCGTGGGCATGAGAGAGATGGGTGAAACATGATTACAAGGCTTTTGCCCTGAGCCCCTGGGAGAGCGGGGAGAACTGCAGGAGCAACAGTCGGGGGGTGGGGGGTGGGGAAGGGAGGGATGGGTAAAATCAGGAGGTTGGTTTTGGAAATATTCAGTTTAAGATGCCCGGGATATCTAGAGAGATATGCTGAGTAGGCATTTGGAAATTCAAGTCTGATATTCAGAGAGAAATCTGGGCTGGAGATAATCTGGGAGCCGTTTGCATAAAGGTGGTATTTAAAACAACTGTGTGAAGTAAGTTAAGTAGTGTAAGACCAAAAAAAAAAAGAAAAGAGGCCCCAGGACTCTTTGAAACACTCCAACGCGCAGTCAGGGAGGAGAACCAACGAAAGAGGCTGAAGAGGAGAACCGAGACAGGGGTGCCCTAGAAACCAATGAAGCGTTCAGTGTAGAGGACAAAATCGGGGCGCCGAGTGCTACCGAGTCAGACCAGAGGCCATCTTCTCCCCAAAGGCTCGCTGGAGGTGATCTCACCTGCTTCATAGCCCCACCTGCCCCTGCCTTACCTCCCCCTCGACTGCAAGGGCCTGACTGGTTGCCCTGCCTCAGGCAGCCTCTTCACTCACCTGCACGAGGGGCTCACCTACTCAGTGCCCCTCGAGTCTTGGAGTTTGTCAGAATCACCTGGAGAGCCAATGGAGCACGAGGCCCAGGCTCATCGAAGGAGAAGAGCGCCAGGTGATTCTGAGGCTGACCGAAGTCGAGCCACTGACGGAATGCAAACGCAGCTCCCAGCTGGGCACTCTTCTGCTTGGTCAGGAGTCTCGCGGGCTCACCACCAGCCGGGGCAGAATTATGCTTCTTACCGCGCCCACTCAATCTTCTCAGCTGCAACTCTAACTCTCATCATATGCCTTGGCAAACCTCTGCCCCATCCCAGCCAAATGTCTTATCATCCGGGGACAGATTCTAGGTGTTAACTGCCTGAACCAGTGGCTTTCCTGCTTTTATGTCCATGCCAGAGGCTTTCCCTACTAACTTCCCACTTTCTCTTCGAGCCAATTCTCCCAGAAAACCATGTGTGTGATTAGGCCACTCAAGATGGCTGCTCTCTTGTTCTCTGTACATCCCCTGCCCAACCAGTGCCTGCTTTACCCATAACTTATGCACATGACTGACCTTCCTACATACTTGCCTCAGGCCCCCGCTAATGACAGCTTGCCAGAGGGGTGGTGAGGGGCGTGCCCCTCTACTGGTTTCCCTGGTAACTAATAAGCCCATCTGAGGTCAGTTTCCCCCGTAACTGGCAATCTCCCCTTCCCCAAGGATCGTAGACTGCCACCATGTCCTGCCCGCCGTCTGCTGCACGTGGTGGGGTGTCGCTCCAGGACCTTGCTTCAGACATGTGAGCTCCCCAGTCCATTAAACCACCGATGTCTCTGCTGTTGACTCTGGGCTATTTCTTTGGTCTTGAAGCTGGGCAAGCACAGGCCTTGTAGGCCTGCAGGATTCAGCCCAACACCATGCTTGACCCTGCCCACCTAAATGTGATCTCCGCATCTCTTTGACCTTGCAGGAAAAGGGTGAGAGCAGCTGTGCACAGCCATCTTCTCTGCGAGCCTTCCACGGGTCTGGGCCCCCGAGAGCATCCCCCCTTCTGTAAGCCCCAAAGAAACTTTTAATTACTGATAAAATAAAACAGTGGGGGGCTTCCCTGGTGGCTCAGTGGTTGAGAGTCCGCCTGCCAATGCAGGGGACGCGGGTTCGTGCCCCGGTCCAGGAAGATTCCACATGCCGCGGAGCGGCTGGGCCCGTAAGCCATGGCCGCTGAGCCTGCGCGTCCGGAGCCTGTGCTCCGCAACGGCAGAGGCCGCAACAGTGAGAGGCCCGTGTACCGCAAAAAAAAAAAATAAAACAAACAAACAGTGGGAAACTAAAGCCTGGGAGATAGTGGGGGCTTGGAGAAGGAGTAGCAGCAGGTGGCCCATCCCCCTTCCTACAACCTGACACCCTCCTCCCTCTCCATGCCCTCACTTTCAGTGGACCCCAATTGATGGCCTTCCCAAAACTGCTCCCCATCTCACCTCAGTGATGCCACCACAGTCGCCAAGCCAGAAACCTGGGGGTCATCCCTGGCCTTCCCTTCTAAAGGCCACTGGTCTTAACTGGAAGCTGAGAGGCTCCTAGGGGTGGCAGGCAAGTCTGCAAGTCTGCATGGACCCCGAGGCCCGACTGAGGTCCTGTCCAGCCCTGAGGTCTTTGATCCCACGGGGACGGGCCTGACAGTGCAGAAAAGCAGCACACCTGGCCTCAGGGCCACGGCAGGGCCTATAGACACCAACACTGTATCAGGACTGAAGGACAAGGCCACGGGCATTAACGTCCCATCAGGACAGGGGAGCCAGACACAGAAACACCCTGTCACTGCGAAGGGGAGTCAGAGCTGAGCAGAGGGGCCAGGTTGCTGAGAAAGCAGCTGTCAGAGCCGGTGACCGCCTTTCGTGAATATCTGAGTCTAATAAAAGTGAAGAGGTGGAGACGCTTTCTTTTGTCAGTGAATAGAAGCTTAAATAGCCTAAGAAAAACTGCACAGGAGAAAATAAAAGGATGCTACTTAAGGTGAACAAGCACACTTAACTTGTCCCCGTCGAATCGTGGTATCAGCAACTCCTAATAACAAGCATTCGTTTAAAGCTCTTGGCTTCAGAAATGTTTTTCACACCTAAGGCTTCTCATTCCCACCTAAACATCCCAGATCAAGCTGCTCTGATTAGTGGGCCAGTTAAGCTGAGCCCAGTGGGTGCCAAGATAAGTCAGAATCCCTGAAGGGCCCTAAGCCTAGGTGCAGGCTGGCGGTGCTGGCTGGCGACAGGGGACAGATGCAATA